>NC_090924.1:1155910897-1156222563 GCF_040938575.1 Ambystoma mexicanum | reverse complement strand
TGGAAACTCTCTCCGGGTTCCAGTATAGGTTGATTATTGCTATTTCTGATGTGGCGTCTACGGCTAGATCTTGGAGACGGTGATTCCAGGATACAAGAGTTGTTAACATGCCATAATCTTCGGCTACCTTCTTTATACTCGAGATTCCTGAGCCTACCCGGATTGCCGTCAGTAGGCCGGCCGATGGTCGTCCCTTTAAGGCCCTTGTTGCTGGGGACACTTCAATTTCATAGCCGTCCAACGCCGGTTTGCCCAGGAGCCAGGTTTCTTGAAGGCAAATAAGGTCAAAGGCTCCTAAGTTAGTCTCATTTTCAGTCATTAGGTGGCGGTGACCTCTTGTGTTCCAAGATGCCATAAGAAGGGATAGTTCTTTTTGCTTAGTGGGCGGCCTTTCTTCTCGCCCCGTAGTGGCATTGGAACACGATGGTAATTGCTAAACTCTGGGGGGGCGGGCAATAAGGTCTTGAACCCACTTCCACGGTTTCAATTGGGTTCCCTCTTTGTTCGGCACTGTTTTAATCTGTTTACCTCGTTCCTCCTGGTGTTGCTTCTCATCACTTGATCTTTGGGCTTTCGGTGGATCTGTGTCGACTGTTCTGGGTCGACTATTCATGTGATTACTATATTCTTTGTTTTCGTAATGATTAGACGGCCTGAATTCACCCCTTACATGTGCCCTTGAGGACCACTTGGGATTATACGGTGTCTTTTCTGCAATGTATTTTGCGGCCTGATGTAGAGTTGCGCCATTATTCTCTCTCTCGTGGGTTTGGTTTGTGGGCAGTGTGGTTTGGAGTTTTTCAATTTTCAGGCCCATACGATGCAAATCCTTTACAAGTTCTCTGGAGAGATCGAAGGCTGCCTTTTTATTCACATGGAGATAGGCTTTGGCTCTGTGGTCTCGATGGTATGGTTCCACCAGTATAAGATCGGCTGATCTCAAGTTTCGCAACGTGCTTGTCTTCCGCAGCAATTTCAGGACTGTGCCTCGGTTCAGTACTAGATAGGCATCTTTTGCAGACGTTTGCTCTAGTTTAAACAGTACTGAGTCGTGTAGTTTCCCTTGTATCTTTTCCTTCGACTTTTGGTGGCTACTCAACAATTTGTGGGGTTGGAAACGAGTTTTATACTGGTGCTCCTGTTGGATTGGCCTACCACTTATGTCTTGGTCTGGTTTGCGAGTTCTTGATATTTCTTGTTCTTTGAGTGTTTTTAAGGCCTCTAGGGCAATACTTGGTGAGTTTGCCGGTGAACTGGAAATGCGAGATCTTCGGCCTCCCCCGTTCGTACTTGTTACCTTATTTTGTAATGGGGTCAACTTCCCCAAAGAGGATTGTGGCGCACTTGTCGATGGGGAGCTGATTTTTCTCGATGTTGAGGGCCTCGCCTTCTCACCATCCGAGTGTTGTGAAATATTCAATAGATCCTGATCTGACTCCTCTCCGCTACTTACATCCAGGGTCAGTACTGGTCTCAGAGTGGTTGAAGGATTCTCTGGCTGTACAGCGTTATTGAGTTTGGGTTTTAAGCTCCCCTCGTCGCGACTTTTTTGTGCTTCTGGAAGTTCCCTTTGGGTGGACTTTGCTTCTTTGTCCGTTTCCAGCACGCTTTTGCCCTTTGTTTGCTTTGAATTGGTCGTGGGCCGCCCGACTCTAACCTGTTCCTGTTCGTGACTCGCAGTTTTCTTTACTGACTTTTTGAAAATGGGGGCGGTACCCATGTTGCTGCCACTTTCTATTATCTGTATGGCCTTTGAGGCGGAAGTGGTCTGGTTATTTTTTGCTTCTAACTCACCTTTCAGTAAGTCAATTTTCCCCTCAAGGTTTGCAGCAATCCTGTTTGAGTTTTTCTCCACGGCCATTAGGTATCCTTCCATGAGGGTTAGTTTTTCGCTCATTGAGCTTATCATGGACGAGTTGTCCTTGAGTGCTTCATGAATTGCCTCATACAGTTTGCAAAAGGGGTTTAGGGCTATTGTCATCGCTGACATTATTGACAGTAAGTCAGCTTTAGTTTTAGAGGGGGTGTCTTTCTCTATTATGCTTGGAATTTCACTTAGGCGCCTCGATTTCTTGGGGGTTTTTGTCTCTCTCTCCATTAGGTGTTGGACCGGCCTTTCTGTTGACCTTCGCTTTATTTGTGGCGATGGGCTGGGCGTCGGTGAGTTGTTTTCTCTTAGTGGCCTCCCTGGATTTCCAGGAATATGTGGATATGACCATGCATATTGGTCCTTCGCGGTGGATACAGTCTGCTCATCTCTTTCACTGGGAGTGGCTGGGCCCCCCTCTCGAGGTTTGGAGATAGCCTCTTCTGACTGAGCTACTTTTGGAGATTCGTGCACTGCATCTCTCTCAGTCGCTTGATAAGCAGAAGTTTCTTGCGTACTTAGGTTTACCCTTTGCTGGGGCGAGATGTTTTCTGAGTCGCCGCTCTCCTCATTGTCTATCGGCGTGGCGAGGATCGCTGGGGAGCTATTAGCGAACTCTTGAGGGGTATCTTCGGTTTTCCTAGATTTCAGTCTTGGAGAGGGTTCTATGATGGCCTCCAGTATTTCAGCATCTGAAAGTTCCGGCTCCCTCTCATGTTTTCTTTTATGCTGTTGAATGAAATAGTCTTTGAGTGATGCTGATATCAGAGGGGTTGCTAGGCGATTGGTTCTCCCCTGTGCTCTCGCTGGGACTTTGCGAGATTTCTTCCCTGGCGCCTTTTCCATCCTTGCTTTTGCTGTTTTACTTTGCTTTGATGGAATTGTTCTACGTGGTACTGGGGATTTGTTCAGGGTGTCATCCGGTTTAGGGACCTCATACCGGGAGGCCAAGTACTGTTGGGTGGAGCCTCCACTGCCACTGTACTCTGGTTCCTGAGTTTGGGGCGTGCGTTGTGAGGGTCTCTCTTTTGTTTTCGTCTCCAGTGCTACCGGTGGAGTGTATTGGTCTGAATTTTCGCGGAATGAATCATCCTGGGGCGTAGTCACATCTTCCTCGGGTACTTCGAATACCGAGTCGTCTGATTGACTGCCACTCATAGCTGATTTTTCCGGTTCATGGTCATAGCTCTTGTTCAGATCTGCGCTGTTTTCACTCCTTCCAATTTGGGTTGCCTTGGCGTTAAGTAGATTAGACTGGTTGGAATGGTCAATGGGTGCGTGTGTACTTATCCTTGGTTGGTGCATTTGAGCAGTAGTTAAGACTTTAGAAGTTGAAATGTCTTGGTGATTGGAGGTGCCCTCCGCGTTTGGCCTACAGGCGACTGCGTGAAAGCGTACTCCTGGCCCTGTGAGTCGGTCCGCGGCTCTTCTATCTTGAGAGCATTTTCGGGATGGTAGATCAGGGCATATAGATTCTTGCCTTGCCCCTACTCCGACAGTCTCCGGCGGGAGATCACTTGCCATAGTGGTCGAACCGTCGGGCGTTCTGTGCATAGATCTTTTAAGAGGGCTCCGCGTGGTGGCGGGTGGGGGGAGTAGCCCTTTCCACACTGCACCGTTCTTCACCTCTCCTTCCCCTTTGCCCCTTAGATCTACTACTGGGAGCAAGGGGCCATCCAAATACGTGGGGTCCGCAGTGGGACTCTTGGAGCTGCCTAGTTCCTTTACCCTATCCATAGGTGAGTTCATCTGTGTACAAGGCACAGGTGGTGAGGAGTGTGAACAGGGAAGGAATACGGGGGAGGGATTACTCGTAGTTTCTGGTTGCACCTCTCGTGGGGTTGCTTTCTGTATGTTCAGAGAGTATTTATTTAGCGGAGTGTGCTCCTGGCACTCTGGTGGAACAACAGTGTCGGGTACCCATTTGCTGCTACGCAGACGACGACTTATGTCGTCTTCCAAGGGGGGTGGGCAAGCCATCCCCCAGTAGTTGGAGTTATATGTGTTTAATACACAGCTAAGGGCTGGGTGGAGGGGGGGCTTTCTATGTAAGCCCTAAGCAGATGTCAGGGGGGGGCTTACCGTCTGTTGCTTCTCGACGCCCTGCCCCGCGCACTTGCCTATTCCACTTCGGGTGGCCGTGCCGTCCAGAGCCGAACAGCAGCCAAACAGCTCTTTTTGTATTAGATGCAGTGCCCTTTACTCCGCAGTCGGGCTTAACGCCGCGAGGGTGTCTGGGGCTGTTCTTTGTAGTCGAAAAAGGTCACGTGACAGCACACGTGACCGCAACCAGGCAAAGCTCCACCTCCTCCAGGAAGTGGCTGAACGCCGGCAAGCTGCTCTGCGTGAAGCCAAGACGAGTCTGAATGCGAGCGTTCGGGAAACACCCCGCTCGGGCGTCTGGGGCTGTTCTTTGTAGTCGAAAAAGGTCACGTGACAGCACACGTGACCGCAACCAGGCAAAGCTCCACCTCCTCCAGGAAGTGGCTGAACGCCGGCAAGCTGCTCTGCGTGAAGCCAAGACGAGTCTGAATGCGAGCGTTCGGGAAACACCCCGCTCGGGCGTCTGGGGCTGTTCTTTGTAGTCGAAAAAGGTCACGTGACAGCACACGTGACCGCAACCAGGCAAAGCTCCACCTCCTCCAGGAAGTGGCTGAACGCCGGCAAGCTGCTCTGCGTGAAGCCAAGACGAGTCTGAATGCGAGCGTTCGGGAAACACCCCGCTCGGGCGTCTGGGGCTGTTCTTTGTAGTCGAAAAAGGTCACGTGACAGCACACGTGACCGCAACCAGGCAAAGCTCCACCTCCTCCAGGAAGTGGCTGAACGCCGGCAAGCTGCTCTGCGTGAAGCCAAGACGAGTCTGAATGCGAGCGTTCGGGAAACACATTATATTGATTAAAACGTGCCTGGAATTCGTCCACTTCTTAATTAAGAGGAATTGAATTATGGCTGGCATTTCTCTTAACATTCTGGCGCTGTGCAGCTTGCAACTCCTGTCTTGTATATCTGAATAGATAAGTAGTCCACCGCCAGATACCTCAGTAAAAACACTTGTTTAATAGTTAAAGTGCAACCCTGCAAAATAATTTATATCCGATTTATTTTTTTCCATGAAATCTGAAGGCATCTTGTGAAACTTAAAAAGAAAATACACGCTAAACATTATTTTCAAAAGCAACGTAAACAGTAGGGGTATGCACATTAATCTGCCGTGCAGAGCTTTAACAACCCAATCTGGCGAGGTGTATTGAGGAATATACCACAGGCCTTGCTCCTAGTGTCAGAGGTACATATTCTTGCAGGAAGGTACTCAAGCACCAGCAGGAGGCGCTGAACATGAAAGAGTGGGTGTGGCCTGTTGGCAGAAACATGTATGCGATGTTGCGAAGGCGTGTCATTGGGACAATGTAGTTGTGTTATTTCTTGTTCAAGAGCAAAAGCCGGGATGGGAAGCCATTATGTGTTGCCAATTAATGTCATGATTTGATACTTTATTTACAACGCGTTTAATACTCAGAGGTTTCTAAGCGCGGACAAAGGGTTTGATCCCGTGTTGCTTCGTGTCGTCTTGTTTCCAAGGCAAGCACGTTGCAACTGAGCTATTCTGTCGAAACAGGTTTACGTATTAAAACAATGCTTTGTAGGTGTCGGCACAGGGCGAAAAGACATTAAAAAATACAAAAAAAACACATAGCACATGCGTAACATTTCACCCGCAGCAATCTAAAACCTCAAAAGTCTCCGCGTGCAAATGAACAAACATGCAGGTACACCCTGATCTCTGATTGCCCCACCCAGGGCAGTGCATGTAAGGTGTTCCTAGGTCTTCAGGTTACAAGGTCATGGATCAGTCGAAGGCAAACTTGAGAAGGGAAGGGGACCTAGGAGGAAGGTCTGTGGGCAGGGGCAAGTGGCACTGGCTGAGGCAAGAAAGGACACACAGCAGCCTTCACGAATGAATTGAGAGGCTGTTCACGGTCCCGATGTGAAACTGCCAGGCAGAGGTCATGCGTGTCCATTACGGTATCCTTCGAGAAGCGCAGGTCACGCTGTTAGCCTCAAGACTGGGATACAGGCTTCTGGGCAATGGGGGCTGTTTAGCGTGTTTCCGCATTGTTCGACAGTCACAATACTATTAAGAAACTGTTTTCCTCAGATAAACCCCGCCACACACCCACGTCTATGAATAGAAACCTCGTCAGCCGCAGGATTATAGAACTGCGGATCAGGGCCAGTGCAAGCACTAGGCAGGGTTAGGCATTTGCCTATAGAATGGAAATCTCAGGGCGGAAATAACCACTTTTAATACAACAATTTACTTTCCCTGCTGTGTTCTCTTTGTCTGCTGCACCACAACTGACATCTTGGGCCAGGGTGCTAACAGGCCACTGGAAGCTGTTGCGCATAACTGTGGAAGAGCAACCTGTTATTGCGGTCTTGACGGGTCCCAGTATACTCTTCTTCAGGAAAAAAATGCTCTCTGGCAGGGTCATTCATCTATTTACAGCCTGCTCTGCAAAGGCAAACTTTGCAAACCATAGGGTGACTGTTGGTTTACAGGTGCCCTGGCAGAAGAAGGAAAAATTAATCAATAAATGGAGATGTCCATGAAGCACGAATCAGAGGAAATGGCGCCAGGACAGGCCTGTGCAGCTGCAGACATTGTTATTTCTGTTCCTGCCTCTAAGAGCCTGCCCAGAGTCATCGAACACTCTTGAAGGCTTGAACTGCACACCGTGTACAAGAAGTTTGATGTGCACAAGAGAGATGGGCCAGACGGTGATCCCTGATAGCCACCACTGCCAAAAGTAATTCCAGCGCATCTCAACGATGAGGTTTATTATGTAAAGTGAATCATTACCTGCTCATTATTTCACTGCTCTGAATATACTCTCTTCTATTTGTTTCTATCTCACCTACCTATCATGCTTCTTAATGTCTGTTTGCCTCTTTAACCGTTTATTGCTGTCTCCTTACTCCCACATCTCTCATCATTCATCTTTCATACATCATACTTGCCCAGTCCAGCCCCTCTGTGTGTGCCCCTCGGCTCTGATAGATGAAAATACAAGAAAACTGAAGCTTCCTATATATACATGGCATGCTGTTGGCACCCCTAGAATTTGTGGGGGGAGGGTAGGGGTGAACGGGAGTTTGGCCAAGGGAATTGTTTGACACAATTGTCATGTCCAAGAACTCTGCACAAGAGTCAGGCATACACCTTTATTGAACTCACACAGGGTGGACATGTATGCAGGAGACAATTTCCCTCTTTTGCACACAGATTCTTTCCACATGGTTTGGATGATAGACGGAACGTCATGGTAGGGTTGTTGGCCCTTCACCTGCTCAGTACACGAGCCCAGCAGCTCACCAAATCATTTAACTGAGGTTCAAAACAGGGATGGGGGAGGAAGTGAGGGAATGGTCTGGTGAGAACACGTCAGTGAGGGATTGAAGTGTGTGGGTGAATATGACTTGTAAAGTGCTACCATGGGCCTTCAATGGCTTTGAATATGAATGGTCTGTTTTTCATTTCAGAACACCTCTGAAATTGGGCTGGAGGTGTTGTCTAAATTGAGGAGTTAGCACTGGGGCACACAATTTTGTAGGGAAGCTAAGATTAGAATCTGGAATGATCCTGTTAAGAATAATTAAATATTGTAAAATTCTGCAAACATTATTGTCCCCAGTAAGATACACATCAAACCCATAGGTCTCTCACCTGAGTCTAGAAGAGCTAAGGATGTGGATTAGATATCTTATTTAACCAGACTGGAAGAGGGGTGATCTCCTAGATGAAAATAGAATCCCCCTGAGACTCCCCAGGCGACCCGGCAATAAGCTTGATCCCCGGGAGAGTCCCAGGGAAACCCTCACGGGGAATAAAACCCTGAGGAGCTGCTTGAGTACGTAGGCTCCTTGGGAGGTCCCAGTGATCAAGATGTATTATCCCGGGAGTTAGATGTAGAACGGAATTGGTTTTAGAATTTCTGATCCTGACCGGTAATGTCAGAAAGACTGATGGGAAAGAAGAGATAAGAGTGATTACATTAGTAACTAGCAGAGATAGAAGATGAAACTCCAAAGTCCAAATTCTTACCAATGGCCAGGAAGTAAGGGTGATATCAGAAAGAGGAATGATGATGTTCTGGTAGGACCGGAATACTAGGTCAGGAAAGTAAGTCAGAGTAGAATTACCATCTACCTGTTCTGAAAACATAACTCAGAATACTCCAAGAAAGAAAGTTAAACAAAAAAGAAATCTACCTGTGAACAAACCGGAATCAATTCTAATAAAGTTATCTCTTGGTAGAAAAAAGGACCGTATCATCTCTATAGAAAAGAATAATTCAAAAGGAATCTCTAAAACTGCCAAAGCAAGTAAGAAAAATACCCTATCAGAAAGAAGTAATGATAGTCTACCCGAACAAGCAGCAGTAAGGGGTGATTGTTGCAGCCGAATCTCAAACTGGCAAGTATCAGGCTCGAGTGCTCTCTGAGGCTCCAGTCATTCCAACCGGATCGAAGAAACTAACAACTGCAAAGCGTTCTAAAAGAGGAAACAATGGTAAGAGGTGAAGCCTAAACTCGCATACTGACACATACAACCACACAAAGGAGCAAAAGAGTAAGTCAAGGATTTTGAGAGAAGAATTCCCTCACACGGATTCACAAAGCATTTGCAGGCTCCTTGAAGAGTAGCAACACGTCTTCTCCTTGCAACAACGCGTTGATATACTGTGAGATCAGTATGCCGGGTGCTTAGCAGCGGTGCATTCTGGGTGTCAACAACTAGACCGCTATTAGCAATAAGGCGGTCTGTAAGAACAGCCATGTTGGAGTCAGGCGCTGTCTCGGGAATGCCGCCCGCCATATTGAAGTCTGGCACTGCTTCGTAAACAGCACGAAGAGACATAACATATCCATTCTATTCTATTGGTGATGTAAAATGGAGAAGTATGTCTTTGGCTTCCATAATTCATTAATAGGTTGGTGGGGGACTTGAATAGTGTAAAACGTGAGAAATGAATCACTTGTAGGAACTGTCAGTTCTTTACTAAGATTCAGCAGTGTCCAACACTTGCCACCGAAAACAGCCATATTATGAGTTCCCTGGCATTCAGGTAAGAACTGTGGTGTAGGGTCAGGTGCAGTTCCTAAAATTACAGAAAACAGTGAGTGTACTACATCAGTATCACCATGTCAGAATAACCGCTGCTCCATCCCCTGCTTTGGAGACATGGCAGAGGGGTCGCTATGGACTGCTGTGTAATGATTTAATTGTAGACAGTGTTGCCAATGTATTATATATTTTTGCTGTGCAGCAGTTGCATAAACCACCTGAACTTCCTTAGAGCTGCACTGCCTCTGGAAAGGGTTCAATACGTTTAGAAATGTCCAAATGCTCATGAACGTGTGTGGCAGTACAGCACAGTACGTCTGAACACAGTCACTTGCGGTATAATACGGTGCAGTACATTTTAAGCATTTCAACTCAAGCAGGTATTGCAGGAGCTGTCCCAGGAGGATAGCTCAGGGACAACATGCTCGCCTTGGAAGCAAAACGACACAGAACACCATAGGTTCGATCCCCTGGTCCACGCTTAGAAACCTCTGGGTATTAAGTGCATTATAAATAACATATAATATCATAAAGACATGTGAATATATTGTAATATACACTTATATTGATTGTCTTCCCAGGCAGTTTCCTAGGCTTTAATGCATTTCCTTACATTGCTCGAGAGCTTTGTCATGTCACAGAGATGTTTGTGCATTGAACAGCCAGTGGGTGGGGGTACCATGCCCACAAAGTGCAGATTCACACACAGGGTGCAGTACTTGCGTAGTGGAGCATTGTAGTGACTCCCAGAGCTCAGCTGTGCCTCAATACATTCATAGATTCGGGAGACTCTGCTCTCTGGCTCCGAGGAGGGGCAGGGTGCATTGGGCATGTGAACAAAGGTGGTTTAAGAAAGAAAAGCAAGGCAGGCACAATTCTTCAGCCAGCAGATGCTTTTCTTTACAAATTGCCAGGATCTCTTAAGTGCCTTCATTCTCTTAAGGGCACAGAAATGATCAAAGTCACAACAAAATGTTTCTTCTCAATAAATAATGTATTTGTAAAAATGTTACTCAATGCAATGCTGTTATGTACTAAAAGTAAAGTGCTTTGGCTGCCTTCGATGCAGGTTTATGTGCAGAAAATCAGGGTAAAACTTTAGGAAAAAGTGTTCATTTCACCCAGTAAGCAGATGCTACCCCGTGGAAGGAGGGCACAGTGCATAGGGCCTCGTTGCGAGTTTCCAGTATGGGAAAAATGCAGGTATAATTGCCAGTAAATCCGGGACTGGCATTTTTTACCGTATAAGAAAAACACAGGTTTGCTGGTGGGGGGCCGGATCCACCTGCAGACCTTATCTGGCATTAAATCAGGCTCCCATCAGCAAAGAAATGCCATGATAATGTGATATCAGGCGGCAGAAATGATAGGAGCCGTTTGCCGGTATCCTGCCGGAATTACAGGCGGGATGCCAGCAAACTTGTAAGGAGCCCTGTAGAGTGCACCAAAACTAACTTCTACACACAATGTAAAATATAAGTTTTTGTTCATTATGTGTTTCCATTTGTGCTCTAAATGACTTTTGGCCACGATACAGGATCCTTGCAGGTAAATCCCTTTTTTAGGCACTGCTTGCCAAACTGAGCTGCACGACTCCCATCGATTTTCGGGGTCGCACAAGGAGCCCGAAAATATGATTAGAAACTGTTTGCAGAAAGGCAGTGAAAAGGAGGCGATTTTCCCTTTTCAACACTTTATTTTGGTTTTCCCTAAAAACCACAAAACAAAGATACAATACCTCATACTCATCAAGCAGTGGATACATCTTAATTATATAGTTCTTATAATCTCAGACTTATTAACACTTTAACCGTATATAAATAACCTAACACTACCCACAACTCAACTATATTACTATAATAATCTGACACATATCAAATAACCAATCAGTAGACCTTAGACAAACATAGACACACAACAAATAGACAATGGCCCTCATTACGACCCTGGCGGAGTGGGTTTACGCCAGCGTTATTCGCGGCGGACCCGTCCGCCCTACTACGAGTTCCCGTAGCGCCATGGAACGTTTTCCGCCTGGTTTTTCCGGGCGGAGAAATCCATGGCGCTACGGGACCTTGATGTTAATTACGCCACCGTATTTTGCGGTGGCGCAATTAACGCCTTCCCCACTCCCATTATACCCTATGGGGCAAAAATGGGAATGGGGAAGGGTAAAATGGGGGATGGGGATTTACCGCCCCGCCAAGGTCGGCATGGGGCGGAAAATCCGCCAACCTCCATGGCGCTATCGGCAGCTTTCCGCCGTGCTCCGCGGTGCTTTTAGCACCGCGATTTCCGCCAGGGTCGTAATGAGGGCCAATATGTATTAGCCTCATCCCACTCCACATCCTACTTCCCACCAGAAAGCCCCTCAATGTTTGCATTAACCAAACAGCTTGTTGAATGACCCCCATGTTTCCGAATAAGAGTCTTCCCGCATTTGGTTTTAAGCATAACTTTCTCATATCGCATGTCCAACAGCCATCCCCCCAGATCTGTTTTTATTCTTGTCGTCCATACCCATAAGATTTGCCTTGCCGCCACCATAAACCATGTGTTGATCCAACTACTTCACTTTCGAGCCATTTCACATCTCTCATTGTCAGACAACAGAATCGTTAAATACGCTGTTCTTGGTAACGTAACTCCCAGTGATAAGTCCAATCTGCTCAACACATCTTTCCAAAAATCAACCACCCTTGGACATTCCTATAGCATATGTAACAAAATACCTTCACTACATCCGCAGCCCCAACTTGAGCCATCATCAGTCATACCAAAGCCAGCCATCCGAGCAGGAGTCCAGTAAAGTCGGCACAGAATCCTTTGGCGCACATCTCTCAAACGCAAATCCATTTCAGTAGTATAAGATGATACCTTTCCTCATCAAACTAGCCTTGACAGGTTTCCACGCCCCTATGATGTCATATCCGGGGCATGGCCCCCTCTGGCTTCCCCCGGAAGTTCTGCCTGGGCAAAATCCTGTCCCAGAAGTGATGTAGGTGTGTTTAATAGGTCCTGGGTCCTTAGCGGGGGTGTCCCACCGGATGTGACATCATGGGGACTAGCAGGAAGGCCCCCCTAGGGGTTGGAGTCCCTAAAGGTCGCAAGGGGGGCTTCCTCCGGATGCCCCCATAAAGAAACAGAAGTGTGGAGCTGATGTTTGAGCGGCGGCCATCTTTAGGGGGTGTGGTTTGTAGGGTGCATATATACAGCTGGGTTTTTGGCTGTAGGTACAAGCCAATCCTGAGGACCGGGTTGAAACTCTGATTAAACAGCATCAGCGCGACTGGGCAGGAGCGGCAAGGTATACATAAGATTGAAGCTTTGGGCATTGACCAGGGGTGGTTGTGTTAAAGAGGGTCTAGAGCAGTGGTCTTCAAACTTTTTTGGCCAGGGCCCCCCTGAGCAAAATTTGGGCAGGTCGGGACCCCCCAGAAATGCCAAATGGACAGTATATATTGCGCGCCGTCACCTGCTCCCATCAAAGTCGCTGGGCTCCCTCATCCCACTCCTACCCAGTCGCTGGTCTCTCCCCACCCCATCACACACCCAGGGCTCTCCCCACTCTGCTCCCATCACTATCCCATGGTTCCCGCCCATTGTGCTCCCACCATAGTCCCTCGGTTCCCCCATCCCGTTCCCAACACAGTCTGAGGGCCAGTGGCGGCTGGTGAATCTTTTTTAAGTGGAGGGGCATTAAGGGGAGGTTCGGGGGGGTTTCCCCCTGTGAATTTTTTTTTAAATAATAGGTTAAAATGTTGCATTGTAGAGCATACTTTTAACAAAAAATGGGTAAATAGCCAAACAGTTTGCAATTGTTGCTGGGAGTCCAGGGGGCAGGCATTGATATTTTATTTCTATCGCGCTCGTACACAAGTGTTTCAGAGCGTGACAAGGCAAGGGAGGGGAACAGAGGAGAATAAAACAGCGATCTTACTAGGCCCAGTGACATTGAGAACGCGCAAGTGTGAGGGGAAAAGTGCATGGAAGGGGGGAGAAGTGGAAAGTGCGAAGCAGAGGAGAAACAGATAAATAACAATAAATAAATAATAAAGGCAACAAACAGTGGTAGTGCAGCCAGCAATTTGCAAGTGCTACGTTTAAGGCAGCAGACAGGGTAGGTCTGATAAGTGCAGGAAGAAAGATGGTTCTCCTCAAGTTTTAGAGTGGCAGGGCGCTATTCCAGAGGGAGGCCCCAGCCGAAGACGGAGATCTACCCCCAGCTCGTTTCTTTGATAAACGACTGACCCTGAGGGAGTTGGAGGTAGAGGAGTGAAGAGCTCGAGAGGGGAGGTATTTGCGGAGGAATAGCTGAAGGTATTTTGGACCCAGGCCCCAGAAAGCCTTGTGGACAAGGCAGAGGGTTTTGAATGATAGATGTCCGGTAAAAAGATACCATCCCTGTCCCCTGGGCCCCACTGGTCCTAACACAATGAACATGATTATGTGTATATGCAAGGCGCTGCACATTCATACAGCAATCACTCTATCATTCACATGAGCATCCATCACCATACACTCACTCATAACGCATCCATACACATGTTTAAATAAAAACAATGAACATAAACGTACCTTCTGCATTGGCCTGTGTGTGGGTGCTGAAACGGCCTGCTCCAGCTGCTCTGTCCATATGTGCGAGGAGGCGCAGGAGCTCCCCCTCGGACATACAGACATGCAGTGCCCCAGCCAGCATTTCCAATGAGCTATGCAATGCTGGCGAAGCAAAACGCCCCAGCACTTGCATGGCTCAGTGAGCATGTGCGGCTGGGGAACTAAACTGAACTGTCAAAGGGAAACAGTGTTTCCCTTTGGCAGTTCAGCCAGCCCAGGAGCACTCCATTAGCTGGATAAAGCAGCTGAGGGAGTGCTCACTGTTTCACTGGGCTGGCTCCTTAGCTCCTCCATAATGGGTGAGGGGCCACTGGGTGGGCGCCTCTTGCCATTATGGATGAGCCGCCAGGCTCGGACAGGCCTATAGGGCAATGCCTGTACCAAAAATGTAAAATGCTAGTTTGGGCCAATCAAAATGGGCCACCATTTTGGCCAATGTGGACCATTTTGATGAGTTACATAACTATGCAGTTAGTAATGTTGACCATTGTTGCTGAATATATCACAATTTACTTACATTTTAACACAAAGCACCCCTTTGGGTACTATTGAAACAGTGGGCTTCATAACTACTCTGGCGGTAGCTGTGCCGGTAAAACCGGCACGGCTGCCACTGGAGTTGCATCCGGGTCTGGCACCCGCGAATGGGCAATTACTAGGTCATGCCGAGTTAGGCGGACATGATAATTGCCCTTTCGAAGGTGCCGGTAGATCCCCATTCCCATTTGAGCCCCATATGGCTCAAATGGGAATGGGGAGCTCGGATGCACCGGCACCGTTAATAACGGTGCTGGTGCATCCGACGAGCTGAGGTCAGACCTGGCGGGGGCTGTCAAGCACCCACGAGCACAACTCTTACTATGGCGGAACGGTAGCAACGGTGCCGGTAGCTTACCAGCACCGTTGTTACTGGTCCGCCATAGTAGTAATGAGGCCCAGTCTGTGACTAAAGGAATGAATATCCATTTACAACTGTGGGCCACTTTTTCATTGTTGCCTGAGACAGTTTCATGCTTCAGCCCGCCCATGTGGGCCACCCCTGCCCATTTCTTCCAATCTAAAAAAAAAAAATAAAATCTTTTTTCATGCTGAGCTCTCAGGGCCCCCCTGGGATGCACCCGCGGACCCCTAGGGGGTCGCGACCCACAGTTTGAATACCACTGGTCTAGAGTATAGGGTGGCAGGGTGTCTACACTTATAATAAGCCAGATAAGAATTAGAAAAAGCCAGATAAGAATTAGAAAATTATAAGCATTATAATTATAAGAATTATAATAAGCCAGATAAGAATTAGAAAAAGAAAAAAAAAGAAGAAAAAAAAAAAATATATATATATATATATATATATTTGTAACTATATAAAATCAGGAAATTATTAAATATTAATTTTTAACACACATATTTGTATGATTATTAAAATTAATATTTCATAATTTCCCCATCACACATGCTGGGGAGCAAACTTTTTTTTAAAAAACATTCATATTTTTATGATTATTAAAATTAATATTTCATAGTTTTCCAATTGCTTATGCTGGGGAGAAAACATTTTTTTAAAAATAAAAAAAATTATGAATGATAATATTCATAAGAAATGTTGGGGTGATGGGTCTGAGTCCAACAGGCTTGTGAAGCAAGGTCCCGGGGCTCTGCAAGGGTCAGGTTTTGGGTCCTGGTCCATCAGTGGAGGTCTCTGTCCTCTTCAAGGCACTCAGGCTGCAAAATGGCATGCACAAGGGTCTGCGCGAGCCATGTACACCCCACACCCCTGCCAGCCTTCTATATATATAGAGAGAGCTCAAAAGCAGCTGTTGGGCCCAGCCCCGTGGTAGCTGGCATTCAACAGGAATAGACCCAGAGAGAAACTACGTAACCCTAAGAACAGCTGATGCACCCCACCGGTTCCTGTGGTCGGAGCCCCCCTCCAGCACTTCCGCTCCTCCCCCCAATAGCCCTCCACATGCAGGGAAGAGGAAGTACATTGCTCGGAGAACAGCTGATGCCCCCCATCGGTTCCTGTGGGCTGAGTCCCCTGCAGCACTTCCGCTCCTCCCCCCAACAGCCCTTGGTGGAAGTACATTGCTCGAAGCTCTGCTGATGCATCCCACATGTTCCGGATGGCTGAGGTCCCTTCCTGGAACTGCCCCTCCTCCCCCAGCTTATGGAGGGGTTGCTAGGGGAGGAGGGGCAGCCCTCCGGAACATGTGGGATGCATCAGCTTGAATTGCTGGCCACAAGGCAGGCAGCTCTATTTGCAAAACACTGGGGGGGGGGGTACAATGTCCTGAATGGCCAAAGGTGTTTGATTTCTGGGTAAATTAGCAGCTGCTGGCAAAAGAGCGCCAAATTTAAAAGGCTATAAGTGCAGTGGGTTGTTTAGACAAGATCTCTTCCAACTGTGGTGAATTTGTGTGAAGCAATCCTGACGCTGACAGAGAAAATGCCGAGCCAGACCAGCTCACAAGTAAGGGGCCATTTCTAATTTATGCATAGATGTAGCATAGGGTATAGAACTTGTTAAGTAGAACAAGCCATGATAATTCTTTTTATTCATTGCTTACAGGAAATCTATCCAGAGCTTTCACTAGGGGCTGGGCTAGAATGTATCCAAGTTACAGGTAATATATGTCTCTGTGTTTAAATATATATATATTCAGTAAAAAAACTTTGTTAAAGGGACATATGGTTAAGTTGCGCTACTAAAAACCTATGAAATTCAGTGAAAAAACATTGTGTTGTTGTAACAAAGTTTTTTTTACTGAATTTCATAGTTTTTTAGTAGCACAACTTAACAATAATAACTTTGACTTTATGTACATATAATATGGAACATACTGAACCCTTTCTACTGAATTTGACGGTCCGCAGACATCTTTGGACAACAGTACCATAACTTAAAAACTCTGGGGAGGTATGTGTAATAGTTATATCATAACATAGGAACATTTAACAAATTCACAAAGCAGCACACATACAAAGTATATGTAGTAATACTTAAAACGTGTTACCCATATATGTAACACACTAACCATTCATGTAAATACAATGGGCCTCATTACGACCCAGGCGGTAAGTTACCGCCTGGGCCGTGACTTTACCACCATGGCGTAAACTACGTTTACGCCATGGTGGTTGGCGGACTTACCGCCCCATTCCGACCTTGGCGGGGCGGTAAGTCCCCAATCCCCATTTACCCTTCCCCATTCCCATTTTTGCCCCATAGGGTATAATGGGAGTGGGGAAGGCGTTAATTACGCCACCGTAAATTACGGTGGCGTAATTAACTCCATGGTCCCTTAGCGCCATGGATTTTTACACCTGCTAAAAGCAGGTGTTAAAAGCGCCATGGCGCTAAGGGACCTCGTACTCAGGCGGTAAGGGTCGGCGCTGTTAACGCTGCCGTTAACCCCTTACCGCCTGGGTCGTAATGCGGCCCAATATGTTTTAAAATGGAATATACCAAAAGAAGATAAAGTGGCTTCCACCATAATTACCTCACAGACGCTCCACAACCAACAGCAAGACCAGACGTATACACTACTGATTACATATCTCACCAGACATAGTAAGTGCACTTCTTTTTACTCATATATTTATAAACTTTCTATATTAGAAAACAAAAACATATTATTTTTTTGTTTTCTCACGAAATGTCGAGTACTCTCGACTGGCTAGAGGAGCATTTCCCACGAGAGGAAATGTTAGAAAATAGTCCACTTAATGGTACACACTTTACTATATAAACCAATTAATAAATATTATTTTGTATACATTTAACATATACATTGTTTTTTATTACAGACCATACAAAAATTCCAAGCATCTCACAACAACAATCAGAGGATATCACTCTACAGCAGATTAATGAAAAAAAAAATGAACGACCTTATGCAAAATTTTATGGATTTGAAAAACTTCGTGGAATATTATGTGAAACCCCCAACAGCACACCATTGTCCAACCTGCACTTGTCCCCCCTCACCCTATCCCACGCAGTTAACCCCAAACCCTGTCTATGGACCAAAGCGTTTCAATGAGATTTCCTTCCCTTCTTCACCTGATCCCAGTTATCTAGAAATCCCTAATTCTCCTGTTTTTGTTTCCGTTTCTGCCCCAACTTCCTAGTCATAATTGTATATATATATAAAATAAAGTTACTTTTCTTATATTGTGTTGTAATTACTTTCAGTTCCTTGTGATAAAACCAATTTAGGTGTCCACGGACACCACAGTTGTTCGGAAATGTTCGTAAAGAAACGAAAATGTAACTGTTCTGAGGACACTACATCTGTCCGTAATGTTCTCATGCAAGTTGAAAATGTTTTAAGAACACTCGTAGTGTCCTGAAATGTTCGTAAATAAACAAAAATGGAGGTGTCCTTAAGAACACTATGCCTATTCGTAGTGTTCGATAGCAAGCAGAAACTGTTCTAAGAACACTTGTGGTGTCCTGAACTGTTCGTAAATAAACGAAAATGGAGGTGTGCTTGAAACGCTATGTCTGTCCGTATTGTTAGCAAATAAATTAAACTGTGCTAAGAACAAACGGCTGTCCGTACCTGTTCGTTTTACATGTGATGCACTTTTAATTAGTTCAGGACCCGAACACTGTCCGTAGAACATCAACACGCATGCGCAAAACAATGTCCGTACATTGGGTGTCCTGCAGACGACCGCTACCTTAGCGAACATGCTCACAAAACAATCATGTGACCGCACCCACGCTCATCTCGTGCTCTAAATGCGGACACTGTTTGTGTCCCTGACCAGTTTAAAAGTACTTTTCCAAGTAATCCACAATATTTCTCATTAAAAAATCACCATACCACAAATCCCACATACTAATCCGAACTTTCCACATAGTTTTTGTGAATTTTTGAACCTTTTTTGATGTTCGATCTGTCTTGCGGACGGCGCGCATGTCTGCGACCCGCGCACAAGCACCTCGATATAAGACCACGCCCTAGAGCGCATTCTCCTTGTGTTTCTGACTATTCCACAGAGCACACTGCATTTTGCTGCATACTTTGCAGATTTTGAGATTTCCCTCTCCAAGCCTATGACATCCATGGCTCGACTATTACCACATGGTGCTACATCTGCCTCAGCACCACCTCCACCCCCTCCACCACCGCCATTTCCCCAAGGGCCTGAAGAGGGGAACAGGAGTGAGGATACAGAGGAGGAAGAAGAGGATGACGAGAATGAGGTAGAGGAAATCCCTACTACCCGCCGTCGGCGTGAATCTTGGGTGTGGCGGTTATTTACCGTTCATGGAAACGGTCCTAAATCTCATGCGAACCGTGCCACCTGTAATGAGTGCAAAATGGTACTCAGTCACGGGAAGCATGGTTCGTATAGCTTTGGGACCACTACCATGAAGCGACACCTGCGCTCATTCCACACTGGGGCCATTCACAAGGTTGTACCTTGCAAGAAGCGTAGTAGGTTGATTGCCTCTACTTCATCCTCCGTTCCTGATCCTGTCACCACAAGGAACACCTCTGTGGGACAGCGTCTTCCTGAAGCTGCCTCACTGGCCATACAGAATTCTGATGACCCTTACCTTTCGAGGGTCACAGTTGTATGTGTGACACAGTACTCTGCAGGGGAGAGCGACTTCGGAGTGCTTTTGAGAAGATCGTCTCAGAGCACCAGAAGACCTGCTCACTACCCAAATAAAACCCACTCTACATCTTCCTCTCTCAGCTCGCCCTTTCTTATCCCTTTGGTTGGTGTCCCCCTCCCTTTACCCTCTTTTCCCTCCTCTCCTAGTGTGTAGTGTATATAAAAGAACAAAAAAAATGCAAAATAACAAAAATAAAAAAAAACACGAGCCTGAGACTGGGGATGGTCTGAGGCGTGGTAAACAAAAAAAAAAAAAACGCCTCAGACATCCCCAGTCTCAGGCTCGTGTTTTTCCTGTACCAGCGGGTTCTTGTACCCCCTCGATCTGTAAGGAAACATGTATCCCAATGTAGTTTTGACCTCTACACTCCAGAGGCCGACACCTATTCGTGTTACTACTGTATAACTAACTTTGTCCGTTTGTTTGTTTCAACCATCTTTCGTGCTTATCGGAAGAAATGTAAAGTAAATTGTTGAGCCACTAACTACTTCCTGTGTGATTACATAATAAACACACACACACAGCACTTTTGTGTCTCTGTATTGGATCTCCTCATCCTGATTATTTGTTTATGATATTTTCTACACAGTACATGAGAACATTTTCTAACCGACTTTTACCTTCTATAATCTGAAAAATGAATGGACGATCATTGTTTCATTGTCCTAAAATGACCTGTCTATTACAAACCTTTATATCGTTTCATTTCTTCATACACACACACACATGCAAATACTATTAAACTAACATTTTTGAAATAAAATATATACACGACATATAATCACACAAAATAACATACACACTCTATGATCAAATCTCAAACAATAATATTTGTAGAAACACATAATTGGTTTTAATTTTTTTCGTTTATATAAGTACTTACATATATTTAAATAGGACAAGCAGACTATGACATTCACTCACTGTTACGTGCAAAAGCAGGCTATGACACATAGCTCTCAACTCACACGCTTTTGGCGGGTGTCACCCGCCTTGTAAAGGACTGACTCACCCGCCAAGCCTCCTGCACGCCCATTCATTCCAATGGGCGTCTCACCCGCCAAAAACAAAATCAGGTGATTTCACCCGCCTTTGCGACACACATGGTTGAGAGCTATGATGACAATGACTCATTATTACATGGAAACGCTTAGTTACAAGAATAGTGGTATACGTTGGTAGATTATGAATTCCACAAACCATAGTAAAGATATTTTCTTTCCTACTCTTAGTCATAATATAGTTTTAATGGTTTTCAGGAAGGTGCTGAGCATTTCAATTTAAAAAAAATCTATGTCTAAAATGAAAACAGTGCTATATAGCAACCAAATTACTAATTTCTTTCTTTTACAATTGCAGTGAAGCCCATTCTCCTGAATAGAAGCAGACGATTTTGATTTACAAAGAACAACTAAGAAGCAAACTACTCATTTTTGAAAAAAAAGTAAGTAGATTGTTACCATAATATTTGATTTATAACTCACACGCACTGTATGGTGCATTCATGGTATTTCTGTGCCTAAAAATAGAGATTCTGCACCATTCTGACCAAAAATCCCCCCCATCTTAAACAGTGATCTCCTCTAAGAATGGCCCTCAAATTCCTATTTTTCGGCACACAAATTACCCAACTCAGCTGCTAGAATGTAGATGTTGTAGGACAAACAACTTTTTTAATTGTATAGCTTTACCTATATTATTTATTCTTCTCCACACCACCGGCTTACTTTTTTCTGTCATCTGAACCCCAGTTTAGTAACACATTAATTGAAGAATACCCATCCCTAGTAGTTCAACTTCCCAATTCACAATCACACACCATTACATACATCTTTATCATCTTACTCAAAAAATCATGCACACAACACACATGCATTGCAAAAAACCCCAACCCATACCTTCTGTATTTTTTTGAACAGACGCTAAAGAATGCCCACCAAAAAGCAACTCCGTAGAAAGGGACGCAGAAGTAGAGCAAATGAAAAGAAAAGTCTCCAACATAAACATCCATCTATAGCAGAATTTGTAAAAAAACATTGAAACACAACAGCTAATACAGTCATGTTGTGAAACAGAAGAAGTTTCTAGTGCAAAAACTTTGCCTCCTCTATCACAAAGTAAAACGACCCAAAAAAACAGAAAATCAACTATCACTACAAATAAAACGTCTTCTATAAATCTTGATATATTACAAAGTAAGCATACAAAGAAAAGTATATTAGCCAAAATGTTCCGTCACAAAGTCCTTCAAAATCTGATAAAAACAGGAGAGAACCCAGGTTCAACACTTCAAACCTATCGTGGAAAGTAATCTTAGAAGCGTTGATAGACAGTGCAATTCTTCTCAAAAGAAACTTATTTATTGTTGTGTTAAACAGAATTAAACCACTAACAAAACTAATAACTACATTTCAAAAAAGACTTCTCAATAAACGAAATGTGAACAGAAATAACTTCTTAAATATCTGTGGAGGTGAATGGAGTCACACTACAAGCACAGAACCATACTTTAATGAAGAAGCGTACAAACAAAAGCAAACAAAAACAATTGCCATACATAGCAGTGGTCGAGGTTATGAACAAGTTAATAATAACATAATGGAACAAGAAGTACTCCTTACAAAAATATGCCCTGAAAACTTAGATTTACCCCTCCATTTGACTGAATCAGAACATCTAATTTACACATGGCCATGCACGTCAATGTGTAACATTCCTAAAAAAATGTTCACATCTTTACGCCTATTCCTCAATCGATATGTGAAAAGCAAAGACAAAATCAAAATTAAAATACTGCAAAGTATGGATGCTTGTCCAGTACGCAAGCACACAGGACTGCAAGGACATTCGTTGGCCTGCATATCAGGAGCTACTTGCAAAACAACCTTCCATGATATCAAAAGGATATCAACACATCATGCAAGTATTAGAAATCTAGTTTATAAACTGTATTATGCAAAAAGTCCTGCTTTAGCACTGGCCAATTTAAATAACATTCTTCTGCATGGTACACCAAAAGACCTACTAGAAGAAATTGAGTATATACAGAAAAAATATTTTGGAAATGAAACCCACTTACAAGATGAATTAGCTGTCAACCAACTTCGTAACAAATCTGCACATGGCAACCTTTCACTACACACATACAAAAAAGAAATACTAAAATGTCAAAGCACTTCAGCTGAAGTACCAAACCGCGTGTGTGTATGTTGCCGCAGAACGTGTTATAAAAGTAACACAAAAACTATAGACCTTTCATACAAAATAGAAGACAATGAAGATTCCAAATGGTTTGAATTAGTTCTCTACCTTATAGCAGAAAACAAATACGAAATAACTGACCCCATAATACTTTGCAATTACTGCACTACCAAACTTGACAACAACCAAACTCCTTCACGTGCTATTTCAAATAACTTGGAATTACATCCACTACCAAAACTCCTTCAACAACTTAATTTATATGAGAGCATCATAACTCAAACAGTTCATTCATTTCAAGCAATAATACACCTTCAACCAAAAACTGCAAAATTACCTTCCTCTGAATTAGTGAAAGGTATTCGTGGAAAAGTAGTGTATTTACCATTAGATCTAAAAGAAAATGTGCACAATCTAGGAGTGCAACGTCCAATGCAACAATCTTTAATTATCTTGGTCAATGGAGTACCTACAAAAGACAAAAACATTTGGCAACAACTGGTAGATTTACATAAAGTTAGAGAAGCCCTGCAATATCTCAAAGAGAATAATGATTATTACAAAGAAATTCATTTGAAAGAAAACTTGAAAGATACAACTGAAATAATTCAAGAGACACAAGAAACTGGTCAATTTGAGCTCCTACATCCTGCTACAATAGCAAACACTTTATACCATTACACAATTCACCCATTGCACTCTAATGACCCCATAGAAGATGCACTGGAAACGTACCAAATGCGTCAAACAAAAGGATCACCAATCAGCATATGGGACAAAAGTATAGAAGCACATGCTTTTCCTCTACTCTTTCCTACCGGCAAAGGAGGAAGATACAATGATAGACCTGTTCAAATATCAGCATCAGAATATCGCTGATTACGAATGTATTCTGAAGATCCCAGATTTCGACAAAATGTGGAATACATATTCCATCTACTCTTTGAAAGTGAACTAGCAACTTTATGTTACGGAGTTGCACACATATTAAAATAAGGATCACACTTTCAAAATATGACAGCCACACAATTATTACAAAAAGTTCAACAAAAAGATGAGGTTTTACAGGCAAATCTTACAAATCTATTAGCAAATATGCGAGGTACTAAAGAGTACTGGTTTCGACGCCATGGAGATGTACGTTGTATGATAAGAAACCTTGGCCCACCCACTTGGTTTGTTACATTTTGGGGTCGATTCATGGAGCAAACGTGCGGCAAAAATCCCAGCGCAAGCAGGCGCAAGGTAGCGCAAGCGTGAGAAACGCAGCACACGCTCACGCGTGCGATTCAAGGAAGACGCTGCGTGTGTTTCCCGCTGTCCGTGCGCCCAATCCTGCCATGGCACATGCAGGCACACACGGCGTGCGCTACACGCACAGCAAAAGCGCACATAGTGCGGCGCACACAACCAAAGTGGGCGGAACAGTGGGCGTAACACGCGGACTGGGGAATAACGCGTGAAAAAGAAGGTGTAACTGGGGAAGTACTGCAGGGAACTACACGGAACGCCCACACGCACGCCAACAACCCGTATTCATGGATTTGAATATGGGAAACCCGCGCATGGCAAAATACGCACACAGGCGTCAACGCGTCCACCACACGAAGGCAGGTGGAAGCGTCCCCGTGCACAGTATAAAAGTGTGCACAAACAACAAACACATATATACAGCTACGATGAATGCCCCATTTGTCGCAGCACTGATCGTGGGACACCACAGGAGGATGAGAATAGCCAGGGCACGAATTTTCACACCACGGACAAGCCTTTTTGGGATGCCTGACGACCAGGTCTACGGCAGGTATAGGTTTCCACCCCATATCATCCTAGACCTGGTCGGGAGTGGGAAGATGACCTTACATCCCCCACCCTTTGCTCCCAAGCATTGAGCCCCTTGGAGAAGGTGCTCAATGTCCTGCATTTTTTGGCCACTGGGTCATTTCAGCGGACTACTGCCATAGTGGGGGGGGTCTCACAGGCCATGCAGTCACGCTGCCTACACCAGGTACTGGCAATCATGACAGTGCGCCCCTCAGTCCGCAGGCACATATACATGCCCAGAACACCCGCAGAAAAGCAGGCCGTTGTCCTGGATTTTTTCAGGGTGGCACACTTCCCCAAAGTGCTTGGTGCCATAGATTGCACCCATGTGGCCCTACGTCCACCTAGGGCCACTAAGCACATCTACCGAAACCGCAAGCACTGGCATTCCATCAATGTACAGGTGGTATGCGATGCAAAGGGAATCATCACCTCTGTCTATGCAAACTACCCTGCTCCACCCATGACAGTTTCATATACAGAATGTCCGCCCTGAGCCGGGCCCTGGAAGGTGGGCAGCATGGCGACACCTGGCTCTTAGGTGAGTACAAATGCCCTTGCACATGCATGCATGTCACACACACAAACACACAAATACACACACCTCAATAATCACAACCATTTAAACCTCCCCAGGGGACAGTGCCTACTCTCTGAGCAACCACATGATGACGCCAATCCGGAACCCCACCACACCACCCCAGGTAAGATACAACGCCACCCATATTGCAACCAGGGCCATAGTGGAGCGCACATTCGGAATGCTCAAGTCACGTTTCTGCTTCCTTGACCGCTCTGGCGGGCACCTACTCTATGCACCACCAGTAGTGTGCAGGATCATTGTGGCAGCATGTGTCCTGCACAATGTTGCAACACGGCAGGGCGTACCAGTGGACATGGTGGTGCCCCCACATCCCCAACCACAGGCACAGGCGATGCCCATGGGAGGGGACAGGGCATGTGGCGAGGAAGCCCGGACCCAGCTTGTGGCCACATTTTTCACCTAAACTTCCACCCCTGCGGAGTGCACACAGGCTTGGCACATACCAGGTGACAATCGATGATGACAAAGTGACAGTCAACTGTCACAACCCTACCACCCTGAGATAGTTGCCATGGAAGTGCCACATTGTCTGCATCCCTAGCTACTTAAACACAAGCTATCCTGTGTGACCAAAAGGCACACATATGACATGACATGATATGGCCTATACACAAGTATTTCAAGGTGCGATGAGGCAGGGAGGAGGGAACAAGGGAAGACAGACAACGATATTACTAGGCCAGGTGTCATTTAGATTGTGCAAGTGCAGGGGTACGGGGAAGGGAAAAGTGCAAGGGGAACGGGGGGAGTGCAGTACAGGGTAAGTAGACTAAAAAACAAATACATAGGCCAGCTGGTGGCAACTGCAAAGGTAAGTGCAGACAAGTGCTGGGAAGGGGGGATGTAGGGATAGAGAGACAGTCCCGCAGTGCAGGGGTTCCCAGGGAGGCAGTGCAAGTGGAGAGTGGCTGGGCCAGGGACCGAGGTCGGTGAGAGTGGCCCAATTGCAGATCCAGTGCAGTTCCAGTAAAGAATTTTGCAAGGGAGAGGCAGTGAGAAAGCAGAAGCAAAGAGGAAGGTCTTGAGGTGCTTCCCGAACCAGAGATGGTTCTCTTCAAGTTCCAGTGAGGCAGGAAGGCTGTTCCAGAGGGAGGACCCTGCCGCGGAGAGAGATCTACCCCCAGCTAGTTGCTTTGAGAAGCAGATGACCCGGACATGCAAGGTGTGAATCACACACACCTGCAAAACAGGCCATGCCCATCACTGTTATGTCACTCAAACCCTCCCAAAGCACAACATGACATGGCAAGCAATACCCATACACCAACACAGTAACAATAAGGTACACATTGCCATGTCCAAAATGTACAGTGGCATCAGACAATGATGCCTGACATGGAATCAGATGAAATGACTGACCAACAACCTCCCACCCAAAATAAGTCATTTCCAAATGCATTACAAGAGTTGTAGACGTAACATAACAATGAATCCCTGTCTACATGCACATTGTGCATTGCAAAATCAACACTGCAGCTTCTGTGTGCTGTGTTCAACTCCTGCAACACACTGCTCAGCGCACAGCACATTGAACAGCCATTGTGCGTGATGCACAACCTGAGCATCACATCTAAGTGACAGCCCACATCAAAAAGCAAATTATGCATGTACAGAATCCATAATTGGTCACAGAACATGTGCTGCAGGGACACAGTGAGCACCAGAAGGCAAACAGTGTACACGTGGATATTCAAGGGTGGTTGTACATGTAGTGCATCAGAGTGCAAATGTGTGGGTCAGTAAGGACATGCACTCAACATATGCATGTGCAGTCAAGTGACCATCAGTGTCCTCTACACATCACATGTGAACATTCACCATGTGTACACCCCAGCATGTCAAACCACAACTATCCCCTCGCACCTGAAAGGTAAACACAACACATGAACAGGCATTGATCAGCAGAACACAACATGTACATAGGATACCACCATTACAATGTCAGGGTTCCGATCACACTGCAGGGCAAGGCAACTATAAACAACAACCCCCCCCTCCCTCACAAATGACCAGGACCCACTGAACAACTGCACCTGGGTCATGGAGCCTTCAACCCTCAATTCCACCTGGCCACAGGATCACCTTTCCCCTTCGTCACCATCTCCCACCTTGTGTGTAAAAAGGTGCCTGCACCCTCAGACTCCACACTCATTTCCAAAATCACAAAATCCAAGCCAGAAAAACGAACCAGAACACCCTCCAGTAGATGACTTGACGTAGCAGTACCTCACAAAGGCCAAGTACTACCACAATGATGTAACAACCAAGGTAGCACAGTAAAACAATGTCACAACAGGATGTGAACCATGTGTGGTACATAACATAGAATGATGCACCATGAACGGATGTGTACTGTCACAGGTCCCGTTTACAGGCGCGGGAGTGTCACGAAACAACCACACCCACCGTGTCCCGGGTGCCTGCAAGGTCAAACTCACACAGGCCTCTGAGACCCTGGTGGGGAAGGAGGGTCAGGGATATGTAGTCGGGACAGGTGTTGGCACACTGGATAACTGGAATGAGTGGCAGGAGAGGGGAGGAGAAATGACACATGAAAGTTGTGAATGCACGAAAATGTACTACCTGCAAGAACACATACACAATCCAAACAAACTTGGACATCATTGTCATGGCCTTCTGTAGTCCAGGTTTAGGAGTGGCACAAACCAACCACCCCCTCTAGGGTTTTGGCGCCTGCAAGTTTGGGGCTTACACAGGCATCCACAACCCCAGCGGGTAAAGAGGGTTAGGGAACGTTGCTTGGATAGGTACGGGAAGCAGGAACACCGGGTAGAGGGTACAGGGTTCAAAATTGCATAGGATTCTGGTTGATTAGGGGGGAAAAAACATACCAAATTGAATTACACATTCATCCATGCATTAGTGCACCCCCCAGCAATCCTATGCAGAGCAGTTTGAAAGAAAAACAACAAGACACTTAGCTTTGGTTTTGAGTGCTGGCCTCCTGCCTGCGCACTCTCAGGTCCGGTTACAGGAGCACTGCAATGCTGAAAAGAGAGCCACAGTCAACAACCTGTACGTGCCCATTACACAAAAACACACCAGCAAACATGCCCCATAGCAACAAAATACTCTACAAACAGACAATCTCTTGTAAATGCTTCGTACCCATATATAACATTACCCCTGTGATGGGTCATACACAGTCAATGCAGTAAGTCAGCCGCCGGTGGGTGCGTGGCAAATGGAACACCAATGTGTCACAATTCACACTACATGCAATGTTCCCTGGGTAAGCAGACAGACCCATATAGCAAGGCATGACTTCAGAGCAAGTTGTGTACCTCCATGACCGAAACAAAGTTGGGAGTGCATTTATCAAAATGTACATGGAAATGAAATGCACTGCACCCGAGTATGTCCCTTGCTGTATGTCCCTGTGAGCTGCCCCTTTCCATGTCTCGGAAGGCTACATGGTTGATACAAGTGCCTCAATGGACCTTGGTGTACCGGAGGCTATGTGCCACTGCCACTGCAGGTGTCCCAGACAACCTTACAATCAACAGCCATCAGTCCACCAACACATCTGAGCTGCATTGTGTGCTTCAACACCAATATTCGTCCAAGCTCACCCTCAGTGCTGTGACTAAGCCTGCATGTGCAACTCGCCTGGTGCAAGCTTTGCTGTGTTGTGGCCCCCCTGTGCTGCTCACCTTGCCTGGAGTTCCTTGGAACACGTCAGCAGTTCTAGGATGTAGGTCTGCAATCCCTGTGCCTCTGCTTGTAAACTCATGTGCATGTGGGCACCAACAAACGTGTCCAGAATTCCGACGTCCAATAGGCCATGTCTGCTGGCAAAGGTGCTCTGGAGGCTCATCCCCCTGCAGAAAGGGCATGAAACACATGATTAATGCTTTAGAGTCATCTGTGTGTGTCTCTTCAGGCATCTCATTACTTGACCATGTCAGAGAGTTACATCAGAAATCACACCATCAGTCCGTCTTTCACATCCAAAGTGTGGAACACTATCTACGGCATGAATTGCAACAAGCACATGTACAGTAAAAATAAGAAACATAGTACACAATGCATAGCAATGAATGTACATATTAATCATGAAACACCCCATCTAGCAAAAGCTGAACAGTGGACAATAACACCAAAATCATCCCCACTAGGGGTGTAAACACAAGTCACACAGCACCAGACATGCCACAGATATGACAGTCCAAAGCCCTTGTGTAATAGGTTGTGACACCGAACCATCCTTGCGAGCCCATGGATAAGGGAGGCAGGAGTGGCATATGTGAGTCAAGGACCCCAAGCAGCAAACACATACACAAGACAAGCCTGAAGGGCCCAGCTGGAACAGACAGTGGATGCCTTCAAAAGCCACAAAGCACCGCACTGTCACATGAAAGCACAATAGACAAGCAATTTTAAACTATATTAACTAATTGCACTAACTATGGAAAACCTACATTACCTAATTAAACTAACTATCAAACAGAAACTTAGCTAACTAAACTAAAAGAAAAATCAAAAATGGCCACATATGACCCGGGGAGGGGAGGTACGCAGGAGGGGGGAGGTACAGGGTGCTGCTCAACATCCACATGCGATGATGCTGAGCCAAAAAAAAAACCTCCATGGGCTCAACGCCTGCACAGCCAGACCTATATGGGAGATAGATGGTCATCCGAGTCTGGCTCATCCTGGAAAGGAGGACGTGGCACTGGCCACGCCTAGCCGCAGCTTGCCCCTCGTCGGCAGCAAGTCTGCCGGACGGGTGAGCCTGGTTCCGTGTGGCGATGTGACATAGGTCTGCATGCAGAACCTCACGTGATACACGTGCTTCCTCTTGCAAGGTAGCACATGCAACACAGAGTTCCTCCTGCAAGGCCTGGCTGGACAACCGCTGCACCTCCCGGCAAGCCTGTAGCTCAGCCGAGATGGTACGCTCAAGCTGTGCAAACCTCTCCTCTGCCTGCTGCCTCTGGGACATCATAAGGACACCCAGAGTGGATTTGAGCGAAGCATACTCCTCCCTCAGGGCATCCATGTGCGCCTCTGCTTGAGGAGCAATTGCTTGACGCAGAGATGACATTTCAGCCTGGCGTGCCCTGTCCGAGGCCGCCATGCCCAGCCTGAGCGAGCGGGCCGTGGACCGTGCCGCCTGCTGCTGGAGAAGCACCTGCCTAGCAGGGGGGAGCACAGATCGGGCCAGACGCTCCATGCTCTCAGTGATGCTCTCCATTGCTGCCCCCTGCCGTTCTGAATTGGCAGTCATGTCTTGCTCCCACTCAGTATACTGCGGTTGCGCGCGGCGACCGCGTTGCCGGGCTTGACCCCTGCGGGACCCAAGGACCGGGGGTCCTCGCTGTGTTGGCACCGCCCGCGGCTGCACGACTACATGCCCCCTTCGACGTGATGTCCCAGGCACATCAGTGACTGGTGTGGAGGGTGACCCTGCGTCCCGATCCACCACGGGTGGAGGAACCAAGACTGTCTGATCCCTCAGTGCAGGTGTCGCAGACAGATGAGTGTCCACATCAGAATCACTCACCCCTGACACATGGACTTGATGCTCATCCAACGCAACATGGACGTCAGAGTCGTCATCAAGGCTGGACTCATAGGCAGCCAGAGACAAGATGGACTGTAGCACTTGGGGGTTTTCGTGGCCTACCACCCCATGACCCCCACTAGTGACGGGTTGATGTAGTGGTAACAACCCTGTGTCTGGCATGACAACACCATCCTCCGCCTCCATTGCGTCATCACCTGAAAAATAGAGAGAAAAAGGGTCACTACACATGTCAGAAGCACACAACACACACACAAACGCATCAGGCAGACATGTGACACACAACATATAACCTGGCATGTATGCTGGGTCAACTTTGAATTGCTTCTGTGATCAGACCTGTTGAAAGGTGGCAGTTTCCATGGAAGTGGGTCTATGCAGTGAAGAAAATGTCTACGCAACTCACTACCTACATGTACAAGGACTCCATGGTGTGTGCCAGGAAATGTGAAGGCAGTGCAATGTGAAATTCAGGCATCACGTGCATTGTGCATTCAATGTGTACCATATCTAGAAGCCAAGCACCCCTCCAGCCTAGTACCAAAGCAGGGATGCCTAGCATGGTATCAAAAGGCTGACCATACACCTGTGTATTGACAGGCAGTGTTGACTGGCATCAACAGCTTAATGTGATTCAAGTGACAAAACTGCAAATGATGATAGGACAGTAAGCAGGACACATGATAAATACTCTGGAGGCCGCCCATGTGTGAAGAAGACACAACAACAGTTGGACAGAGTCATTAGCCATTGAACAGGCTGAAGCCTGTGAGCCACACAGATTGTCAGACCCTAAACAGGTGTGCAACGCAGTACTGAGCCACAGTTGACATGGGAAGGCTGATGAGATGCCATGCAATGTATGTAACCAAGGACTTGTATTACAGTGATCATCCAGTCAAGGACACATAGGGGCATGCGTGCAATGCACATGGAGCATGAATGGGCACTCATGTCCCTGCGGGGCATCTGACCTATGCACAGTACAAGTGAGATACCCTGCATCAAGTACTAAGGCTGTACCACACGGCATATATCTGGCAGATTCTGAGCTGGAAGTTAGCATCTACACAGGACGCATGAACAAGAAAGTACACATTGGCAAGATTGAAGCAGACCAGTGCAAAGGTGGAACTGGGGTGCAGAGTGGCGGAGGAGGGGCAAGGGAGCATGCCTACATGGAGTCCCCGCATGCAGGCAGAGGAGACATGCATCACGGAAGCATTGCATTACTTACACATCAGAACCATGTACACGTCACATGTAGTGGCAATCATGCACAACACATCCCACAAGTGAAATACACACGTCCTCAACAAACACGCATCAACACTCACTGGACTGGGCATCAAAGTCCAGCATCTCTCCCACTCCTTGGACCAATTCAGGTGGTATGAACTTCGCAACGAGTGCCTCATGCGGAGTGAGCTCTTCCTCCTCTGGTGCAGGCCCACCGTTTGTCACCAGAGTCAAGTTGTAATTAGAGGCACGCTTAGCCTTAGTGCTACGTTTGATGTCATTCCAACGCTTTTTGCACTCTTGCGCCGTGCGCACCTCATGGCCGAATTAACTGACATGTTCCGCAACATGCTTCCAGTGGGTGTCACGTTGGACAGCCGTAGTCTGACTATTGGCACCCACTAGCATGTCACGGCTGTGGCCCTGCACGTAGTCCACGAGGAAGTCCAGTTCCTGCTTGCAGAAAGGCTTCTTCCTCAACGTGCAGGAGGTCGTGGCTGTGTGTGGGGTCCCAGCCTGTGCTGCAGGTGCAACCTTCCTCCTCTTGGACTGTGGCGCAGACCCTGGCTGGCTAATTCCGCCCTGACCTGTATGGCCAGTGGATTCGGTGGATTGAGCCGAGGGAGTGGCAGGTGGAGGGACGACCAAAGGCCTGACTTGTGTCAGTGGCAGCTGGGTGCCCTCTAATGGACCCTGCACAGCAACATCAGTTGTGGCAGGGTCATTGACCGCAACGGTCCTGGTTGGCAGACTCACAACCGGGGTGTTGTTGGGTGCATCTGCCCCTGCACTTGCCAACACCCGGCTGTTCGGGGCAGCAGATGACATGACTGCCCCAGGGACACGTGTCTTGGTCTGAGCAGCCCGGCCTGCCCCTGTGGTTTCCCTCATGGCCTGTTGGAGATCTACCAAGGGCTCATCAAGTGCCAACGCAGCCTGCGCTGGCAGACCCTGTGCCTGGGTGGTGGTGTCCACAGCTGCACCTGCAGCTACCACTACCCTTGGGCCCGTGGCAGTCGATGAAACAGACTGCCGGGTCACACGGGCGCCAGTGCCAGATGCAGAAGCTGCATCCCCCGGAACCACAGGGGGTGGTGGCATGACTGCACAAACACATGACACAACATTGGGCTCAAGTGGTGCACCCCTGCCTCTTCCCCCTCTGTGGCCGCCCTGGACACCCTGGAGTCCCCCTACTCCCTGGTCACCACGGCCACGTCCCCGACCACACCCGCCATGAGGAGTACGCCCATCTGAGGCGCCCCTCACCTTTGGTGGCCTCCCAACCATGGCACAGATGTAGTAGTGCCAGCACAGATGGAGTGGTGCCAATGGGAGGTGTACAGCACAATTGACCTGGGCAATTGGGGTGAAGGGGGTGGGAAGCAAGATGTTAACAGCCCCCCTGCACCTGCAAGGCTGTATGTGACCCCGGTGATGTAGTGACGGGTCACGCAATGCTCAGGCACCCCAAAACTGCAGTAAAACCGTGCACGCAACCCTGCAGCCTGCGTGCGTGGATTCAACCTCCCGCAGTACGCGGTGGCACCCAGTAACAAGAATAACGTGTATGCATGGGACAAGCAGGCTACTATGACATCGAAAATGGGTGCGATACACAGGGGCACCCGCAGTGGGAAAAAGAGCGTGTGCGACTCACCGTCTGACTAGCGCGATGCAGAAAAACACGCGTAGCCAATACCCCCGCCAAAAGAAGAGATACATCCTTGATAGCTTTGAAGTTGTGATGGTGCTCGAAACAACAGGAAGCAGCAACACACGTCGGTCTCCACGAAAGGCACGTACAGCGAACTGCTGGGCCCGCTCACCTTTAACCCGTGATGAGGGAAACGCCCGCGTGCGTCACCTCAGTTACGCGCATGGGCCCTTTCCTCGGATTACACGCAGACGTGCAGTTTATCACGCGCGCTGAAATGCCCATGCATGCCTGTGCGCGTCACGTCACAGGGGCGCTTGCGCTTGAGGGGACTTCTGTCCAATGAAATTGCGTATGCGCGCAGACGCGCTTACGCGCTAAGGGCCTTTCCTCGAATTACACGCTGACGTGCAGAATTTTCACGTGCCAAATCACTCCGTATCAAGCTGGCCACGCATAAGCACACGGAAGACCATGCTCCTGCCCAGAAGGCCGAATTACTGCCCCCCAGAGCCCCAAGCATGCTCCCACCTCCCATCTGCTGCTGCCTGACTGCCTGCTGCCCATGTGCCCTGCCATTTGCTGCCTGCACATCAGCCAGGGGTGCTGTTGCTGTGACCACCCCTGCTGGAACCGAAGACTCCCGACAGGGATTTCATCGCTCCACAGCCCAGCCCCAGGACCCAGTTGCCCACCCACTCCTGCCTCTGGGGTTGTCATGTCGGGCACTGCAACATCTGGCACGACTGACAACCCCCAGCCAGAGAGGCAGAGGGGCACCAGCTTCAGTGCCAGGGAAGTTGGTGTCCTGGTGGAGCAAGTCCTGGGGCAGTATGATGGCCTCTTCGGAAGTTCCCGCGCCGACAAGGAAGGACGGACTCGGATCTGGACGGACATCGTGACTGCCATCAACGCGGAGGGGGAAGCAGTCCGCGACTTCCAACATGTCAAGAAGCGCTGGGAGGACTTCAGGTCCAGGACCCTGAACAAGGCCCGACGCCTCTTGAAGTCAGCGGATGCTAAGGGGTGCCGGGGCCTCTTGTCAGAAGAACAGATGAGGGTCCTGGAACGCATATCCCCAGCGCTCCACGTTCAGGTCCTTGAGAGGCAGACCCATCTGGAGTCGAGCGGTAAGTGTACATGCATCCTGATTGTGAGCTGTGCATGTGGTGATGTTTCAGTAGTGTGCAGGTTGCACATGTGTTTGTATGGGGTCAAGTATGGGTGGGGGTGTACAGGGCTGTGAGGCTAACACATGCGAGGGCTGTAATGTGTGAGACATGGATGGTGCTTGTGTGTGTAGGCTTGCATGCCAAATGCAGTTGTGTGGGCACACATGTTTGGATGAATGTGTATGCAAGTAGACATCTTCGTGATGTCACGCATGTATGTTGTTTTCAGCTGCATGTATCAGCACTGTGTACATGTGCATGTGTGTGTATTTGACAAGGGTGCAACAGTGATGCAACATGGATGCATGTGACAGCGGGATGTGGAAGGCTGATTGGCAGATGTGACATGGATGCCCATCTGAACACTGCGACACTTGGCAGAGGTGTACACATGCATGCAAGTGTGGTGGTGTGTGTACATGTGTAGTGCACTCCCTGTGTTGCATGTGATGTCTGGCTCACCATTGCCTGCTCATGCTGTTGTATGTGTATGGATGGTGCTGGCAGTTGCGATATGGCTGTGGTATGGCTCATGTCTGCAAGTTGAAATGACATGTGTGCTGGGGATTGTGATGGCATGTCTGAGGTTTGCCAATGCCACTTATGTACAACTGTCATGTGTGTATGTGTCCATTGTACAGTGCCCTGATGCCTGTGTTTCATTTCTTCCTGTCTGCAGCGTCAACTGATGAAGAGGGCGGAGAAGGTGCTGTGGAGCACAGCGGTGGGGATCCCAACGCCAGCCGGAGACGCAAGGCCCGGCTCCCCTCCCAGGTTGTGATCTCGTCGGGGAGTGAGGAGTCTGGTGCCGCGTCCCAGGTCGCAGCTGCCGGCGGGAGGTCCAAGAGGCGGAGGTTGGAGTTGAACTCCTCGGCAGCAGAAGGGGCAGCTGGGACCCCACAGGGCCCAACAGGGGAAGATGGCACAGAGTCATCCAGGTTGGTGGGGGGTTTGGTGGAGGAGGAGGCCGTGCAAGCAACAGAGATGGGGTCTGGAGGTGGGGATTCCACTGGTGCTAGTGGTGCAGTGCAGGATCAGGGATAGGAGGCAGCACACAGGCCGCCGCAGAGGTGCCTGTGTGCAATCCTGTCCCTGATCCTGTCCCTGCATCATCTTGCACCAGCAGGGATGCCTACGTCCAGACCCGTTTTCAGGCAGGGGATGAGCTCACGACAACTGGCCTTCCTCTGCCTGCGGACGTGGCTATCCAGGTCCGGGTTGAGCCTGTCCTGACTGGTGTGGCGTTGCGTCAACTGGGACAGGTCACCCAGGCCGGATTCCTTCGTTTGATGGGGCTTGCTATGACCCCCTCCTCAACTGAACCCCCTATGTGCCAGTCGTCCTCCGTGCCATCTTCCCACCCATCAGTCACCTGGGTGACCTGTGGAGCTGCCTCTGACGGTGCGGCCAGACTGGTGGAGGAGGCATCCCTGCCACAGTCTGGAGTCGGACGTCCAGCAGGGGTGGCCACATCAACGACTGCACCCCAGCCAGCGGAGGATGTGCAGGCAGCAGGAGGCAGTGCACGGGCAGAGGCACAGCAGCAGCAGCAACGTGGTGGGAGCCATTATGGCTCAGGGCCTTCAACATCGGAGGGGCAGGCATCGGCCGGAGGGCAGGAGGAACCAGGACAGAAAGTGTCTTCCGTGTGGCAGCGGTTGGGCCACGCCATAGATGCGGAGCGGCAGCGGGCGGAAGAGGCACGGCTCACGATGGTCAGGGCGGAGAACTCCATGCGGAGGGCCCTGATGTGGGCCGAGTGCCTCGAGGCAATCCGCAGGGGGTTGGAGGAGGGCACGTCGACGGCCCTGCGGACCCTCGGGGCCATGGAGGAGGACCGCCTCCAAGACATTGAGCAAGAGTTTGATGATGCCCTGGCCCGGGACATCCAAAAGTGAGCCGTCAGACTAGCCCGCTGCCCTTGTAAATAGTTCTGTAGTTAGTGTTAGGTTTCCTTTGGTTTTGCATTTTTTTTGGACCTTTTGGACAATGGGCCACATTTTTGTATATAGTTTTTTTTTATTAGGTAGTGTTATTAGATAGGTTTAATTTCTTCTGTTGGGATCATGGACCCTGGCTTGTTCATCTGTATATAGTTGACTGTTGGATATTTTTTTTTTTTACAATTTACCCATGGAGCAATGGCTTTCAATTATAATTTTCCATTGGATTTTCTTTTGTGGACTGTGACTTTGGACACCATTCCTTTGGATTATGATTTTTGGTTTTGCATTATTTCACGGACATGCTGCTTTTTATTTTTTTAAATTCCCATTTCTGTTTGTTTATTTTTGATTCAATTTAAGTTTCCTTTAATACATATTTTTTGTTCAAACTTCAATGTGTAGTATCATCTCATTGGTTTCATGCATATCATGATATGGGTTTTGAGATTCACTGACACCCACTGGGTGTATGTGAGGGACATGTGTTCATTTCCAAACTTGCAATTGGGGTTCTATCATGTTATTCTCATTTCTAAGTGGGTGGATGCAATACTCGGGTGGGTGTTTGCCATTTGGAGGCTGACCATAGGGACCTGGGATCTAGATTGTGATGACATGTTGGCTGGGGAACATGAGTTAGGGCCTGGTGGAGGGTGCCCCACAGTGTTGGGGGGTGGGGGTGCAGGGGGACATGAGTTGGACATGAGTGGGGGCCTGGTGGAGGGTGCCCCACAGTGCTGGGGGGTGGAGGTGCAGGGGAACATGAGTTGGGGGCCTGGTGGAGGGTGCCCCACAGTGCTGGTGGGTGGGGGTGCAGGGGAACATGAGTTGGACATGAGTGGGGGCCTGCTGGCAGGTGCCCCACAGTGCTGGGGGGTGGGGGTGCAGGGGAACATTAGTTGGGGGCCTGGTGGAGGGTGCCCCACAGTGCTGGGGGTTGGGGGTGCAGGGGAACATGAGTCGGGGGCCTGCTGGCAGTTGCCCCACAGTGCTGGGGGGCGGGGGTGCAGGGGAACATGAGTTGGGGGCCTGGTGGAGGGTGCCCCACAGTGCTGGAGGGTGGGGGTGCAGGGGAGCATGAGTTGGGGGCCTGGTGGAGGGTGCCCCACAGTGCTGGCGGGTGGGGGTGCAGGGGAACATGAATTGGACATGAGTGGGGGCCTGCTGGCAGGTGCCCCACAGTGCTGGGGGGTGGGGGTGCAGGGGAACATGAGTTGGCGGCCTGCTGGCAGGTGCCCCACAGTGCTGGGGGCTGGGGGTGCAGGGGAACATGAGTTGGGGCCTGGTGGAGGGTGCCCGACAGTGCTGGGGGTGCAGGGGAACATGAGTTGGGGGCCTGGTGGAGTGTTCCCCCAGAGTGCTGGGGGGTGGGTGTGCAGGGGGACATGAGTGGGGGTGCAGGCTAGTCCCCCATGGTGTGGGCTGCCTGCAGGGGTTGTGGAGCGAACACCTGGGAGGACCCACATGGCCAATTCACGTGTAGTACTCCACGGATCCCCTGAAATACACGTACCCTGCTGATATCTCGTGTGAAACTTCCCGCGCACCCCAAGATACACGTACCCAGGACATTCGCGTGTGAAACTTCCAGCGCACCCCAGTAATACACATACCCTGCTGATATCGCGTGTGAAATTTCCCCCGCACCCCAAGAAACACGTACCCAGGACATTTGCGTGTGAAACTTCCCGCACACACCAAGATACACGTACCCAGGACATTCGCATGTGGAACTTCCAGCGCACCCCTGAAATACACGTACCCTGCTGATATTGCGTGTGAAACTTCCTGCGCACCCCAAGATACACGTACCCAGGACATTCGCGTGTGAAACATCCTGCGCAACCCAAGATACACGTACCCAGGACATTTGCATGTGGAACTTCCAGCACGCCCCTTAAATACACGTACCCTGCTGATATCGCGTGTGAAACTTCCCGCGCACCCCAAGATACATTTACCCAGGACATTCGCGTGTGGAACTTCCAGCTCACCCCTGATATACATGTACCCTGATGGAATCGCGTGTGAAACTTCCCGCGCACCCCTGAAATACAAGTACCACGCTCGCACAGGGCCAATCGCATGTGAAACTTCCCGCGCACCCCAGTAATACAGGTACCCTGCTGAATTCACGTGTGTAAGTTTACACGCACCCCGAAATACACGTACCCAGGACATTCGCGTGTGGAACTTCCAGCGCACCCCTGATATACACGTACCTTGCAGAATTCACGTGTGAAACTTCCCGGGCACCCCTGATGTACACGTACCCTGATCGAATTGTGTGTGGAACTTCCCGCGCACCCTTGAAATACACGTACCCAGCTGAAATAACGTGAGGTACTTCCCGCGCACCCCAGTGATACACGTACCCCGCTTGCCGTGCTGGTACAGGGTTAGCGCAGCCCTTTGCGCTGGATTGGGTGATTTTGATGCCTTTTCCCTGCGCAAGGGGCGTTCTTGGGGGCGTAACTGGCGCTGCTGCAGGGTCGCTGCGCCACTGTGCGCCACGGCTGGTTTTGGTGGCTGGAATCCATGAATACGCTGTGCGCAGAAATGTATTTTGGCGCACGCGGCTGGCGCAGGGATTCGCACACACACACTGTGCACCAGCCGCGTGCGCCACTTGTGCGCTAAATTCTATGAATTACCCCCTAAGTTGCGCAGAATATGCATGGGAAGATTTACATACTTTCCTACGCATATCAAACGAAAACAAAACAAACATAGATATACTAACACCTGGAGAACTTTGTTCTCAGGATCCTGTTAATGTTTCTACATATTTTCACCATCGCTTCATTGCTATACTACATTTTATTTGTAATAAAACTGTTCTTCCCCTTGGAGAAGTGCAACACTTCTTTTGGAGAAAAGAATACCAAGCCAGAGGAGCGCCACATGTCCACATGCTTTTATGGATTAAAGATGCTCCTAAATTTGGTCAAGACAGTGATGCCACTGTTTTACAGTTTATTGAAAAATATGTCACTTGTGAAATTCCGTCAGAATCCACAAATAGTGATCTTCATGCAAACATCTTACAATTCCAAAGACACAAATGTGGCAAATATTGTTGTCGCAAATACAAAAACAAAGGGAAATACTACACCAAATGCCGATTTGGTTTCCCTAGACCAGTTACAAATACAGGTCAAGTGAACAACCTCATGTCTTCAGTTAGACATAGTGTTAAAGGTAAGTCACCTAAAAATACATATTGCATAAAAAGAAAAGAAGAAGAAAAATATATCAATGATTACTATGCAATCATTGCCCACTTGTGGAATGCAAACATAGATGTGCAGTACATTGCAGACAATTCTACTGCAGTTGCACGATAAGTCGCAGCATACTTAACCAAATCAGAAAAGACAGAGCTCCAAGACCTCTGGAATGACCTGTCATCAGATAAAACAGTGTCTCAGAAATTATACAGCTTGGGCATAAAGATGCTGTCCCATAGAGAATGTGGATCCTATGAAGCCGCTGATCGATTAACTGGTACTGCATTGTATGGTAAATCTGCAAATATAGTATGGCTAAGTCTTGGTCCAGCTAAATCTAGAAAAAGAGTTCTAAAATCATACGAAGATATAGAAACAATAGCCAAACATGATCTCAACAGCCAAGACATTTTAAAAGACAATTTATTGGACACATGCTACCCAAACAGGAGTACCACTTTGGAAACCATGTGTCTATACCACATAGCCCAAAACTACACATACAAAAATAATATAAAACCTGATGAGCAAAAATGTAATTAATCATATCAAATTGTCATTAAAGACTCCTCAACATAAATAAATATATATGTCCCTGCTACAACTCTTCAAACCATGGAGAAAAGAAGAAGAAATACGAGATACCTATGACTCATATGAAGACGCTTTCAAAGCCAATGAAAGCAGTATAACTGAGGTAAACTTTGCACAGTACAAAACAATGTTGCACAATGAACAGCAACACGAAGAGGAACTCCAGGCCCAACTAGATAAGGACACTCCTGACAGTAGTCAACCTTCTGTCAAAGGAAGCCAAGAACCACTGGGAGAACCACTAATAACAAATGAGGCAGAATTAGCTATGATAGAAGTAGAAAACACCATGTGTCACTATGAAGATAAAGAAGACTTAACTACACTACAATCAAAACTAAACAAAGAGCAACGTAGCATTTTTCAAGAAATAACAAAAGAAATTGCACATGGTGTGCAACATGAAAACAAAGAATGCACCTGCCAAAATTACAAACCTATACTATTGTATGTCAGTGGTGAAGGTGGTTCTGGCAAAACAATCCTAATCAAAATCATCAGTAAGTTCCTTCAACAATTGACAAACAACAAACTGTCAGCTGTTGTCACTGTCCCCACAGGTTTAGCTGCCTACAAAATAGGTGGTGTCACTTTACACCGATTACTACTCCTGCCAGTAGAACACCAAAACAAGTTAGATTATTACAAACTTTCTGCAGAAGCTGCAATGGAAGTACGCAGAGTATTGAAACAAATGAAAATGCTACTAATAGATGAAGTGAGCATGGTGTCCAACCTAATGTTGGCTTTGATTCACCTCAGATTACAAGAAGTACTCAAAACAAACTATGAAGAGCTCTTTGCAGGAAAACACATCATTGTTTTCGGAGATCTTCTTCAATTGACACCTGTAAAAGGTGAGCCTATTTTTAAAACATTAGGACACAAACTCTGCTGTAAAACTGTTGGCAGCATTGGAAATGTCAACCTTTGGCAACATTTCCAATACAGAGAATTAACAGAAAACATGTGCCAATCTGCAGATCTCACTTATGCCAACATCTTAAAAAGTATCAGAGTTGGTATACTTTCTAGAGAAACAGAAGCAATATTGAAAACCCGGCACATTCATGTACTTTATGGTGATAATGCATGTGCTACAGATGTTATGGAACAATTAGCCCACAAAAATGTAAATTGCATGGCCTTAATGCCAACTCTTGCAAGATGTTTCAAATTCAATGAAATAATGTTAAGCAAAGAAATGCAACCAATTATGGAAATTAGCGCCACACACAAACTAGATGTACATGGAATGACACTACCCATGTGTGACCAAGCCACAGCAAGACTAATTAGTTTAGAAAAATCAATCACAAACACAGCAGGCTTGGAAAAGATATTAAAATTATCCTTAAATTGCAGAGTAATGCTTAAACGTAACCTTGACGTGGACCAAGGACTAGTTAATGGAGCACTGGGTACAGTTGTTGGCTTTCAAACATACCCACGTGACAACAAAATTCAGTTTGTCAATATTCTTTTTGACAAACTTTCAGAAGTAAAAAGAATAGGACGCTCAACAGCTCGATTCCTTCTCTTCAAAGACATGTATGTACGCAGAGAACAATTTTCTCTAACTCTTGCATACGCAGTCACCATTCATAAATCACAAGGTCTTACTCTAGACAAAGCGATGATAGACATTGGAAACACAGTCTTTAAAGAAGGCATGAGCTACGTAGCACTGTCACGCCTACGTACAATTGACTGTCTATTTCTAATAAACTTTGATGCAAGTAAAGTAAACGCTGATATACCTTGCATTTTAGAATACAATAGACTTTGTTCACTATACACCCCCCATCTACAAACATATCCTGTTCCACAAAAAGGAAAATGTTCTAAAAGAAAACTAAATCAAACAGAAATGCAACAGGATGTCACTGCAAATCCTCCAAAGAGACTAGAAGAAACTAAAACTTCATCAAGTACCACTAGCAAAAAAGAACCAATTAGGGAAAGTAAACCAAGTACTTCGTCAAAGAAGGAAGACAAACTAAAAATAAAATCACTCAGATACAGAACTACCTGGTCCATTTAAACTTATAAATGAAATAGGTGTAAGTTGCTAGGCAAATGTAGCAATCAATATTCTATTTCAAATACCAGCAATTGTTGACAACATTTACTTACACTTTAGAGACCCATTGTGTATGCAAATGTTAGTACTTCATAGAAACACAAAAAACAATCCTGACACCCTGTATACTGTTCATGGAATAAGACAAGAATTGGACTACTGTGCTGGAATGGTGAAATTCACTATAAACTCGGAGGAAGATCCACAAGAATTTCTAATGTACTTACTATTAGTACTTTAAAACAAAAACATACCTATAAATGAAATCTTCCAGATTTCATACATGTGGAAACATACATGCACTCTCTGCAACAATGTGACACAAGAACAAATCCCCAATGAGCGCTTTGTCTATATATCAATACCTAATTGTGAATCCGTTCCATTTCAGCAACTTGTACAAAATGCAAACCACGGTAGATTATGTTCTACCTGCAATTCGGATAATCGCTCCACATTAGTAATACAAACACATAGTAAATACGTAATATTAATGCTTCTACGTTACAATGCAGATGGTACGAAAAAGAACTGCAAGCTGACTGGATTCACACATGGTCAAATATCACTTGGTAGGAAAACCTTCAAAAGAATAGGTATAATTTACCACGCAGGAGCCACAACCAACTCAGGGCACTACACTGCATATATAAAAAAAATGTATGTGGATGGTTTGAATGTAATGATAGTACCGTTACTCTAAAGCAGAGATTACCAGCTAATCTTACAAACGCGTATTTAATGTTCTTAAAACCAAAATTTGACAACTGAACTGTACTTAAAGCTTAAGTACACGTGTAGTAAAAAAATATAAACTGTCACAATATTTCAAAACCTATCTAACTGCCCAAAGATTCTACAACAACTAATCAGATAAATTAATACCACTCAAATAGAGCAAAAAATAGATAGTTAGAATACGCCAATTAATCTAACTGTCCCAAAATTTACAAATATGCAAACAGATAAATCAATACCACGAAATTATATCAAAACATAAACAGTTAGAATACGCCTACTGGTATCTAACTGGGCCAAAATTTTACAATATCCAAACAAATACCTAATATCTTACTGCTCACAAAAACGGAAACAATCCAATGCATAAAGCATTAGGCAGAAAGAACAAGTAAACACGGAAAACAAACAAATAAATAAACTGTAGCATAACAGAAAAAGGGTTTTTTTTAAATCCAACATGGATTTTTTTTCTCCCACAGACCCAATGATTTTAGCAACAAACACAGAAACTTTGCAAATTGCACAGTACTCTGGTTTGTAATCTACTAAATATGAGGGTCAATAAAAAGAAGAAAATGTTGATTGTACAATGTAATAAGTCATTTTAAAATACTAATACTAACATGCTATTTTCTTTTATTACAGAAATTAACAAGAAAAACATGGACTCCCGTTACTAAACCAAATAGTACGTATAACAAGATAAATACAACCATCACACCATATCACACCCATACAAGCTTATAACATTGTTCCTTATAAATTAGTTTTTGACCCAAAGTTAAAAGCCACTATGGGTGTGATATGCTGTGGTGGTTGCGGCCAGGGCATACACTCTTGGGTGCATGGCCAAATGGCCATGCACCCAACATTCTATACCCTTGCCACAACCACCGCAGCATATCACACCCATAGATGCAAGCATTGCAACCATTTTTATGTCCACGGACAGGGGGAAGGTCCTAGGACACATTCAACTTGCCAGAGGACAATACAAACAGCGTCCTCAGGACACCCCCATTTTCTTTATGTACGAACATTTCAGGACACCGCGATTGTTCTTAAAACATTTTCACCTTGCCAACGAACAACACAGACAACGTCTCCAGGACACCCCCTGCAAACATTCCAAGACCCCACAAGTGTTCTTAGAACACTTTCAAGTTGACACCAAATCCATTCTGTTTATTTACGAACATTCCAGAACAGCCGTGTTGTCCGCAGACAAATCGAACACAACAAAAGCGTCTAGCACATAAATAAAATACAACTTTGAACCTATCTCATACTCCCCCATCCTCCCCAAAGACTTCTACACACCAACACACTCTACTAAATACACATTTTGAACAAACTTTCACCGCACTGTCTGCGGACGTCCGCAAATGCAAGATGGCGGGCGCGACAGAAAATCTGAGGCGCATCACGCCCAATCAGCAAACACGTCGCATGTCCGCAGACATGACGCAAGCTGCTGGGCCAATCGGGGTGCTGTCCGCGGAGCAGGGACAGGGAAGTCCGTCCGTGAAGCGAGCACAGATATCACTAATTTTTTGCCTTACATTTTGGTCATTTTTAAAAATACTACTGGACGGATTTACACCAAATTTGCAAAAGCACGCTTTCGGGACCAGGCCGCCACTCCTGCCGCAAATTTGGTGTAAATCCGTCCAGCGGTTCGGGCTGTAGCCGTGCACAAAGTTTTTTCCCATTCAGTCCATGGGAAAAAAAAAAGTTTTGGGACCACCCCTATAACTTTTCCCCCCCTGGACGGATCCTCACCAAACTTTGCAAAAAAAATCAGAGTGGGCCATATACTTTTTGTTGCAAAGTTTGGTGAGGATTCGTCCAGGGGGAGCAAAGTTATAAGCCACCCAAAAAGTGCTCTTCCTATGGAAACACCAACTTAACCATAACTACATGGCCACTACCGTGGCCATGTAATATGTGTAGATTCCTATGTTTGGTTGTCAGGGTTGTGGTAAAAAGGGGGTGGGTAGCCCTATGTGTTTAAATTTATGTGTAACCCTTGAAATGCAACAGCCCGGCCTTTTTTCTTATTTAAAAAACAAAAATGTCCAGGCTGCTGCATTTCAAGGATTACACATGTTATTGTATGTGCATCCCTTAAAGCACGGCTGCTTTTATGGATATGTGTTTTTTTTACATTTTATTTGGTTGTTATTGTTTAAAAGTTCCATGTAAGGGCTCTTAACGGCCCCTGTGCTGTAAAGCCCCTTGTGGTCTTTTTGTTTTTAAATGGCTGGGGCTTGGTGTGGCCCTGTGCGGGCCCCCAGTGCTACCGTAGACTCTGCCGATAAAGCAGCCGGGTGCTAAGCATTACAAACGGGCCCGTACATTCAGAAAGGCTCCCGTTTAAAATCCTTAGCACCATATTACAGGCAGACCGTCTCTAGCGCCGGTTTACAACCCGCTTCGGGAGACGGTCTGCCTGTAAAATTCCTGTTTGAAAGCAGGCGCAGGCATCGTGTATTACACGCAGCCCGCGCTGTCTTTTAAACGCCTTAACAGAAGGATCTGGTGCCCCGTTGATAATGCGTTTAAAAGACAGCGAGGGCATCGTGTATTACCCGAGGCCTGGCCCCCTCTGGCTTTTAAAACGCATTAACAACGGGCCCCCGAGCCGTCTGTTAATGCAGTTTAAAAGGCAGAACAGGAATGGAGTATTACACGTTGCCCGCTCTGCCTTTTAAACTACATTAACAACGGGTAACCCTCTGTTAATAGTTTTTTTTTTTTTAATTTGGTGCTAGGCTCGTGTATTGCACGCAACCAGTTCTGGTTTTTAAACTGCATTAGCAGACGGTTCAGATCACTCGATCCGTTCCGGCTGTTAATACAATTTAAAAGCCAGAACGGGACTCGTGTAATACACGGTGACCGCTCTGACTTTGTGCCCAGTGTGTACATGGGCTCCTCAATGCACACACGGTCATCGTGTAGTACACGATGACCGTGTGTGCATTGAGGAGCACATGCACGTCTTTACTGGGGAGCAAGTTTGCAATCATGAATGTGGCAAAACATTCAAAGCCTTAAGTGGGTGACCATTAAAGGCCTAGATGCGGCACATCTCTATATCTGGATACGGAATGACTGAAAAAAGTTATGTCTACGGTGTCAAAATGTGTGTAATGCACTAGTAATTCATGCCCTTTATTGACCAGTGATGTGGCCATGTATGGCGATGTTGTAGAGTGAAAATTAAGTTTCAGATGTGCAATGATCCTTGTGCCTGTATAGCTCAGTCGGTAGAGCATTGTTATATCCGCCCTACGTCCCGCAGCGCTGTGACGTAGGCCAGCTTAATAAAAGCCCCGCCCCCTGGAGTGGGAGGCAGTTCCGGGCGAAGTCAAACCAGCGTGTGTGTGTTGTTCTTTTAACGCTCCTGCCTATGCCGCGCTCAAGGCCACGCGGCCTCCTGGACCGGAGCCAGCCCCTCGTGCTGGGCCTCCGGGAAACACCATCTAACAATGGCGACGAGGAAGTGAGCGAGCATCCACGCGCTCCACCACGATTTCGCACGCGGAGGCCACACGGACGCTCCGTGTAAAATTTTGGACACCCGGTGGGGGCCCCCACGATCACGTGACCCCCACCCCAAAAAAAAAAAAAAAAAAGATTTTTTTTTTCTTTTCATTCCCCTCCCACACCTCATCCTCAGGGGGTGACATTTTTTTTTTTTTCCTCTTCTCGTGTCATCCCGGTCATCACCTGCACAACGTCTCCTGCATGGCACACAGGCCACGAAGCGCCAATCCATCGGAGTACAAGTGCCGGTAGGACGCCTACCACACGAGGCTGAGGAAGCTGGCCATGTCGTGTGAGTTTACGAACACTCAAAGGGAGATTAGGAGGCAAATCATAAATGGAATTCACTCGGAGAAGCTGAGGCGTCTCATGCTCAGTGAAAAGGGCATCCCTTTACAACGCATCCTGGAACTGGGTCGACAGAGGGAGCTTGCCCACTCCAGGGCCGCCAACATGGAAGTGACCCTACAAAAATTCAAACCGTCACTTTCCACAGCGATGGTTGCTCAAATCTCGGACAGACAATCAACGAGAAGCGAAAGTGGCAGCGGTTACACCCAGAACAGGTGGCAGCCTCGAGCACCAGGACCAACCGAATGTGGATGGTGTGGTGGTCAAAGGCACGGAAGGCGAAACTGCCCGGCGCAAGGCACCACGTGCGGAGCATGTGGCAGGAAGGATCACTACGCGAAAGTGTGCAGATCAGTGAACACGCCACTACAGCCTCCACAAGGATCCCAGGAAAAAGGGTCATCGAAAAAAAAGAAACAAGCCAGCGCGAGGAGGGTAGCGGTAGTCAACTAACTCCTCGACGGAAGAAGAAGGAGATGACCTCTCAGCCCTACGACAAACAGCAGGCACGGAGAACGAAGGAAAGGGCCGAAAGGTGTACTTAGTATCGACACTAAACCAAGGGCCAGCACCGTTGAAAAGAACCGCCAGGCGACGAAAATGCATGGTCAACATACAAGGCCAGGACATACAGATGACCATTGACACGGGAGCCTCGGTAAACGTCATGCCAACCACCGTTTTCCAAACCCTCGCACCACGACCCGAGCTAAAATCCACAGACACTCGGCTATTCGCCTACGGCAGTCGGAAACCTCTACCAGTCATCGGGAGGTTCCGCACCACTCTTGAGCATGGCGAACAGAAGTTGTGGTCGAAGATCTATGTTGTCAAGGCGGGAATTGAAAGCCTGCTGAGCGGAGATGCGGCTGAAGACCTGGGCGTGGTCAAATTCATATGCCACATTGACGACACGTCTGAGGTCGAGAACTTCCTCAGGCAACACCCCAAGCTACAGAGGGGGATAGGCTGTCTCAAAGGAAAGACCATCAAACTACATATTGATCAATCAGTGCAACCACGCGCGGTAAGACACCGAAGGACACCGTTCCACGTGAGGGAACAAGTCGAGAAGGAGTTAAGGTCACTCGAAGCCGCTGGTATTATTGAAGAAGTCACGGGACCGACACCGTGGGTTTCCCCGATGGTGGTCACCCGGAAGCCCAAACAGCCAGGAAAAGTTCGGATCTGCATTGACATGCGCCTGCCCAATGCAGCCATAAAAAGAGAGCGACACATAACGCCTACAATTGATGAAATCATCACTGACCTCACTGGATCGTGTGTGTTCTCGAAGGTAGACCTAAAGGCGGGGTACCACCAGCTGAAGCTCCACAGAGAGTCGCGCTGTATCACCACGTTCTCAACCCACCTAGGTCTGAGGAGGTACAAGCGCCTAAGTTTCGGCATATCATCGGCCGCGGAGGTTTTTCAACAGACCATCCAGGAGGTCATCAGAGGCATACCAGGGGTATTGAACGTGAGCAATGACATCCTAATACACGCACCGGACACCAAGGAACACATCATGAGACTCAAGACACTACTGGGCAGGCTGGAAAGCGCCGGACTCACAATTCATCGAGAGAAGTGCGAATTCCTAAAACCAGAAATAACTTTATTTGGATACAGGTTCGACCGCACCGGCATATCACCTGATCCCCAGAAAGTGGCGGACATACAAGCTGCCAGCCCCCCCACGACTCCCACCGAGGTGCGCAGTTTCCTGGGAATGGCCACCTACTGTGGCAGATTCATTCGGAACTTAGCAACCCTATCCGAACCGCTGCGGGAGCTAACAAAGGCCAGCACCAAGTGGGACTGGGGGCCCGAATGCCAGGAAGCATTTGAGAGCATAAAAGACTCCCTGTCAACTGATACCAAGATGGCCTACTATGACATGGACCTCCCGACAGAACTATTTGTGGATGCCAGCCCAGTCGGACTTGGAGCAATCCTGATGCAGGTCACGAAAGAGGGCACAAAAAGGTTGATTGCATATGCATCCAGGGCGCTCACAGCAACGGAACAAAGGTACTCCCATATAGAAAAGGAGGCAATCGCCGTTCTATGGGGGTGTCGACACTTCCACATGTACCTATATGGGCGCAAGTTCACGGCGATCACCGACCACAAGCCCCTACTACCAATCTTCATTGGGTCATCGGCACACCCACCAGCCAGAATCACCAAGTGGCTGCTACACCTCCAGCAATATGATTTCGAACTTGTCTACCAACCGGGCAGCCGCAACCCCGCGGACTTCCTGTCGAGACACCCACGACCAGCCACCCAGCAGGAAGTGCTAGTCGCCGAAGAAACGGAGGAGCACATTTGTCAAGTGGTCCACACCATGAGGCCCAAAGCGATAAACATTGAGGACATTGCAACAGAAACCCAGAATGACCCCTGTTGCGATCTGGTAAGAGATGCCATCATGACACACGCAACAGAAGCGAGGGGGCCAAGGAGTTCCTAGCAGGCATGTTCACGGTTCGACAAGACCTCTCAATCACTGAGGGAGGGCTCCTGCTAAGGGGTGACCGCATCATCATACCCCCAAGGCTGCAAGACAGGATAGTTGCCCTAGCGCATGAAGGACACCAAGGGCTTGCAAGAACAAAGGCACGGGTCAGACACAGGGTATGGTTCCCTCACATCGACGATCATGTCGAGAACCTAGTGAACACATGTCTACCCTGCCAAATAACGAGCGGGCCACCAGACCCAGAGCCGATCCTTTCGGCCGAGCGTGGCCGGGCACGATGGGAAGCGATCAGCATTGACTTTTGCAAAATCAGAGAGGGTCTACACCTACTGGTGGCAATCGATGATCACTCACGCTATCCAGAGATCGAGATACTGGAGTCCACCACCGCGGAAGTGGTCATCCCGGTGATAGAAAAGATGTTTGCCACCCATGGTCTGCCCACGACCATTAAGAGAGACAATGGACCCCCGTTCACAGGGGAGGAATTCAGTTCATACCTACAGGAACTGGGCATTAAATACCACCACATCATGCCAAGGTGGCCACAAGCTAATGGGGACGTCGAGCGATTCATGAGGACCATCAACAAGGTACTCCGAGTATCAAAGGCAAACGCCAGCCCGTGGAGGATCGACCTATTCCGGTTCCTAAGGAACTATCGGGTCACCCCCCACAGCACCACGGGCATACCACCTTCTGACCTTATGTTCGGAACTATCATCAACTCGTCGATTCCCCATCATCCCAGCAGGACCCCTGACGACGTTGACCATGCACGCATGGAAACGAGGAGAACACGTGCCAATGCTCACATGAGCGCCAAGAGAAGAGCAAGGCCCTCAAACCACAGAGTGGGCGACCAAGTCATCATGTTGCGAAATCCCACGAAATCCAAGTTAGACACCAGGTATGAGGAACTGCCATGGACTGTCAGCAACCGGCGTGGGACCATGATAACTGTCACACGGGGAGGTCGGGAAGTAACAAGGAACGCCTCCTGGTTCAAGCTTGTGCCCCAGCACCTCTGGACGAATTGCGAGGGGCCTCACGACGACAACGAGCAACAAAGCAGCGACGTGCCGGCGCAAGACCCCGAGGAGGAATCTGCAGGGGATCGCAGCTGGCAATCACCGAGACTGCCCAGCAGTGAGGACACATGCAGCGAAGGTGAGCAGACTTACAAACCGAGCGGGGACAGCCCCCAAGCGAAGCGGTACAGTCTGAGAAAGACCACGAGACCGCCTGCGAGGCTGAATGACTATGTATGCTAAACCAACAGCAGTGGCAGGAGTTTATAGTTGAGCATGTTGTTTATGATTGTTTTGTTAGGTTATTTTGAAATAAAGGAGGAATGTTATATCCGCCCTACGTCCCGCAGCGCGGTGACGTAGGGCAGCTTAATAAAAGCCCCGCCCCCTGGAGTGGGAGGCAGTTCCGGGCGAAGTCAAACCAGCGTGTGTGTGTTGTTCTTTTAATGCTCCTGCCTATGCCGCGCTCAAGGCCACGCGGCCTCCTGGACCGGAGCCAGCCCCTCGTGCTGGGCCTCCGGGAAACACGCATCTAACAAGCATCAGACTTTTAATGTGGGGGTTCAAGTCCCTGTTCAGGCGTACCTTCACTTCTTTTACAAAAAATTAAGCAGTAAATATGAATTGCTCATTCTAATATTTGCTATTTATGATGGCATCACAACCTTGGGCAATATGCCTCTAAGGTAGTGGCGTCCAGAGTTCTTGGACGCTTTGCCAACATTTCAAGCCTGCCTGTGCTTCTAAATAGCACGAAATAGCAATCTTTATACAAAGTTTTAATATTGGGGAGACAGATTGGTCGAAAAAAGAAAAAAAAAGCATAGAGAAGTTGCTGAGATTCGAACTCAGGATCTCTTGTTCACTAGAGATGTGCGTTAACCAACTATGCCACAGCACCTTTTTTGTATCTGACGCCTTTCCTTCTTCATGTAATCATTTAGAAGTGAAAGCCACTTTTTTAAGGTTGGGCTTCTGTTACAATATAACTTTTCAAAATGTTTTCAAATTGACTGAAACTCCATTGCACAAAACAGGCATATCCGTAATAGGCGATTTAGAGATGCCTGCCCTGCCCAGGGTGTGCATTGAGGAGCACATGAAAGTCTTTACTTGAATGTGGCAAAACATTCAAATCCATAAGTGGGTGTCCATTAAAGCCCTAGATGCTGCACATCTCTATATCTGAACCCGTCATTAAAAAGGGAGCACCTGGCTGGGGTACAGAATGTAAGTATGCTTAAAGCATCACTGAGAACCCCTCTTTTTTTCCATAGCAGGCGTCATTAATATTTCAGCGTGTCTTTGTAAAACCCCATAACGGACCGATCATGTTATTCTAGAGTGCTGCGCATGCCTAATTTTCTACCAACCAGTTTCTTTTAATATTTTAATGGGGTTCATAAACCTTGAGGCTTACCCACGCAATGTCCCGTAAAGTATAACTTGGTCTTTAATATAACACTAAAACAGTTTTTTCTTTTATATTAGGGGCGTGCGCTGCTGCTGAGAAAGAAGTTATGGCGCAGCCGTGCTCTGTGACCCAGACAGCTCGAACCCCTCCAGTTGCAGGTCAGCCACCTACACAGCTGTTGTATAAAGCCGCTATTTGTAATGATGTGTTAGATGGGGCAGTAAAGCTCCTTTTAAATAAAAAGCGGGGCTTATCGCTTAACAGAGGGTGGGTGTCTCAAGGGGTTTCAAACAATTTCATTTTAAATAAAAAGAGGGGTTGCAAACATTGTAGTACCCATTAACCCCCAAGGTATGATTGTTCCCAACAATCATATACCCCAGCCTATTGAATCATTCATACCTGTAGCACATGTGAATGCTGTATCTCCCCAGGAGACACAGACAGGGGGTGTGCTTACACCGGGCCCGGGGCTCCCGGTAGTGGCCTCCAAAAACCTTTTTGACAGAGGGGTGGTTAGCCCCCGTCCGTGGACCCCCAGCTGTGGTTTGAGCCTGCCCCCTCATTTGTACTCCCCAATGATCCCCAACCGCATAGTCTATGATAGTCACCCACAGGGGTCCCTCGTTTGGGGTGAGATCACTCCACCTCCTGTGTACTCCCCAACAATCCCCACCGCATAGGCTCTGGTCATCAGCTCCTGTGGCCCCCCATCTGTGTAGATATAACATCACCCCAGGCATACACACCTACGGTCCCCAACACTGCGAGCTCTATTAGTACTTCTGAAGCTATAGAAGGTGTGGGTGTTCAACCTAGATGCGGCGCCTATTATAATATTTTCAGATTCCCCCATAAAAAACAGGGTCTCAAAACTGCGAATATGCAGCTGTCATCCGTGAAACAGGCTATCCCCCGAAACCCCTTGATCTGTCCTACAGGGGGCCCAACGGTATACACCAACAACGACGTACACCCGTCATTTATTGTACAGATTCTAATATACAGCCCTTAAACACTCCAGCGCCTGTGAATCTCAATACAGCCAACGGTTTTGTAAATATCCTTCTTTTAAAAATGGTCACGTTGTAAAACAGGTATTTCGGCCCCCCGGTTTAAAAAAACTGTGAAAGGAAAAACACTTATCAGGCCCTCATAACAGCTCTAGATTATGACGCCAGGCCTGGCGCTTGAGACACCTGTTTGGTAAAAAAGATCGAGTCGACATGCGTAAGCGTGTGTCTAAGGCCAAACACGCCCTTTTTGCTAGGGATTCTAAAAACCGGGTGAACACTGTAGCTAATAAAATGATGAAAAAGAACACACCACCAACTCTTAAAAACAAACTTGAAAAGAAATGGGTGCTACAAAAGCATATACAGCCCCGGCCTGGTTTTGCAGAATCCCCAGAGCCTTTAAGATTAGGGGTGGACCCCGGGCTGGGTACAGCAGCGCCCTTCTTAAATGCTGCGCCCGAGACACCATGGCCAGTGTTGGAAAACACAAACTCTGTTAAAAAACGAGGGCCCGCTTTAAAAGATCTACCGGCACGTGGCTTAAAATGGCTCCAAACCCTCAGGCAGAGTAAAATGTTTCTCAAACGCCTGAGAAAAGCTAAAATGATAATCATGCAGCGTGCCCTTAAAGATTTAGGGGCACAACCCCAAAACAAACCCCTCAGGATGAAACTGACACGGTTTTCTTGCAGAGTATGGGTACATACCAGCGAGATCTACCAAAGTTTCGAAGCATTGAACATGTGTTGAGGTGTTCCGCTTTATAAATCTGGATAGATTAAGATCAACCGGTCAAGGTCTTTTAATGATCACAGAAACTACTGAAAGGCTCATCTCTCAGATTCTTGAAACGGTTGGGCCTAACGATTTTGTCCTAGACAGCACTGTTTTAAACAGGCCTCTTTTCACCAGACGGTCGTTTCGTCAGACCTTTGATGTTTTGCAGTTTCTAGAAAACATTGGAAAACTGCTACAAAGTAAGGCGGAACTGGTCATAACCGAGCCCTTGAGACTCGTGTCGGTGGTTGTCAGGGTTAGAGAGGGCGGTGTGTACAGACCCCTGAAGAAAACACTTTACAGTATGGTGGTTTCCAAGAAGAAACGCTGGCTCTTGGATTTTAATTACGGGGACCTGAACATATGAATGGCTGCAAGCATTATAGGCCTGCTAGAGCCTAGAACCGTTACGGATGGATACATCCAGGCAAGAGCTATAGAGGTTCACAGCGTATTGGGTATACCACCTGATGTTATGGTTGGCTTTAATGATCTGCGTTTATTTGAGGAACACTTCGGCATGCCTATCAAAATCCTGTATAATGAGGACAGGGTTTGGAAATACTTCCCGGCAGGTGACAAGGTGAATAAGAACACTATATATATTTTACACCATGAGCAGCACTATTATGGAATCTTAAACCTTCAGAGTTTCCTAGGGGCTCGCAATTTATGCCCGCATTGCTGTCACATATACAGCAATAATACTGCTTACCGATGCCACTTACACTGCAACATGTGTCAGAGAGACGGTTGCGTGGTGACAAGTGAATCAGGTTTTAAATGTCCCCGGTGTAAAACATTTGCCCAGTCCAAAGACTGTCTTCAACAACACGTTGAGAAGGCGTCTCAAGGTACAGTCGTATGCCATCTTAAAACAGACTGCAGTTCTTGCGGCCGTTTTATAAAGGCCAATCTTGATTGTAAGTGTCGGATATGTCCGCGCTGTTATGTAGAAGTGGTCTCCTTGGATGAACATCAGTGTTATATGACACATCCAAAAGAAATAGTCAAAACCGAGAATTGCATAATCTTTGATATGGAGTGCATGCAAGAGACCGGCATACACATACCCAACTATATCTATGCCAAACATCTCACTTGTGACGCCAGCTGGTCATTCACTGGAATTGACTGTGTCAGCTGCTTCATTACCACATTTCTGACAAACAAATTCCAGGGGTATAGCTTTTTGGCACACAAAAGTCAGGGCTACGATGGCTTCTTCATAATACAACAACTGATTAAAGAGAGAGTCGACGTCAAGCTAATAACTAAGGGTGCAAAGTTGAAACTCCTTGCTGTGCCAGACCTTAAAATCCGCTTAATCGACAGTTTGAATTTTCTACCCATGAAATTAAGCAAACTGCCTAAGGCTTTTGGTTTCCCTGGGTCCAAAGGGTATTTCACCCATTTCTTTAATACGGTACAGAATCAGAATTATGTGGGAGCCATCCCCCCTATGGAGTGTTATGGGTCAGAATACATGATGCCTGATGACGAGGAGGCGTTTCTTAAATGGTATACGGAGGCCCGAACACAGGTTTTTGATTTTAAGAGGGAATTAAAAACCTATTGTCGTGAAGATGTCAATATTTTGAGAACAGCCTGCAACAGTTTTCGAGAAGGCATCTTAGACATGACCCGACAGAGCCACACTATGGATGATCCTGAAAACCCAGAGATGAAGATACATTTTGTTACATATGTAGATCCCTTTACATTCATCACCCTGGCTAGCATGTGTATGCATATATACAAGCAACTGTTTCCAAAGTCTGAAACAATAGCCCTCATACCCCCAGACATGTATCATGTCCGCCAGAAACAATTTTCCACACCCTCCATCCAGTGGCTAATGTATATGTCTGAACACATCAAGACACCTATACAGCATGCCCTGCGGGGAGGAGAGAAAAAGATCGGCCCCTATTTTCTAGATGGCTATGCTTCTTTAAACGGTGTGCAGATGGCCTATGAGTTTAATGGGTGTTTTTATCACGGGTGTCCACAATGTTATAAGAAAGATGACTATAACACCCTGACGGCGTGTACATATGATCATCTTTACAGGAGAACTCTTTTAAAAAAGAATTTTCTTGAGACCAGGGGTCTGCGCGTTATTACGCTTTGGGAGCATGAGTGGATCGAAATGTTGAAAAAAGATTTTGATTTAAAGATTTTTCTCAAGCATAAGAATTTACCAGAACCCCTAGAACCGCGTGATGCTCTTTTTGGAGGTAGGACTAATGACATCAAGCTCTACCACGAAACAGCCCCTGGTGAGAAGATACACTACTTAGACTTCACCAGCCTCTACCCCTTTATCAATCATTCAAAACCCTGTCCTTTAGGACACCCACAGATCATCTATGAACATTTTGGGGATATTAAGCAGTATTTTGGACTGATCAAATGCCAGGTGTACCTCCCCAAGAAGCTTTATTTTCCGGTCCTCCCTCAGAGGATTTCTGATAAGCTCATGTTCCCATTGTGCATGGCTTGTGCAGAGTCAAAACAGACTGAAAAATGCACACATAGCGATGAGGAACGCTCGATCACCTGGTGTACCGTTGAGTTAGAAGTAGCCTTGCAGAAAGGGTACCGTCTGGGGAAGATTCATGAAATATGGCACTTTGAGAACATTACGGTAGAACTCTTTTGCGAGTACATTCGTATGTTCCTGCGGAGCAAACAAGAATCTTCAGGATACCCCTAGGGTTGCGATGACCCCGCAGCCTGCCAGAAGTACATAGATGACTATTACACACATCAGGGTATCCGTTTAGGACCAGAATTCATCGGGAATAACCCTTCCAGACGGCAGCTAGCCAAGCTGTGCTTAAATTCCTTATGGGGTAAATTTGCTCAGAGAACAAATTTACCAAACACATCTATTATAACCGACCCTGACAAGTTGACTGTAACGCTCACCTGATTCCCACGGAGGCGCTGATCCCGGCTGGGCTGCTATCGTTTCTTCTATTGAGAAGCGTAGAGCTCGGACGACTCTCAGGACTGGGCTTCCTCTTGTCGAATGTCTGACTTGCAGGGTAAGTTTTCTGGAGGTGGAAGAAAAAGGGTTAATCACCGTTTGATGGGATTCCTTCTCCCACCAATCGCCAGTTTCTCCCACAGCCTAGCTTTCTACTTGTCTCGGCGAGTTCTCACCTTAGGCGTATAAATGCTGAGCTCTCCATCCAGCGTCTGGTGCAGGGGTGCGTGGATTCCAGTTACGTCACTGGATGAGTTCAGTGTTGAGGCTCAAGTCTTTTGCGGCCTTAGTTGTGGCACTGGTGCTGGGATGCCGAAGAACGATGCCGCCGTTACTGCACGAGCGGATGCCTGTAAGTATACTGTAGTCTTTAGGCTTTAAAAGATGGGCACCTCAATAATGTCCCTTTTCCTTTGTTTCAGGCCTCGGGATGCTGTGGGCGTAGTTTTCCGTTGCCGCTGCACGTGCCGATGCACGTAAGTATAATGTTCGTTGGCCTCTTTTAATGGCACCTCTAATAATGTCCTTTTTCTAGTTTTCAGGTGCCGGGATGCTGCGGGCTTTATATCCGTTGCCACTGCACGTGCCGATGCACGTAAGTATAATGATCATTGGCCGCTTTTAATGGCACCTCTAATAATGTCCTTTTTCTAGTTTTCAGGTGCCGGGATGCTGCGGTTGATGCGGCCGCTTCTGCGCGTGCAAAAACTGGTAAGTTAAGATGAATGTGACTGCCTTCACCCGAACCCCTTTTTAATTTTGTCCTTTGCCTTTCAGGTGCAGAGAAGCTGCCGAAGAGAAGGCCGCGGTTAGCTCCGTTGCAATCACGGATGGATCAGGTAAGCGGGCGCGGCCGCGAGCGAGTTGCACTTTTCTACCCTTATGTTTATTCTTTGCAGGTTTTGCCGGTGACTGTATTCCGGGATCTGGTAAGTACTGTTCTGTGTCTTTCTTCATCCACAGGTTGCTGCGCGGAAGCTGAAGATGACTCTGGACCTGGAATGCAGGAGCCGACTCGGTGAGGGTCCTGCTGCTGCTGCAGAAGAACGCAAAGCACGTGTTTTCCATCGGGCGTGGTTTAAATAGCAGAGAAGTGCTTCCAGTGTGTGTTCTTCCACCGGTTCCACCCAGGTAAGAAAAGAGTTCCTGAATGGAGGGAATAGTTCCTCCCAGCCCTAATGGCTGGGGACTTCAACCAGACTGGATTGTTCTGGGTAAATATGCAGCATGGTCTGCCTCAGGTAAGTCCACCCAAGCATTATTACACTGTTTATCAATATGAGCCCGGCACCTATGGCGCCGGGACTGAAACCCTTCATGAGCCTGGCGCCAAAGGCGCCAGGACACGGTCCAAAGGGCCCCTGTAGGGGTCTGCTGGGTCCGGAGTAGTGGAAGACGGGTCTGCTTCCGAGGGCGCTGGGCCAGTCCTGGCCCCTCGGGAGTAGCGCCCATGACATTGACAGCCTATCTTTTTGACACAGGTTATGACATTTCAAGTCTGCAGTTTATAGATGAGGAAACGGCATGCCTCTGTTGGAAATACGCTGAGGAGTACCCTACGTGTTCCAACAATATAAACATATTCATCGCCTGTTTCACAACCGCTCATACCCGTCTGGAACTTTATAAAGTCAAGGATGCTCTCCAGGAGAGGTGTCTGTACCACGACACTGATTCAGTCATTTTTGTTAGCGTCCCCGGCCAGGAGAATCCCCCACTGGGTGGTTATCTGGGTAATCTAACAAGTGAATTAGCTCCTGGTGAGCACATTATAGAGTTTGTTTCTGCAGGGCCCAAAACATATTTCTATTGCACATACTCAGGAGCGGTCTGTATGAAAGTAAAAGGCATCACTTTGAACGTCAGCAACAGCTTGAAGATCAATTTTGACAGTTTGAAAGAGCTGGTGTGTGAGTACACTTTAGGAAACACCATCAAATCTATTGTGGTGCAGCAGCCATCCATAGTGCGGGAGAAAAAAACGCTGGGAGATCAGCACCCAGACATTGCAGAAGACTTTGAGGGTGGTGTTTGATAAAAGGGTGCTCACAGGTGACTACAAAACATTACCCTACGGTTACTGAAAAGGAAGCATCGCGTATGCTGGACACGTGCCTTCAACACCCTTTTTCATGCGTGCTTGCGGGTCCTTCCAGCTGCGGTAAAAGTTATTTTATTAAACAGCTCCTAGAAAATGCTTGCACCACCATGTAGGCCCCACCTGATAATGTCATCTGGTTTTATTCGTGCTGGCAGAACTTGTATAACGAACTGGCCTCTAAAATACCGCATCTGAAGTTTGTGGAGGGGTTACCAGAGACTCTGAATGATGATCGGTTGCTACCACCAAACCTTGTTAATATTATTATCGAAGATGATCTCATGATGGAGGGCGGTCAGAGCTCCGAGTTGGAAAAGGCTTTTACTCAATACTCATATCATAGGAACCTTAGTATCTGCTACATTGTACAGAATTTATTCTAAAAGGGCAAAGGCAACCGCTCGATAACTCTAAACGCCAGTTATATCATTCTCTTTAAGAACCCCAGAGATAAACAACAACTCTCGGTTCTAGCACGCCAGATGTATCGGGGTAACAGCCGATTTTTCATGGAGGCCTTTGAAGACGCGACTCGTAAACCTTATGGCTACTTATTGGTGGATTTAAAGACAAACACCTTAGAGGACTACTGATTGCGCACGGGTATTTTCCATCCGGATTTACCGGTCATCTACATACAGAAGACCTCTAGAAAAACCCGGTGAGGTGCAAAGCAGACCTCATTAGTACCAGCGACCGACCATCATGACGGCACGTATACGTCGGAACTATGCTCTCCTTAAAATGCTAGTAACGGCACCGCCCCAGCAACGCAGGGCCATTCTGTGCTCGGCTTCTGATGATTTAGTATCGGCTATAGCTGAGATTGCCTTCAATACCGTCAGGGGGAACGTACTGCTATCCGCCCGTCAATTAGGTGTCTTAAAAAAGAAGAAGCTAATGCTCAAGAAACTGGGTAACAAGCGGGCATCCATAAAAGTTAAAAGAAAACTTTTAAAACAATCTGGAGGTTTCATAGGAGCGCTCCTAGGCCTTGCATTGCCTCTGATGTATAGGCTTCTAGGGGGCGGTTAATGGAGCACAGTCAGAAGATGTATCTGGTTGACAAGCGTCAGCTGGATGGGCTGAGCACCCATAACCGGGAAGAGCCTGATATTCGAAAATCAGCAACCCTCCGGATTGATTCTGAAATGCAAGATGTCCTACGCAGGCATGATTTATCAGACTACGACAAAGCTACCCTCTATTCATCTATTCTCCAGAAATACTTAACACATTTTAGACAAGCCGACAGTGAGAAGAACAAACTAACATTGTACATGCCCCCAGAAGAGTACACGAGTCTCGGCAACACAAATCCCGGACACCCCGTTTCTGATCCCCTGGTCTCTGAAATCCTGAATACCATTAACCCCCGTTATCGTAAGAATGCAGAATTATTGTTGAACAAGATGACCGGTGAGCAGGGGCTGGTACCCTGGAACGCAAAGGGGGAGTTTGTATATAAAGGCACGCCTGTCAAAGGTTCAAATGTCCATGATTTAGTTTGCAGCATTACCAAACTGCAGGCCTTTGGAAGACACAAAAAGCCTAGAGGCTGGGATCTGTTCATGCATCCTGCTGCGGACTTAAACATTCCTGCCACTTTAGTGGGAAACATGGGGCATCGCCAGCTGCTTGAGACATTGAAAGACACTGGTGTTAAAACTACATCCGAGGATGTTGAGTCCCTAGATATTTCCGTAAAGAGAAGAAGAAAGAAAAATAAACCCAAACGCAATGTCTAGTTTAGTGTGTAACTGTGTGTTCTCTTAATTTTAAGAACAGTTTTTTAACCTTTGTCATATGTATATGTATATGGTTTATGTATCTGTCCTTTATAAGTATACACATACCTGTTGATTAAACAAATGCGCTGTTTGTAATAAAATACGTGTTTATGTAAATGTCTTTATATCTATACCCACTACAGCCTATAAACAAAGGTTCTGTTTGTAATAAAAGAACATTATTATTTATACCAACCACACGTTTTGCGTCTCATTATTTCAAGCATGTCTAGTCCAACATTTTTGTTTAAAAAATAAATAAAAATAAAATAAAAAATATTAAACATGACACAAGTAAGAAGGAGACGGTTGTTTAAAAGTACAAGATGTTTTTATTTAGCCCTGTACACATATCTACTGATTATTAACACACTTACATTTCTGGCAAAAACTATATACATTTACAGGTGGCCGGCGATATTTACGTTTCTTCTCAAAATCCGTCACCATCCAATCATTTTGCATGAGATCAAGAGAATAGGTTTGCATAACAGACCGCAGTGCCTGTTTCTCAGACATTTTAGATACAAAGTAGCAAGAATGCTTCCCACATGTCACGGCTTCAGAATGCTGCACCTGGGCTCTATTATAATGTACTATGGGTGCTATATGTTTAACATAGTCCAATAGATCGCCGTCATATATAGGGTGGCTTGGGAAACACCCCAGACTATCAAAAACAGTTATTGCAGCAGTGTCTATAAACATAGCTATCCAGTGTGTTCCTTCTTGATGCTGGGGATCGGTGTTCACAACAAAGCTGATGGGCAGTTCCCCCGGTATACCCTGTGGAATGTTATCACACGAATACACGCCTCGAAATGTTTTCACAACATGTTTGTCTTTACGCAGGAAACGCATGATCTGGTAGGTATCCATTACATATCGTACAGCACCTGTCGCTGGTTGTTGAGTTCTATGACAGAGTCAAATATGGCCATAATAATGAGATTCACAATACTTGGTAAATTTGCAGCAAACCGGACCTCAAGTCGTAAATTACTATTCCTAATCAGATTATAATGTCCTGATGATGCATTATCGGGTCTCAAATCAAAAGCCAGCAAGGTGTAGCCACCATCATAGTCGTCACGTGTTATCCAAATCCTTTATCGCGCATGTGCTTGCCGCTAATGGAGACTAGTCCCAGATATTCCCTAATTGTATTTTTCTGTTGAAAACTAGGGCTGTAGGCTTTGACGGGGATGACAACCCCATCCTTAAAAAGGGCGGCGTAGTTAATGTTGTAATGTTTAAAATTAAAAGGATTTCTTGCGTAATCCCCTGAAAAAGCGGTGTTATCCACAAAGCCAATAACGATTATTTTAGGTAGCTGGCCCAAGAATAAGTTATCTTGACTGGCGACACGGCTGCCCGCTGGTACAATGAAGATTTTCAAGGAGGTCCTCTCCACAGGGTATTTCAAGTTAGATACTTTTAGAGCGTCAGCATGTGCGAGTCTGACTGTCGGCGACACATTGACCCTTTTAATTTATAAACTCGCTGATACTATTACCAGTTTGTAGGCTTCTGCATCATCACTGTTCAGACAGAAAGCGTCTTTATTTCGAGAGAGTTTAATTTTCAGATCAACACCATTCACCATCAGCTTCTCCTGGAAAAACAGATCCGAGTGTAGACGCCCTAGTAAATCAAAGTTTCTGCTACCTGTCGCATACGCTGATCTCTTTATAAAACCCTTGTTGTTTCCATTTAGAGCATAATCCTCCATATGCCCTGCCGTGTCCTTATAGAAAAGCCCCGCAGTCAGCTGGGTGTTCAAAGTGTCATTGATGTAGTTCAGAATGCTTTCTATATACGCTCTATAGGCATACATATTGTCGCTCTGTGTAATCATGCGATCACCTAGAGTGATGTCCACCTGGTTGAAAAGGGTGGCCACCGGATAGGCAATCGTGGCCACCTTCGCCGCTGCACCGATAGCCGTCCCATCCTCTTTTGTTATTCTGCAGTTTAGGTAGAGTAAGGTGTCATTCAAATCCAGGTACGTCTCCGTTGAGCCCGATATGTAAAACTCGATGGGGGCTAATGGTGATAGTGCCGCTAAGGGCGCAACTTCCATGAAAAAGCTGTTTTCGATGCTCGTCTGTGTCGGGGGCACGACAAACAGATCTAGTTCAGATTTCACACATTCCCCCGAGGCACAGTGGATAAAGGCCATCTTTTAGAAAATATTGATTCCTGGTCTGTTTTTATTTCGCTTGACCCGTCTGTTCTTTGATGTGCGTTTTCTCTTCTGAGCGGCTTTGGTTGTTGTTCTTCATTTTTTATGCAGCTTCGGAGGACCCCGCCGGCGCGAAGCTCGCCTTTTTCTTTTTGCAGGGCTTTTACCCACGTAAACCAGACCAGAGCCCTCTTGTGCTGGTTGGTTGAAACGATTTGCGATGGATGTTGTTGCAGTAGACACCACATCCTTAGCAATGTTTGTAGCAGCTGTTTTCATATGCGGCTTGGCTAATTCAAACCCTTTGCGCAGGAAGGGCATGGCTCTCCGAAAAAGACTTCTGAAAATACTTCCTAGACCCTCACCATACATCACAGGCGCACCTTGGAAGTAGGGTTGATTTCCATAACTGGCCTGTCTGCAGTAATAATACCTATAAGCGTGCGGCTCCCCGTAATTCTTCATGATCACCATGTTCTAATTGTCTCTCTCGCGTCTAGGGCGCACGTGTAGTTTCACCAGGACCTTCCCGTATTTAAATGAGACCAGATCTCCCTGATCGTCCCTTATCTGGATGTTGGTGGTGTCAAAATGACACTTAGAAACAGGAATATAATCAGGCTTCATGTATTGTATATTAACAATGCCGTTATTTTCAACCTTGACTTGTGCGGTCCACATCAGGGGGACATATGAGTCACCAACCCTTTAGTATTCTACTATATCGCTGTAGATCATGAGGCTGTAAAATCCACCATCAATATCTGCACGTGTTTTGTCCGTATTTTTAGTATTATTTTTTATATGCTGAACGTTCCCCAACACCATCGAAAGTTTCCCGCTACATATAAACTCCACAGTAAGATCGGGTGATCTTACAAATACTTTACGGCGTGAGTTATTTAGAAACAGGTGTATATCTCCATAGTGCTCGAGACTCGTGATTGATTTGTTGATAGTATCTAGCAGCGCCTGTGTTGTGGGGTAGAAGCCGTGAGGAAAACCCACGTTTATCAATTCAGCAGGTTCTCCACATCTGATGGTATACCAGCAATCTCTTTTGTCCAGGGTGTCCCAGGTATGGGGGTACTGAATCTCCATCAACCCCACTTCCCACGGACCTTGTAAATTAATGGTTTAGCCAGTTTAACAGAATAATCCAATATTTTGTTTTTGGGGAATATATCTAAAGAGGCGTTACTGGGCAAGGTGATATAAAATCTGGTGTTTTCCATCTTCTTCTCCTCCTCAGGGAGCATCTCTGTTTTTTAGATCCTCTAGAGAGGCCGCATTGACCCAACTGTGGAATTTTGCAGGCCATCCCTGCCATTTTACCAGGTGCTGTTTCTTAGACCCCTTACCTTTACTCTGAATAATTTTCTCAACCCTATAAAGACGCTGGGGATCGTCGATCACCTTTTGTAACTCCTCTGTGTAGAAATTACAGCTAACAACTTCACCAGCATAATCATTCAGCTGATATATGTATACTCCCTCTTTCATGGATGCTTTTGCCACTATGAACATTTCGTCTGTAAAGGACTGTTGGTATCCTTTTGTAAGGATCCCTTTTAACTTGGATACTTGGACGTGGTCCCCTACGCGGAAGGATGCTTTCTTGATCTTCTCCGATATCCGGACAGCATACAGGTTTCGCAACGCTGATAATGAGTTTTCAGAGGTTACAGCCCGGGGAGGCATTTTAATAGACCGGTGGTAGCTGTCATTATACACATCGATAAAAGTCTGTAATATATCCACATAGCGTTGTGTATTATAGGCTGTGAAATATCTCCATAGTTTAGATTTTAGGGTTCTATTAAAACGTTCAACAACCGCCGCTTTAACTTCCGTGTGGGTTATAAAATGATGCATGCCGTGGTGCTTTAGAAGGTTTTGCAGGGGCCTATTCAGAAATTCCTTACCGGCATCAGTTTGTAATTTTACAGGTACGCGGGCCTTGCTGAAGATATGTTAGAAGGCCGCAGCCACTCTTGAACCAGTCTTATCCCGCAAGGCCTCTGCAAATGCATATTTTGATAAAACATCTATCACCGTCAGAATGTACCACGCACCATCATTCTGCTTTTCAAGGTTAGAAACATCCGCCAGGTCTGCCTGCCACTGCGTACCTTCCGATGCTACAATGGTCATTCTTCTTTTAAAATGTTTTCTAGCATTTTTATGGAGGGTATACGTCTCCTGACCGGAGATGCCATGTCTTAACAGCTCCTCGCGTGATGGGGTGCTTATCATGCTGTAATTTTCGATAAAGCACCTCAACACCCCCATAACTCCCAACACCACATTTATCATAATAGCTATCATGCAATCTTGAACGCGTGTTGTTAGCCATTGATGCACTACAAAAAAATAACCAGACACAGGGTTGGTGTATGACGTTTTATTTTATTTTTCTTTATACTGTTTGGTATACATGTACGGGGTGTCGAACAGCTACCACCCTTGATCTTTTATTGGACGCATCATATAACAAGCTATACACATCAATGTTGTTACCCCGTCTGTAACTCTGTAGACACCATACACTTGTAGCATTTAATAGTTCGGATAGTTCAGAGGCCTGTAAAACACGGCCTTTAAGGTGTAGGAATCTTGCATACATTTCAGCCACGTGGTGCTTCAAACTATTCTAGGGCCCAGGTATAAAGAACCCAAGTTGTATCAGAATACAGAACCGTATTCATCACACGCCGACATCTTGATAGTGCTACAGCTTACAATTTCACACATCGGTGCATCTTGAAGTCTCGGTACATAAAAACGCCACAGCCGGTGCTGGCTGTTTACCGCTATTCTCGCCTTCCGCATAGCGTATAAAAGTTTTTCCCCACACATACGTCCAGGTATCAGGTAGCGCTCCCACCTCTGGATTTTCCTCCAGAAACGTTACCCTAGAAACAACGGTACACATATAAGGAGCAGTATTATTGTGTTTTCATCTTTTTAAAAAACAAGCTTTTGCGGTACCGTACACTTCTGCGGGTTACTCCTCAGCCTGTACAGGTAAGAAAAGTCTCTCTGCATTAAACGGGTTATCTGGTTTCTAAAAATCACGGGTCCTGCCAGGCGTAAAGATTTCATTTTTTTCTCAGGCTTGCGACACATTTGAATTTCCACGATTGTTTTTGTTAGCAGGCCCCCCACACTCGCATGTACACGCATACCTATGGTTTTATAAACACTTTTAAGCATCTGATAAACGTTATATGACTTCAACATCTGACATATCGCCCGTATTGCTACAGATTGATAATTTGGGAGTAAACAATCATGAGCATCCTGTTGCGAGTATCTGTATTTATGCCCTTCACACCACCTGTAATAGTCCCGCTTTAAACACGTTTTCACAACCGCCGCTGCAAAAGCTTGAGTCATTACAGTCTCCAAAAGGGTTCTATTATCATCTTCTCCCTCATCAGAACTTTCAAAATGTTTCAAAGTATCACATTTCTTACACTTATCACCGTCTGGGAATGCTGAACTTTCGATCCTTTTTGAACAGCACACGCAATAATAATTGACGCCGTTAAACGAGTTGTTGAGGTCCACAACTCTGTTATGGTTATCTAGTGTTTTCTGCAATTCAAAAAGAAAGAAGCTTAGCTCTTGAGCATGTGTTTTCACAGGTTTTTTCACACACACACCCACATCGTCATACTTCATTACTTACCATAGCACACGTTTCAGAACCAACATCTTCCAGCATAGAGGAGCTAGTAACGTCCATGAACAGCTTGTCTTCATCGGATGCTGTGTCTAACGTCAGGGTCATTACGGCCTCTGGAAACAGTTGCTCTAAAACATTCAGATCCTCATATGGGGCCTCCTTAAGAGCCTTCACAGCCTCATCCATATCCACATAGTCTGCCTCGGTGTAGGAGTCATCTACACCGGAGTCGATGACCCCCAGAAGTTTCCCATTCCCAAGATTCAACATATCAAAATGCTCACATATTGTATCCATAGCGCTGCGCCATCAGGGTCCCCATCGACGTATAGCGCCAGTGCCGGCAGACTTTCAGGACTGTAGTATTTTTGAAGGGTTTTCAAATCCTCAGCAGCTGTATTGTCCTTAGAGTAGTAGCTGTAGCGCTTCATAATTCCTGGTTTTGAGGTCTTTTGAGTTTTTGTTTTTTTCCAGGACTTCAGGAGCGGCTTGTACTTCCCCCAAGACTCATATGTATATATACAACCTACACGCCACACCCCCTAAAGATGGCCGCCGCTCAAACATCAGCTCCACACTTCCGGTTCTTTGTGGGGGCATCCGGAGGAAGCCCCCCTTGCAGCCCCTAGAGACTCCAACCCTTGGGGTGACCTTCCTGCTAGCCCCCATGATGTCACATCCGGTGGGCCACCCCAGCTAAGGACCCAGGGCCTATTAAACACACCTACATCACTTCTGGGACAGTATTTTGCCCAGGCAGAACTTAGCCAGAGGGGGCCATGCCACGGATATGACGTCATAGGAACCGGATATCATGCCCTAAAAGGGCGTGGAAACCTGTCAAGGCTAGTTTGATGAGGAAAGGTATCATTTTATACTACTCATTTCGACTGTATCCCCAACTCTCACCAAAACGTCCGACTCTTTTACCGATAAATCCTTGCCGAACTCCATCATCCATGACTGCCGCAATTTGTCCCATGAATTCACACAATCAACATCCAATGGCATCATCCTCAGATATTTTCCCTTTTTGAGTTTTTCTTCACAACAAGACAGCATAACAATATGTTCTATTTGCCAAGACCATTTGGTGACGACTTTAAAATAACATAACTTGTATTTTACATGGTGCCTCCTTGAATATTTTTGCAGCCTCATAACCACCCAGTGTTGTTATGACCTGAAATCAGTGATCCTTATTTTATCTGTTACAGAATGAGAGGCTGAGTCTTAACCAACAGGACTCATCTCCGAGGGTCAGGTTGCCCGCTTGGCTATCACAGCAGATGTATTAATACACTGTGCTATTTTTCCTTGAGATTCTGTGACCACCCTTAAAAAATATAGGTGCCAGCCAAATACAGTGACAGGAGGCCCTCTTGTAGGTGCACTAAACCAGTATCAGTAAGCAAAACCTACAAAACAGAAACCTTTCTAATCAACCAGGTTGCGAGATGGTTTATCCTTTGTACACACTCATGCACCTTTCCTCCCTGGATGTAGGGGAACCTGAATGGGTAAAAAACCTGTCAGGAAAACATTGGGGAATACAGGTTTTTTATCCCTAACCCCACGCACTTGAAGGACATATTTTCTTGCGCTGTCCCTAACCTAAATAAATAAGATGCTTAGTGGTTTATTGTGTATATTACTCCTTCTGGACTAGAGTGACATATTAGCTATGTGCGATTAAATGATCCCTGCTCTTCAGGAGTACAAGGATGAGGAGAGACTAAACCACCTACTGAGCCCCACACCACTACTAAAACAGCAGGGATTCCAATGATAAAGACGAAACAGGCACACTCCAAAATAAATCCTCTGTCACCTTTTGATGGAACGTGGGCCATGGGCAGCCTATATCTTGAAGAGGGGTTAGGTTATAGCAGTAGCAGCACAAACAGATATAATACAACCACTCCAAAGTACAAAATGGCCAATCAAGGTTCTATACAAATTTACATACTTTAATTAAGGAATCAGGAATGCAAATAACAAATTAAAAGTACCAACAAAATCCCACCCCTGTGAAAAGATCACAAGAAAATGCAGAACTGGTATAGAGTAGCACTTTTCTTACTTGAGTTGCAGTGAATAGGCAAGCAACTGTTGCAATGTCACTGTTGAAAGATTTGTCTTTCAAGAAAATGATTGAACATTGAGCTTCTATATCACTATCATCCCAAAACGTGGATCAGGGGTCAGGGCTTCTTAACAGTACCTTGTTCTTGAATTTGAGTGCTTCAACATTGTTGTACAATGCTTCTCTGTACTTTCCTTGTGACTGATCCTGGTTCGAGGTGCCGCAAGTTACGGTGATTCAGACATGAAGCCAGCATTGTGAAAGGGCTCTGCATGGTTCAGGTCTGCGCTAGAGGTGATCCTGTTTGATGGGTCCAACAGTTCTGGATCTGCTGTCAAGTCGGTTGGACAAGGTGTTACCGCTTGGTCAAGCCAGTGAATAACATGATAGCTTTCAGTGGTACGAATCAGTGTTCGAATAGGGTCGACGCAATGCTCGAAGAAGCAGCAAGAAAAAGGGTTTTGTAGCAGTGAGCCAGTGTTCGCGTCAAGGCAGAGGTAAGCGCTGGTTTTTAGATGCAGTATTGAGACAATTTGAGAAGGCAGGAGAGCAGTTTGAAGTTGTGAAATGACAAAGGTAGCACCAAAGTCCTGCGTCAGTTCGAAGTGCATCAAATGTGATTCAAAGCTGTGTAAACAGGATTCAGGATTCCATCTGCTCTTGGACTTTCTGATTGCTGGGAGTCCCAATAGTAACAGGGACCTGGTTCCAGTACAATTGGGGCCTTGGTCTAGCAGCCATTAACCCCAAAGTGCCCTGGGGATGGTTAGGGAGCTGAGCTTTCCTCGGCTTTTGATAATGCCTGTCGACACCTCTATAGCAGAGGATTTTGGAATGGACTGCAACCCCAACAGAGATCCAGTGATGTATTCTTCTTGGTGTCCACAAAGGAATTAAGGAGTGGGAGACCCCTTCCTTACAAAGACAAAATGTCACACGGGATTGGCCAGAAGATGGCCTTTCCTAGGGGATCCAATCCCTGTTGCTGTAACAAGTGACCCATACCTTCTTGTATCATACTAACAGTGTCATGTCATGCATCACATGGATAAGACAGGAAGAGAAAGAGCCCCAAAAGAAGCAAGATAGGGGAACCCTTTCCCAGGTCCACCATTCTCTCACTTGCTACACTGATGCCACCACTTCACAAGTATGTTGACTTCAAAGGCTTTCTGAAGTGTTACCCACTGTTGTGGGCTGTACTTTATCTGAGTGTTCCTTTGAAGTAGGTTTCCCAGAGGATTTTGTGAAGAGAGGTCTAGTGTCTTGAGGGGAGGTACTACTCTTTCTCCAGGAAGACTGCCTCTTTGCTATTGTCTCACTTGGAGAAGGGGAGACATGGAGGCTAGACTGAATATGCATAGCCTTGACATCATTGATCTGGGCTCACAGAGTTGACATGTATACTAAATTGGTATGGCTTTGATTATTGTGTGCTCTTGTCAGTTATCATACCGTAACAAAGTATGGCTTATTCTTAGAGATTACCCTTCCACCTGACTGATAAGGCAACAATGATCATGTCTTAGTTTAAGGGTGCAGAAGTTAAATCACAATCTGTCTGTAAGTATGTGGTTTTCCAGAAACTGTCAGTAATGCACAGCTGACATTTGAATCTGCCATGTGCTACTGAAGGGCAGGCTTCAGATGTCAGTACACTGGTGCAGCGAAGGCACATGTATGCACTATGCTTTGGACATTGAGCATTTTATGGTGTGTGGTTCTGTTTAGCAAGCCTCCTTTTCAGAAACAGGATTACCTGCATCATTTTATATTAATAAATATAAAAAAACAAGAGGGCTTTCACATACTTGCCAGAAGATATCCCGTCACAAGACCATATTTTAAAGTCACTCATTTATAGTATTCATGAAATTTCAAATATACAAAGGCACGGTCTAAAATAGAGTTGGATATTATGCAATTGTTTATTCACTAGTCTGTTTATTGCTAATAATAGTTTGAAATAAACAGATTATCAAACAAACAATTGGACATATGTTGTATCATGCACTGATATTTTTGCATCTGATAAATGAAGTGGGTTTCTGCCAACTAACGACATATACTTATTGCCTGACTGCACCTTGGTAGTTTCTATCAGTTTCCCATTCCCTTCAGAGCTGGATGTCAGGTTGCCCCATTTGTGGGGAGAAAAGCCTGCATCGTGGCCTGATTTCTACTTAACCCTAACCATTAAGTATGTTTGTATGTATAATGGTGATCCTTTTCTGGTTTAATACATTTTAATGATCAAATACAGCACTTTAAATAGGACCCTTCTGAATAATTAAAAATGCTAAAGGGAGGCTGAAGAAAGTGCAATGTGATCAACAGCAGAATACACAATTAATGACCACTAAGATAGCACAGCGGGTTGAGCGCTTGCTGTTGTGAACTGTGTGTGATCTGCAGGTCGCAGGTTCAAATTCCGGCAAGGCAACTCAGCCTTTCATCCTTTAGAGGTTGTAAAGTGAGTACCAACTGCAGTTGGGTGATAATTGTATATAAATAATTTCACAGTAAAGTCATAAAAGCGCTGTAAATATAACACATCTTTCTCACTAATTTGTTACTGGGATAGGGTGGGGGCACAGAGGGAGGGGGTCAAGGCTATGGGATGGGGCTCGAATCTGACAGTTTGCCTAGGGTGGCAGAATTCCTTGCACCAGGCCTGTTTAGAAGAACACCTTAAAAGAAAGTGGTACCTTCTACTGCCATGCCTTCTCTTTGCTTATAGAGAAGACCCTCATGAGGGAGTTGGATATAGTCCCTTTGGACTTCTTTATGGTCATCCAGTCAGAGGTCCTTTGGCCCTAATTATGGAGGGCTTGGAGAGTGCTCCTTCCCCCAAGCCAGTCAGAGTGAGTGACTATGTGATAGGTCTCCAGAGGAGAATGTCACACATGATGGCAGAAGCTAGTGAGAACTTGAAAGCAGGTCAGGCTCTAGTCAAGCATTGGCATGACCAGAATTCCAACATGGGTGAGTTTGCTCAAGACCACCTTGTGCTAGTTATGGTGCCCACAAGGCAGAGGGCCTTTCAGGGCAAATGGGTAGGACCCTTCAAGGGTGTGGGCAAACTTGGAGAGGTGAACTATCTGGTGGACTTAGGATGACCTAAGGAGGCTACCAGAGTCTTTCACACCAACCGTTTGAAGGATTATGTCTCGAGATCAGAAGTGGGAGCTTTGCTTCTAGCTTCAGCTCAAGAGGAGGAGGGGAGTGAACCTACTTAGAGGCCAACCTTTGGATGAGAAAATAGAAGGAGTTAATCTCTCTTCTAATTTGACATCTGAACAACAGGAGGAGTGCAAGTTTCTGTTAAATCAGTTTGCCTCCCTGTGTTCTCTTTCACCAGGCTTGACCCCTTGGGGCCAGCATGAAATTCTAACTGGTGACTGTTTACCTGTGAAAAACAGAGGTTACAAAATGTCAGAACATGTAAGAACCCACATAAAGTCGAGGTCAACAAGATGCTTGATCTCTGGGTTATAGAGCCATCTACAAGTCCATGGTCTAGTCCAGTTGTGCTAGTACCAAAGGCAGGATGCAAGGAGTTGAGATTCTGTGTGGACTATAGAGCTCTAAATGCAGTCACAAAGACTGATGCCCATCCTTTACCAAGGACAGATGAACTGGTGGATAGAACTTGGTGCAGCCAAGTACCTCAGTATACTTGATCTGACGTCAGGCTATTTGCAAATAGCCCTGAAAGACCATGCCAAGGAGAAAACTGCATTTTCAGTGCCCAGCAGGCCTCTACCAGTTTAAGTTTATGCCTTTTGGATTAAAGAATGCACCTGCTACATTCCAGAGGATGGTCAATCAAGTTCTGAATGGGATGGGGGACTTCTGCATGGCATACTTGGATGACATTGCCATGTTTAGCCCTACTTGGAAAGAACATATTGATCACTTATTCATTGCAGGCTCTCTTGAGCAGTCCCATCTGACCATGAAGGCAAGTAAATGTCAAATTGGTCAGAGCAAAGTGGTCTACCTGTGTCATGAGGTAGGAGGAGGTGGAATAAGGCATTTCCTAGTAAAGTACAAGCTGTACAAAACTGGGCCACCCCTACTACCCAAACCCAGGTGAGAGCCTTCCTAGGCTTCACTGGGTACTACAGGAATTTTATAGAGAACTATGGGACCATAGCTTCTCCTTTGAATGTAGTCTCCTCTTCAAGGTTTTGATTTCACCATTGAGCACAGGTCAGGATGTCACCACCGAAATGCTGATGGTCTCTCTAGGATGTTTGTAACCTACTAGAGTGAAGAGATTCATCCAGGAGTGGATTAAATCCTGCTGTCCCTTAAACTGGGAGTAAGGGCGAGTGTTAGGGAGAATTCTCCAGAATGGCTAATTTCCCTTACCTATTGAGTCCCTCAGCAGCTTTGCTGAATTTCTAAGGTTTAATATTTTTCACCTGGTAAGAGTGTGAGCTTTTTCTCCCCACTCTTACATGTGTTTTTGCTTTGTGTTGTACATTTTTTTGTGCTCATGGACTATGGAGTCTCACCCACTCCATAGGCAACATCTTTTTACTGTGTGTCACACAGCACCTTTGGTACAGTGACAGAGGGTTGTCTCTTTAGACTTCTCACTCTAAACTCCATTTTCTGGGACTGACTACTGTCTCCCAGAACGTGTAAAGTTGCCATTAACTTTAATAGTCTTTTTACATTTACAGACCCTATCTTCCAATAGAGTACTGGAAGGATTAATAGTTATCCCTTTTTTGTCTGATTCTCAAGGAACATTATGTTGTTCCCCTTTCTCTAAGATTTGGCTGGTGGCAGTGGTAGCTACCATTTTTATGTTACCGTGGGCTATGAAAATAGCCTTGGTAACGTTAGATGCTATGGTAGTAGACTCAAACTCTAAACCCACTGGACCCCTTTTATTTTTATCTGGTTCGGGCTGGGTTTATTCGCCATTTCTTTTTGTAAAGGTCATTCTGATGTTTTACTCTGCGCTCCAAACCAGGTTTGGTTCCTTTGTTCGCCGTCCTTTGGCGGGCTTCTGCACAGAAGCCCTCCTTAGGCGCCTGAGTGTCTGGCTGGACAGAATGTGAGGGAGGGGTTTGAGGGCCCCTGCACAGGGTCTCCTCGGAGAACCAAGTCACACTCTAGTTTGATTGGCTAGGTGACTGTCCTGCCAGGACAGCCACCCTGCATTTTGATTGACAGTCAGGCTGTGTGAATGGGGGAAAACTGTTTAAAACCAGGTTTCAGGGACTTGGACAGCAGAGTCGCCAATGGATCGAGAGAGCTAATGGAAAGCTGAAGGAAGATGAGACTTCTGCAACTACTGGACACCCGGTGATGCCCTGCTGCAGGTCCGAATCACCTGAATTTTCGCGAACAGAGGATATCTGCAAGGAGTCTTCTCTCCTTGATCCTGATGGGACCAACCAGCTCACAAAGCCGCTGGCCCTCCTTTTCAGCCTGGTCGAATTTACTGTGCTACAGGAAATAGGACAGCCACATTTGTGCTTTTAAGGAGTGCATCTTTTATTCAATGCTGTGCTCTGCTGCTGGCTTGTTCCCTGGACAGTGCAGGACCCTCCAGTCTTCCTCCTTCTTGTCACCATGACAGTTGCTTCAGGAACCGCGAGCCTGCAGGAACTGCTAGGAACAACCGCCTCAGCTACAGCATTCTTCTTCTTTTAAGTTTCTGTGCAAATCCGGTAGTTCGTTCTGTCCGACCGCACTGAAAGTGTTTGAAATCTTTCGCCTCTACGAAGGCTTGTCCTTCTCTTCTCCTTTGAATAACTTTTCCTCCGACCAACTTTGTTTTGAACTTGTGGCAAAGACTTAACCACAAACTACTCTGAACTGTGTGATCCTCTGCAAAGACTCTAAACCATTAACATTGGCCTAGGCCTATTGATTTGAATACTAATTGTAGTAAGACTTTTCTAGATTGCCCTGCCTATCGCTTGTTGGTGCTGTTGATTTTGAATAACCTTGTCTTTTCCTCCCTTTTAAATTGCTGGAGTACCATTTTGCTCACACTTCATTTTGAGCTTAACTTGTCCAGAATTGATTTGGGGTCATTGTAGTGTACTAAGATTGTGACTTTCTGCTGCTTTATAACAGTGAACTGTTTTAGAACTGATGGTGTAAATAAATGTATATTCCTTTACTCAGAAACCTTGAATCAGTGTTTGCTTGAATCAAAGTAATTGTTGTCCTTGGTGTAACCTCTGATACTGCTCACTTTACTCTTGAGATAAGTCTGGCTGCTCAGCCATTGCTACCACTTTACTGTGTAGTACAGGCTTGTACCAAAGGTGAAATTGCACTTACACTTGTAGTCTTAATTATATGTGGTGTTCCCAAAGAGTACTGCTTATGATTCTACCTAACATATGTAGAACAACTTTTGCAGTCTGATACAGAGTATGTAATGCAGGAAAAGAAACAAAACATGGCAATTTACTAAAACAATTGAAAACCACCAGAATACATGTTTTGCCTTCTGAAACTGGGAAATCAACAATGAAGTGCATTGAGTTGGTATGCCAGGGATATGATGGGACTTTGGGAGAGTTAAGTAGACCCACAAGCATACGGTGAGGCACCTTTTGCATGGCACATGTGGACAGGCAGACACATAGAAAATTATTTGTTTCATCATGTTGGGCCACCAAAATTGTTGAGTAATGAGATCCAGGGATGAGGTTTGTCCCGTATGTCCCACTGCTTTGGAATCATGGTACGCTTGTAGGATTAGGTGTTGTAGATCGGTAGTAGGGTGGCACAACCTGTCACCATAAAACCCCAATCCATCCCGGGAACTGAAGAGTAGAGAATCCTGCAAGGCAGGCATTAAATGGACCAAGGCTTGGGCAGCCTTCACTTTATACAAAAAGGATTGAACTACCTACAGGAAGTTGAAAGAGGGCAGGATCGGAGATGGTTCACCATTGTGTTTCTTACTGATGTTCAAGGGACTTGATAGGGCATCTGTCTGGATGTTCTCTGAACCAAGTATATGGGTGATGGTAAATGTGAATTGCGATAAAAATAATACCCATCATGTCTGGTGGCTGTTGTTACATATAAAGGATTGCAGGTACTGTAGATTTCTGTGATCGGTGCAAACTTCCACAGGGTATATGCCACCAAGGAGATGATGGGGGTCATTATGACCCTGGTGGTAGTCGTGCCGGTAAATACCGGCATGGCTGCCACCGGTATCATGATTTTTCCGGCGCCCGTGTATGGGCAATTACCGGGTCATTACGGCCCCACCGGACCGTTGCGCGGGTGCCGGAAAAAAATGCTCCCCATTCCCTTTCAGCGCAATAGGGCTCAATGGGAATGGGGAGGTTGGATGCACCGGCACCATTCAGCATGGTGCCGGTGCATCCGACATGCTCTGCTCGCAGGTGCCGGTACGCCCACCAAGTCAAACCTGGTAAGCGGGAATGGCACCCGTGAGCAGAACTCGTAGTTTGTCGGTCCAGTAACAACAGTACCGGCAACATTGTTATCGGACCGATAAACTTATAATGAGGCCTGATGTCTCCACTCCGTGAAACTGTCTTTGATAGCCAGAAGTTCTTTTTCGATAATGGCATCATTCTGTTCACTGGAAGGCAATTGCCGGAAGAAATAGGCAATGGGATGATCAAGACTGGTTACAGGGTTCCAGTGTAATAGAACAGAGCCAGTAGCACTATCGGAAGCATCCGTTTCAACAATAAATGGGAGGTCTCTGTTAAGGTGAAGAATGATGGGAGCCTTTATGAACTGGGCTTTGATGTCCTGAAAACTTAGCTATGCTTGTTTATTCTAACAAATGACTATCCCTTTTCGCAGCGGGCGTGTGATCTGTGTTGTCCTTTGGGTGAAACCAGGAATACAATACCTATAAAAAATGGCAAACACCAAGAATAGATGAATTGCTTAAACGTCATGATGGCTTTAATCTTCTTAGGATACATCTGTATCCCACTTGAGTTGGGTACGTATCCCAGAAACCTGCATTTTTCTAGTTTAGCAAAGAGGTGTTTACCATCAACCTCCGAAGGACCTCAGAAACATGGACCACATTGTCTCCAAGCATTTTAAAAAAATGAGGATGTCATCGAGGTAAAACCAGGTGTTTAAGCCATGCAGATCTGCAAAGATGGAGTCCATGAATCGCTGGAAAACTGTTGAGGCATTGCATAGGCCGAAAGGCATTTCATGATATTCAAAGTGCCCAAAAGAAGATTTGAAAGCAGTTTTCCTTTCGTCCCCTGGTTTTATCCTTACCAGATGATAAGCTCGACGAAGATCGATTTTCGTGAACACATGGGCATCATGCAAAGATTCCAGAATATCACGTATCAGAGGTAATGGATACCGATATTTTATGGTTATGTCTTTTAGCAGATGATAGTCCACACAAGGCCGTAAGGTGTCTTCATTCTCGAGTACAAAGAATAATGGAGCCCCCACTGGGAACTGCAAATACTGAATATAACCCTTTACGAGGCATTTAGTGATCTATCACCACAGTTCTTTGCATTCTTGTGTGGTAAGGGAATACTCTCAGCCACTGGGTATCGGTTGATATGATATGATATTTTATTTCTATCGTGCTCGTACACAAGTGTTTCAGAGCGTGACAGGGCAAGGGAGTGGAACAGGGGATAACAAAAACAACGATCTTACTAGGTCCAGTTACATTGAGAACACACAAGTGCATGGGAGAGGGAATGGGGAAAAGTGCATGGAATGGGGGTAGAGGATGGAAGTGCGGAGTAAAGTAGAAACAGATACATAATAAATAAAAAAATAAGTAAATAAATAAATAAATAATAAAGGCAACAAATAGTGGTAGTGCAGCCAGCAAGTGGCAAGTGCTTGGATTAAGGCAGCAGACAGGGTATGTCTGATAAGTGCAGGAAGAAAAAGAGGGGACTGTAAGGGTACAGGTACAGATCCCAGTGCAACGGGCGGCCCAGAGGCAGTGTGGGAGGGTGGCAGACTGAGCAGGTACCTGGGATCGGAAAACAGAGGGTAGGCCAGGTGCACGGTGAAGAGAGAGAACAGATCAGCAGGGGAGGGGGGGCGAAGGCAGTAGCAAATATGAAGGTCTTGAGCTTCTTCCAGAAACCAGATATGGTTCTCCTCAAGTTTTAGAGTGGCAGGGAGGCTGTTCCATCCAGAGGGAGTATCCAGCCGAAGACAGAGATCTACCCTCAGCTTGTTTCTTTGAAAAATGACTGACCCTGAGGGGGTTAGAGGTAGAGGAGGGAAGAGCCTGAGAGGATGTAACTGTATCTCACAACCAAAGGAACATGATGGGGTAAGGGAATGTCCTCAGGAGGAGAAAATACCTTGTCAAAATCGGCGTATTCTGAAGGCAGCTTTTGATAGCAAAAAAAAGACTGAACAGGGCTATTATTGCCAAGCGTGAACTGAACAAGGGGGTTAGCAGGACAGAACAACACTTCCTGGTACAATGTTCAGAACAGAAGATTAAGGTTTGAGTAGCCCAGTTAATACATATTATTAATATAGGCGCTGTAGAATACCAACAACGGTAGACCAAGCACTAAGGGATATGAGGGTGATTGAATGAGATCAAAAGCCAGTGTTTCCTGATGTTGATTTCTAGTCAATTAAACGGGTTCAGATTCGTGAGTTAAGGATCCCAAAGCCAGTGGTGTCCCATCGTCATGAGGAGACGTTCCTGGAAGCTGTGGTCCCAGTGGAGGAGCCATCTTTAATGTTCCATCACGTTTTCTTTGAAGCAGTCCAGTCTTTCCATTCCTATTCCTTTTTCTACTTGCTATCCCCACCCCCCTGTGCGTTGCAACTTTAGTTGGATTCCATCTCTGCATGATCACCTCACAACCTAGCTTATTGCTTTCCTCAGCTTCGCTGTTCCTTTCTACGGTCACGGCCGCTGCCTTCTTTTGTTTCTCCCTCCTTGCTTCCCTTGGTTACTCCTTATCTTGTTTTCCGACTTTGGTTTGCCTTGTGCCGCGAGTCCCGTCTCGCCAACCCCCTGTCCCCCTTTTTGGCAGCTCTTTGCTAACTCTCTCCCTCTTGCCGGTGCACTCTATCTCCCTCTCCCTGGCTCGCTTTCTCTCTTTCTCTCTCTCTTTCTCTCACACTCTCGCTGATCCCACTTTCGCACTCATACCTTTTTTTGTCTATTTCCACCACGCTTCGGTGTTCGGAGTCTCAGTCCCTTTCTGAGTACTGTGTGGCTGGATCCCGCACTGACTCCTCCTCCTCCTTTCTTGGAGTTGTGTATGTTGGTTCTGCACACGTGTCTTCGGCTGCAGACACTCCAGATTGCCTTGTATTTCAATGTTGATATGTTGTGCATCATCTCTGGGTCCTTACTTTGAGGTTTCACCTCTCTTCTTGTTGGCCTTCTGTTTCTACCACGTTCGGCTCAGTGCTGTGCCCTATTAGTTGGCCTGCTCAGGATTTCAGCCTTTTGTTTTACCCTGACCACTGTCTCTTTCCTTTGGCATCTCCTGTTTCTCCTGTCTTCTCCCCTTACTTGGGTTCTTTCCTACTCCCAGTCTGGAATTGTCCTCTCTTGCCTCCAGCTGCAGGATACCTGTTACACAGTGTACCCTCTTAAAGCAAGACTTTATCTCAAGTGGATTTACCGACCCTCCAGAACATCATCCAGGTTTATTTTATGCCATTTGCTTTTTCCCCAACCTGGGCTGCACAGGGGAAGCGTCATTCTTGTTGCCTACTGTTCCTCAGTGCAATGACAGTGGTGAGTTCCCGGAACAGACCCTATCTCTTCAAAAAGAAAGGAACGCCTGAAGACACCACTGCAGAGTTTTCTGACTCCAGAGACTCTTCTATTGGCAGCGACTCTGAAGCACAGTTCAGACTTTCGTCAGTTGACACCCATTTATCCCTTATACAATGGCTATATGCACCTTTTGAAGAGGTTTCACACTGTGTTCAGCACCAAATCATGCATCCATGTAGTTATCTGAGGCCCCTGAATCAACTAGAGCCATGGTGTTTATCGTCCACTTTTCAATTCCCCAAGGCATTGTCACTTGCATGACAAACAAGGGAATGTATGCACGGTTGGCTGGGCTCATTGTTTCCTTCCCAACTGACAACACGCCCACTAGTTTCCCCTTTGTTTGGTGGGCCAAATGGGGCAACTGCTCAAGAAATGACTCCCAGCTCCACAGTATGGACACAAGTTGTTGGTTCTGCGTCTTATCCTGTCGTCATCAGACAGAGGACCGTATACTGCTCTTAGCTGCATCGGTTCTACCCCAACATCCCCTAATGGAGGAAGGTTTCTTTTGGCTGTGGTTGTGGGCTTTACTGATATACTGTAGTTGCTCTGTCGATATTCGGCACATCTTTCTGTCAAGCGCTGGCTAATCTTGATCACTTGGTCAATCAATGCTTGGATAGAGGCAGGTTCTGGGCATGAACAAATTTGTCATTATATTCCTCTCTCAGGCCTCGACGGAATAGGGTTTTCTGTGTCTCTTCTGACCATTGGGATTCATTAGCCAACTGACGGAACTAGCTTATATAAAGTATGACATTCTTCAAACCTTGTTTTATATCCAGAAGTCAGTTCTGGGTTATGACTGCAGTGTTAGACGAGTGGAATGCTTCTAGGAACCCAAATTCCGTAAAGTCTCCAAGATGGGACTCCTAGCTGACATGTACGGTGTTACTCAGGCCAGGGTATTCCCAGTTAGGTTGTTTAGGATATAACCTATCCTTGCATTATAAATTGCACAGGGCGAAACAGAAAATGTATACAGCAATGGTTGCAGAGCTCAGTAATGCTCAGGGGATCCCCATCATACTTGACCGATCCTGAAGTTGCAGAGTGCTCTCAGCAAGCGGTGCAACCAAATTCTGCATGGTCGTGTCCTTAAGTAACTGATTTTCTTGTTTGAGGGCTATAATTTCTTGGAATAATGCCATTACTTCATCCCTCAATTCCTAAAGGGCATCCATGTCAACAGACTCAGAAGGAAGGTGTCTCAATCTGTCAAGCAGAACTGAGCACTGGCACATACCTGATTGTGCGGTCCTTTGGGCAGAAGTCACCACGATTATGGCGATATCAAAAAGCCACCCTTCACCTGCAAACCGAATGCAAAATTACTCGGAGGAGGAATGCAGAGCAGGTCATCCTGCACCAGGAAAGAGTGCCTCATATTAATGTGATGAAGAAACAGTGCAGGGCACTGTATGGGGGAACCACATTGGAATTGTAGACCAAAGAGTAAAAAGGAAGTTTATTAACAAACTCAGAAGAAGAGGCAAAACAGAGGAGACCATAACAACAGGAAGTAAGGGAAGGCAGAGAGCCAGGACAGAACACCTCAGAATGGGTGAATGAAGAGAAGGTGAAAGGCACAGGGCGCATAGTCAAACAGAGTGTTGAGACACACAGAAACAATGTGCCTCATTACGAGGTAGGTGGTAAGGGATTACCGGCACCGGTAAGTACAGCGGTGACGGTAATCTCTTACCACCCTATTCCAAGGTCCCTTAGCGGGACCCTTCCTTAACACCTGGTTTACCCTTTACCGTTATTAGTTCCATCCCCATTCCCATTGAGTCCTATGCGGGGTCAAATGGGAATGGGGAATGGTTCCCGGAATGGGGACTTACCGGGTCCTCCAAGGTTGGAATGACCGGGTAAGACCCTACTTCGGGAACCCAGACTCGGAATACGGTAAGGGGGTAGCCATGGTTCTAATAGCACCATGGCTACCTCCTACCTCGTAATGAGGCCCAATGTATCACTGCTCTTTAATAGCCTTGGGGTTGTTGGTGTCCTGTTGCCAGGCAATACCATTCCGGCTTGCGTGCTGAACTGATGATGCACTTTGAAGTCCTTGGCAATGCCAAGAACAACATGGCGGCATCCATCCGCTCTTGAGGACCGTAGCTACGGGGTGTGTTTTCACCTTAAGCTCCAGGTCAGATGGATGGGAGCTGTGGGACAGCAGGTAAGGGCAGCGCTGCAAAGGCATCCGCCAATGCGTATAAAGCCGCCAGCCACCTAGCTGCCCCTGTGGGACTAGGGAGGCATCTGGCACGTGACAGCAAGCCTTTTAGCCCTACCCTCTCCTCCTCATCTTCTTCCAATTTCCTGAGTGTACTAAATCTTTGATCTCATGATCTTTTCATATGATATTTCTTTCTAGTTTATTGAATTCACCAATCAGAACGAGTTGTTACTGTTGCCAAATGTCTAGTTTCTTTCAGTTCATACAGACTGCCCTGTAGCTTCTTATTACTTAGACAAACGTTCTTACATGTATGCTCTTCCAAGTTTTATCTTCATACTCCTGCATTTTCCCAAATTGCTCTAAACCCCGCCTCTTCCTTGAGACCAGCTTTATGGGCAGTCACCAGATGTTGTATTTTGTGGTATGCTAGACATGTGTGTTCACCCTGAACCGTTGCCTAGCAAAACTGTCAGCCGAATATATACTTTGCATGCTTGAACTAGGATATGTTCGGCTCTTCATCTGATGTTCTGGCTGGGATACACGAAACCAGTACTACAGCTACTGCAGCTCAAATACGCTCTTGTCTGATTTGGAAGTAAGATTGTGCCTTTATGCATTTCATATTCTCACCTATGTTAAATGTTATGGTACAGTGGGATTAAGGGGATACGAAGGGCAAGAACAAGGGTGTTTGACTTTCTATCACAGGACATGTTTTGCTTTGCTCTACTACACTCTGGGTGGATCTAATTTATTTTGGATTCAAGTGCATTAGGGAAACATTAGGAAGGCAGGAGAATCAGCAGCACACTCTATTCTTCAAATTATCATTTTTTCAGGCCATGTTTTTGCCCCTTTCCTTGCTCCTGACTTCATCTTCTCCAATTTTGCCTACTTCCCACCAATCCCTTCTACCGCATCCCTGGCCCTCGTTCTGTAGCCAGCACCACCATTTTATCAGGCAGTTCAATACAAAGTATCTCAGTCCAGGGTGCCAGGGGACAGGTTTCAGTCTTTCAAATCCTTGGAGTATTAGAACAGAACAGAACTTAAATGTTCTTATTTTCAACAGACTTTCCAAATAACCACGTGTTTTCTGATACATCACTCCTGTCAATTCTGATGAGTTTGAGAAACAGCGTACCTGACATCACTAAGATATGTCAATGCTACTTGACCAAAGGGGGTTGCAGAGCCACTGTGATGCTGAATGAGCTATAGAGGTTTTAGGAGGTTTGGATACAAATGAACGATTAATTAATCAATGCTATTCAGTTGTGTGCCTATCTACCAATATGAAGAACTCACTTCATGCAGCACGCAGTGTTCATCTTGGACAATTATGCTAAGTTATATGGCTAAGTTATATGGCTATCGGCTATGTCAGAATTTCAGTCTTTTTTGTCCAGTAAGGTCTTTAAAAAATATCTTAGCCTTTAAATATTCAGTGTCATATTTTCTGGCTATATCAATGCTTGTTTCTCTAGTGAACCATGGCTTGCTAGCTAGGTTTGTGCTATATAAATCTCAAACCTAAATACACACATACCTGTCATACCTACATAATATATACATTATACATACACGATAGAACTGAAATGGTTGTCCACTGGGAATTTGCATAATTCATATGCAGAGCAATATGTGATTTGCCTATGTGTTCCTACCAAGTGTGGATATCGTTTTCCTATGAATACTAGGGTCTGTAACCAATGGCTATAAACGCCCGTATCAGTGCCGTATATCTGCTCTTGAATTGGAGTCATGGTGAATTGCTAGGTGCAAGTATTTTCTTTTGGCTATCCATTCCATACCACAATATCCCAGACTGCACAATATCCATCAACATCCATAAGAGAAACAAATGAACGCCTCTTCAAAAGTTGTCCAAAAGCATGTTGCTAGCTGTTGCCTGCCTAGCAGTTTAATAAAGGTCCAAAGGGGTTCTAACAGTTTATAATCAACATATATGTTATTTATGGTGTTATCCAGTTCATCAAAGGTTTGAGCATATTTTCTATTATGTCTTAGTTTTATGGGAAATATTTTACAATCCCATCTCGACTGGCAAGACTGGTGAATCTTTCATCTTTTCCTCCTAATTCGTCATGTTTTTCCACCTAGATAGAGCAATTTTATGCAAAAAGAAAGTGCTGGAGACAATTTCCACTGTACATATTTTCTGTGAGAAAAAAAGCACTAATGCAGGCAGAAAGTGCACGATTACAAATACAGCAAAGTCATTTAAATCATTAGTGAAGCGTGTTTTTTTCTTTGAAAGTGGTAGATTTATGTAAAAGCTACTACATACAAGTTAATACTTAAAATAGCTGGCACATGTTAAGTGCAATTCCACCCTTAATGTATAGCTTTTGTTTATGATCATGTTTTACATTTGATTAAGTGCAATCCTAACAACAAAGGGTAGCAAAGAGCGGTGCACAGCTCGTGCTGGGGGAACACATAATGTAGCACTGACAAAAGAAACACAATATGTCCAGATGAACCCATGAATTACATGCACCACCTTGCATATACAGATACTGGCATCACATGGATGATGCACACTACAATCATCAGAGAGTGTCATTAAATGTCAGGTAAAGCAATATATGCCCATCTACAACCAGCAAATGCCCAGGTCAGAATTGAAATTAAACCAACTTTGATGCTGCATACAGTGCTTCAAATAGTCTAGAACCGTCTTTATGTAACATTAACCTGTATATTGTTGCTGAAAAATAGAATAGAAATACCAATGTTAAAACAAATCTCATGGCCCAAATAGGTCTATAGGGTCAGTAAAATAGAATGGTCATGAAGGACGCATGATGTGGAGGAGGAAACAGGATATGCAAGTACAGGGGAGAGCAGGAAGCCTTTGTATGTTACAACTAGAAAAGAAAATCTGGTCCGAAGCCAGGCGGAAACAGTCTGATCGGTGGTGGCTGAGGATGTTTGTTAACAAGAGGGGCGTTAATATATGTGTCTAATATGCAGAACTGACAAGCTCAGCGAGGGAGCCTGAACCAAACTACTGGGCTGTGGGGGCGGGGGGGTCATTTCTCCCCCTGAGAAAATTGATAAAATAATCAGTACAAATACTGCATTTTACAGCACTTCCTGTGAGGAATTGGGTAAATAGCCACACATTTTGCAATCATTTCTGTATGATAGCACATGAAAAAACCCAATAATGCAAGTCACCAACAGTGCACATGACCATTTTCCAATGCGTTTTCATGATGTATTTGCCCAAAACATATGCCAGTATATAAAACATATTAATTCTAGATGTGCCCAGACATGGCCATGCATGCTCCTCCAATATATGGCAGTATTACCATATAAGGACTACCAGCCAATAGGAAATGCTATGCCACAGAAAGTAAGTATACCTAGACTCGCAATACCAAAGTAGGTCAGTGTACCACGTAATTGCACTTATGTTGGCTTTTGCCCTTGATGTAAAGTACAAAAATGCTGTGACACACAAAGAATATATGGCTAGTTACCTGCCAACCTTTCGAACATCCATATGTATTGTCTCCTTATTCTGAAATGTGTTTGTGTTTGTGGTGCCCTGGTACCTAAGGGCTATGGTGCGGTACAAACAAATTAATCAAAATAACAAATAAATCGAATGGAGCCTCCAATGTAAGCCAGTCTAGCTGCATAATAACACTTATTATGTTTTCTCTACCCTTGATGACAAGTAAATAGGCCAGGCCACAATGAAAAAGTATATGCAGACTGGTATCACTAATTTAGATCAGTCTAGTGCTGTGATAACAATTGTCATGTTTGATTTACCCTTGATACACTGTAACTGTGTATCAAGGTTAAATCAAACATTAATGTTACTACCTAGCTAGACTGATCTAAATTGAACGTAGGACAGTCTAGCCAGGTACACGCGCTTATGAGTTACTGTGCAGCAAGAGTAAAGCAAATTGAATGCAGGCTAATAACAACAGTTATCATGTTTGTTTTCCCTCGACACACCATAACTGAAAAGCAAACATAAGGGTTATTACATTGCTAGACTGGCCTAAATTAAATATAAACCAAACTAGAAATGTAATAATAATAGTGACAGAATTACTTCTACTGTTTAGGAGTACAGGTTGAGCAGTGAATAAATCACCTACTCCGCCCGCACACTTTACAAACCAACCAGAGCCGGATCAATCGTCAGATCAAGGAGGCTGTTGACAGGATGCGCTGGTTGGCAGGATTGGTGAGATGAAGCACTCAAGGAGTTGCGGATCAGGTAGGCCTCCATGTTTGGTTTGATGGTCAAGTAGATAATGAAGTTGCTGGCGAATGGATTTGCAGATTCAGTTTGAGCAGTTCGATGCAGCATCCGATGGTCAAGGCCCGAAGATCCACCATCGATTCGACTGGTGATGATGATCAACAGCGAAGATGCTTGTGGGGTGAGTGACTGTTCAGAGGCAGTAGAAGCAGCAAAGAGTGTGTCATTGAAGCCGAGCCAAAAGCGTGTTTCACATACCACTGTGTGGAGGCAAACAGGTTCCAATGTGCAGTTTGAGTTTGTAAGAGCTTGGTGACTGCCGAAGTCAGCTCTGGAGCATCCATTTCGTAGTGTGGTGAACCTGATTCAATGAGAGTTTGACTGGTTGGATATGAGGAAACACACACCTCTTGACTAGCTTGCTTCTCAGGATGCTGTGAGTCGAACTCTGGTGTCTAGAGGAAACACACACCTCTTGACTAGCTTGACTCTCAGGATGCTGTGAGTCAAACTCTGGTGTCTAAGGGACAATTTCAGTCATTGTTCTTGAGCAAGGGATGCTGGTGCACACATTCATGGGTCCTTCACCAAGTTGAGATCCTGGCAGCAATTTCACTGGCAGAGATGCAAGTCTTTTTCCAACAGTAGGGTCACCTCCAATTTTCCCTGTGGATGGGTAGAGAACATAGCTTGCCTCTGCCTTGGAAATGCATTAAAGCCAACTGTCACAAGAGAGTTCTAACAAAATTAATCTTAGGTGTTTGTTCCAAATTAAATCTGAGAAGTGGTGGGAGATCCCCTAATTTTAAAGGCAAAAGACCCGAGATGATTGTACTAAAGCAAGCATGCTTAAGGGGTCCAATTCCTGTTCATGGAACCAGTGGATTGTGTTTTCTGACATCAAACCCAAAGTGCTTTTGTGCTACAGGAAGTGGGGGGACAGGAAGGAAAGACAGAGGCAGAAAAATACAACATGGTGGAACCTTCCTCCAGTTGCAAATATCTCCCCCTGGCTACACTAATTGCACCCCCTCTCTTCTCAATACAATCAAAGGCACTCTGGTGAGCGGCTACTCCTGTGTGAATAGGCTTTCCACTTTGATTCCTGTTCCTAGCACAGTTTCCTGTAGAGGGGCTGTATTCTAGGGTGGGCATTACCTTCTATCCCAAAAGGAACCAGGTGAGGAAATCCCTATGCTACAGTCTTGCTAGCAGTAGCAGATACAGGGCCTCATTACGAGTTTGGCGGCAGCCATGGAGCTATTATCTCTATGGCTGCCGCCAAACCGGGCTCCTTTACCGGATTCCCAGAATGGGGAATTACCGGGCCATTCCGAGTTCGGAGCGCCCGGTAATTCCTCCCTCTGGGAACATGGGCCCGGACCTTGCCCATTCCCATCTGAGCCCCTATAGGGCTCAATAGGAATGGGAGAGGGAGATAACAATGGCCGATTACGACCGGCCCATTGTTAGCTCCCTCTTCCCCTTGCGGGACCCGGTAACGACACCTGGTTTTACCAGGCGTCCTTACCGGGTCCCGCGAGGGGACCTCGTAATGAGGCGGAATGGTGTTATGGGACCGCCACCATTAGCGGAGCCCGTTAACCCATTCCGCCTCACTTGTAATGAGGCCCACAGTCTTTCTCTGCTAGGCTGGGCAGACAGGACTGACACATTGTGAAATTAAACTGCTGTGGCTTTAATATTTATGAAAAATACCATAGCTCATGTATGGCTTATTCCTAGAGATTATTCTGCCACCAGAAAACTGACTTATAATTATAGGTTTTTGATAGTGTATTTACGCATCCCTGTCCAGTCATCAATGTCACTGTATATACTCAAGAGTAATAGGATTATGTACATACTGTACATTATGTAAAATAAAGCCCTACCTGGACCAATCTGAGACTCCACAGCTGGTCTGTGTCTGAGTGCTGTGTCTGAGTGACTAGAAAAACATTCTCCTGAGCTGCATTCATGCATCATCATTCTAATAGCAAGCACTCCAGGCCAGTGACAACACAAGTCTACAATATAACATCTCCATTTCATACCAGATCCAACTGCAACACAGCACCAATGCAATTCATGAGAGTGATATGATATGATATGATATGGTATTTGTAACGCGCCTATACACAAGTGTTTAGTGGAGGGGTGAACGCTTAGCCAGGCCCAGAGGCTCACCCAGAGACGGTCTCTCTGCATGCACACTCAGGAGCAGCATCATTCACTTCTTCAGTAAAGTTGGCAGACCATCCCAGTCCTCCCGGCAACCCCATGGGAGGGGTTGGGGTGCCCCTTCTAACTCCCCCAAAACCCCAAGAAGGAAGCAAAACCTTTTCTCTCCTGAGGAACCATGGAGACTTATCCATGGAGAAATATGTATCGAGAGGGAACTATGAGGACAAATAACCATAGAAACAAATCAACTAGGACATCATGAATGGATGATATTAGAACCTGAGAGATAAACCAATCAATGAGAATACCATTGATGAATGATACTAAGGATAAACAACTGAAGGAAAAACCTTATCAATGAAAATTCCATTGATGAGAGGGAATTATGAGGACAAACAATCATAGGAACACATCAATGAGGATATATTGAATGGCTGATATTAGAACCTGAGAGAAAAAAAAATCAATGAAATATAATTGATGAATGGTACGAAGGATAAACAACTAAAGAAAAAATGTATCAATGAATTTTGAGACCATTTGATGAAACTGAATGTGATGTGTGGTACGTCTTGTAATCCAACAAATAAAACATTCAAGCTAAATAAATACATGTGAGTATGTATTTCAGGAACAAGTATAACTAGCGCACAGCTTGATTGGGTCAGATAAGAAGCAAAAGGTTAATGTCCTAAATGCTACACCTGCACTGCAGGGACTTGGCTCTCATGGCAGATGTCAGATGTGCGCCTGTGTCCTTTAAACCTGATCTTTGCACTGAAGAGCAGGTGCTGTAGATCAAGCTACTGATTCTGCAGGGCACTGGTGTACACTATGCTTTTGGAATTAAGCTTATGAAAGGGGAACCTGACTGGAAGTTTTCCTTTCAAAGATGGAATTGCTTGCCCCATTTTATAAATGAATAAACTATTTTAAAAACAGGGCTTCTATGCCGTTGCTAGATGGCAATTCCTCACAATAACACTCATCATGTTTGCTTTCCAGTAAATGTACATCAAGGGCAAAGCAAACTTAAGTGTTATTGTGTGCCTCTACTGGCCTATATTCAGTCTAGGCCAGTCCAACCACGTAATAACACTTCACTTATCATGTTTGCTACACAGTACTTTGAATTAAGGGAAAAGCAATAAAGAATGTCATGCCCTGAGCACCCTGCAGCCCTAAATACAAGGGCTCCTCTGAGCAGGGTACCGAAACTTAGAGGTCAGGGTTGAGACACATACACGCATATAAACAACACTTTCACCTGTGCATTTGCACATCAATCCTTGAAAGTCACGTATTAAAAAAAAACATCACACCAACATACATGTTCAATACATTACCAAAATCACTTACCTTACCAGCATGCACCCCCCATACATGTCATGCCATCTGGGGGGACCGGATGGTCATTCCCTTTAGACATGCTGACTCACAGGAGAGGAACCATCTCCTGTCAGTCAGTGTGTTTCATTTGTGGGACTCTGTAACGTGAACATGCTGACTGACAGAAGAGAACTTCGGTTCTGTCAGTCCGTGTTAGGGCAGTCCTCCTAAAGTCCAAATGATCATAAGACTTTTGTAAGCTATCCCAGTGGTTTGTAGATCCCCAACTCGGGCCGATTCATGGAATTAATGTGCGCCGAAAATTCCGGCGCAGAGGTGCCAAAACGTGCGAATCGTAGTGCAAGTGCGAAAATCGCAGGGAAACCAGCACACATCGATTCATGGAAGTCCGTGCGCGAGAAAAATATTGGATGTGCACTGAAAAAGTGCGCGGCGCACGCCGGCGCACAGGTCATCCAACGGCGTGCGCCACGGCCACAGAGAAATCGCACATAGCGCGGCGCACATAACAAAAGTAGGCGGAACACGGGGCGTAACACTCGGAATGGGGAACAACGCGTGAAAATATGGGTGTCACGGGGGAAGTACAGGAGGCTAGTGCTCAGAACGCCCACACGCTCGCCTACAACTCGTATTCATGGAATCGAATAGGGCAAACCAGCGCATGGTCATAGACGCGCACAGGGCCAAACAAGTCCGCCACAAGAAAGCAGGCGGTAGCGTCCCTGCGCCTGAAATAAATGTGCGCCAAAATGTGCGCTTACAAAAAGCACCTACATACAGCTATGATGAATGATCCATACTGTGGCCCTCTAGGACAAATGAGGTGCAAAGGGGTACCGACAAACACGGACACCCGCTGTTTGAAAAATAGCATGTGCGTGTATTTCGGGGTGCGCGAGAAGTTCCACACGCGATTGGCCTGGGTACATGTATTTTGGGGTGCGCGGGAAGTTCCACACGCGATTGTCCGTGGTACGTGTATTTCGGGGTGCGCGTGAAGTGTCACACGCGATTTCAGCAGGGTACGTGTATTCCAAGGTGCGCGGGAAGTTTCACACGCAAATTTGCAGGGTACATGTATTGCGGTGTGCGCATGAAGTTCCACATGCGATTTCAGCAGGGTACGTGTACTCCGGGTGCGCAGGAAATTCCACACGCAAATCCGGCAGCTTACGTGTATTTTGGGGGTGCCGGGGAGTCCTACACGTGAATTGGCCATGTGGCTCCTCCCAGCTGTTCCCTCTACACCCTCCACGGCCCCTGCAGGTGGCCCACACCACAGGGGACTACCCTGCACCCCTGCACATGTCCCGCAGGCAGCCCATCCACCATGGCCATGCCCCGAGACAACCCACATGTCACCTTGCACTACTGCCAACCAACGCATGTCCCCCTGCACCCCCACCCCCCAGCAGTCAGGGGCACCCTCCACCAGGCCCCCACTCATGTCTCCCACCCCCCCACCCCCAGCATTCAGGGGTACCCTCCACCAGGCCCCCACTCATGTCTCCATCCACCCCCCACCCCCCAGCAGTCAGGGGCACCCTCCACCAGGCCCCCACTCATGTCTCCCCCCACTCCCCAGCAGTCAGGGGCACCCTCCACCAGGCCCTACTCATGTCCAACTCATGTCCCCCTGCACCCCCACCCCCCAGCAGTCAGGGGCACCCTCCACCAGGCCCCCACTCATGTCTCCCACCCCCCCACCCCCCAGCAGTCAGGGGCACCCTCCACCAGGCCCCCACTCATGTCTCCCCCCACCCCCCACCCCCCAGCAGTCAGGGGCACCCTCCACCAGGCCCCCACTCATGTCTCCCACCCCCCACCCCCCAGCAGTCAGGGGCACCCTCCACCAGGCTCCACTCATGTCCAACTCATGTCCCCCTACACTCCCACCCCCCAGCAGTCAGGGGCACCCTCCACCAGGCCCCCACTCATGTCTCCCACACCCCCACCCCCCAGCAGTCATCGGCACCCTCCACCAGGCCCCCACTCATGTCTCCCCCCACCCCCACCCCCCAGCAGTCAGGGGCACCCTCCAACAGGACCCCACTCATGTCTAACAGCCCCCCCACCCCCCAGCAGTGCGATTTGCCTGGGTACGTGTATTTCAGGGGTGCGCGGGTAGTCTTACACGCGATTTCATCAGGGTACGTGTATTATGGGTCCACGTGAACTTCCACACGCGATATCAGCAGGGTACGTGTATTACGGGGTTCGTGTGAACTTCCACACGCGATATCAGTAGGGTACGTGTATTACGGGCTTCGCGTGAACTTTCACACGCGATATCAGTAGGGTACGTGTATTACCGGTTCGCGTGAACTTCCACACGTGACTGGGCCTGGGAGAGCGTGTTACGTGTATTCCTGGTGTGGGTGGGAATAGTGACTCACGACTGGGCCTGGGAGAGCGTGTTACGTGTATTCCTGGGGTGGGTGGGAAGATTTACACGGTCGCTTACAACGCGCCAAAAAAAAAGGTCCAATCCGGAAACACGTACGCCAGCATGTAGCTGGCACACGTCCCGCGCTGCATAAAAGTGTGCGCAAACAACAAACAAGCTCAGACGCCAGGATGAATATACCGTTCCTAGCAGCAGTGGACGTGGGATACCGCATGAGGAGGAGGAGGATAGTCAGGGCCAGAATCTTCACACCCAGAACCAGCCTTTTTGGTACGCCTGATGACCAGGTGTATGGGAGATACAGGTTTCCACCTCACATAATACTCGACCTGGTCAGTGAGTGGGAGGATGACCTCACATCACCCACCCTGTGTTCCCAAGCACTGAGCCCCCTGGAGAAGGTCCTCAATGTACTGCACTTCTTGGCTACCGGATCATTTCAGCGGACAAGTGCCAGGGTGGGGGGTGTCACAGGCCATGCAGTCACGGTGCCTACACCAGGTGTTGGCCATCATCACTGCACGCCCATCTGTCCGCAGGCACATATACCTGCCCAGAACACCTGCAGAAAGGCAGGCTGTCAGCCAGGATTTCTACAGGGTGGCACAATTCCCCAAAGTGCTAGGTGCCATTGATTGCAACCATGTGGCTCTACGTCCCCCCAGGGCATCTGAGCACATCTATAGAAACCGCAAGCACTGGCATTCCATCAACGTCCAGGTAGTATGTGATGCCAAGGGAATCATCATCTCAGTATATGCCAACTATCCAGGGTCCTCCCACGACAGCTTCATATACAGGATGTCAACCCTAAACCGGGACATGGAAGCCGGGCGGCATGGCGATGCATGGCTGCTTGGTGAGTATAAATGCCACAGCACACGCATGCATGACAGATACAGAGTAATGTCACTACCCCACTAATGATCCCCATCACCACCTCCCCGAGGGACAGTGCCTTCCCTCTGAGCACCCACATGATGATGCCAATTCGGAACCCCATCACGCCTCCCGAGGTAAGATACAACACAGCCCATATTGCAACCTGGGGCATAGTGGAGCGCACATTCGGAGTTCTCAAGTCACGCATTTGCTCCCTTGACCATTCTGGCGGGCAGCTGTTATACGCTCCCCCAGTAGTGTGCAGGATCATAGTGGTAGCATGTGTCCTGCACAATGTTGCAACACGCCGGGGCCTGGCTGTGGACAAAGTGGTGCCCCCACATCCCCAACCACATGCACGCCCACTGCGCATGGGAGGGGAAAGGGCACGGGGTGAGGCAGCCCGTATGCAGCTGGTGGCGAATTACTACACATAGAAATCACACCCCTGTGGAGTGCACACAGCCCTGGCACATACCATCTGACAATCAATTATGACTCAATCTGACAATTCTGATGAATTAAGGGACAGTCAACTGTCAGAACCATAGAAGCCTGAGATTTTTCACCTGGAAGTGTCACAATGTGTGCATCCCTACATACACAACCACCACCAATGCAGTGTCATCAAAAGACACACTTCTATGCAGCAAAAATGAATACCCAATTGCAAAATACAACATGAGAACAGTGCCATGTCACCCAACCCCTCCCCGGCACCGCCACACAACACACCATGGCATGTCATGCTATGTGAGAGCAAACAAATGAATCCCCACAACATGACACAAGTGTCACAAACTACAGTGTCCCTAATGGAAACTGGCCACACATGAAATGCTCACAGTAATGCAGGACCAACAACACACATTACCAAATATTTACCAATCATACTAATCACCTACACAACCTCCAACCTACCTTAAACATGACAGTACGGATTTAAAAAATTGGTAGTCTCACTACCTGATAATGCCAGCACTTCGAACACTTCCAACTGTACAGTGTTAGCGCCACGCAAAAGTGTAGGTGCACTGCTTACAACATGGACTGCATTTCCAAAGTAGACCGCCTTGTGAAGACATGAGAAATGGACCTGCAAATTAGGAGGATGAGATGGATGCAGAGGCTCATATCAATACACCATGTAGTGTACAATACAACAACAATATGCACTAGGAATGTATACACAGTATTGACTACAGACTGCCCACACATCAAATGGGAGTCCAACGTCACTGTGTAAGTCAATATCACTTGGGCAAGCCCATGGAAACGGGAAGCAGGAGGGGTGTTTGTCACACAAACCCAAGCATCTAACCCAAATTCAGGACAAGCCTGCATGTGCCCAGCCACAATACAGCATATGCCCACGGGAGCCACACAAGGCAACACACTGTCAAAAAAATCAAAAATTAAAAATCAAAAAATCAAAAATGGCCATGAATGGGCAAGGGGGGGTGGGGGAGGCCACCCAGGAGGTCCGAGGACAGGGTGCACACCAAAACCCACCTGTGTGGATCTTGCGAGAAAAAAAAACACCTCCATGGGCTCATGGCCTGCACGGCTACCCAATTGTGAGAAATTCGCTGCTGTCGCTCTATTCACCCTCTGCAGCTGCATCAGGAGGTGGTGGCACTATGGGAGGCAGCCCACGCAAAGCCCTAGTCTGGTCCTCCATGGCAGCAAGCATTCGGGTGTGGAAGGTCTGGTTCTGGAGGATAATCGTGCAGAGGTCCCCATGCAACAACTCACGGGATGCCCGGACCTCCTCCCTAGTTGCCTGCATCTCAGCTGAGAGCGTACGTGTGAGCCGCTCCAGCTGCTGTTCTGTCCTCGTGTCAGTTGAAGCCTCAAGCTCAACAAGAGTCACCCTGAGCTGACGGAGTTCCACCCTCAGGGCTTCCCTGTGGCCCTGGGACTCAATAGAAATGGCTTCCCGCAGAGTCTCTAGTGCCGCCCGTCTGTTCCTGTTGGACGCCAACATGTCCTCCCTGTGTGACTGGCAAATGGAGTCTGTTGCCTGCTGTAGTTGTTCCATCAGCCTTTCTTGGGGGACAATGGAAGTGGCCACCCTATCCATGGCCTGAGCCATCATCTCAGATGATGCTGCCTGTTGGTTTGCCATACCGTATATGGATTGCTCCCATGCGGTATTGCCAGGTGACGTAAGGCCACCGTGTCAGCGGGCACCACACCTGTCTGGGGCAAGGCGAAATGCGCCTTGCTGTGCCGCACTGCCTGAGGCTGCAGGACTGCATTCCCCCTCTGATCTGCTGGCCCAGGAACAGGATCAGATGTTGCAGAGTGTGATCCTGCATCCATAACCACCAAAGGCGGACCTACCAACGCTGACATCCCCATTGAGGGTTCTACCCCTGGTGCAGTTGGGTTGGACAGTACAGAATCCCTCCCAGAAACACTTACCTGTGACGGCACATAGGTCTCATCATCCAAATCGACACCTGAATAGAGCTCGGGGGAGGTGCACCCAGAGATACCCCTTGAGATAATGGTCTGCAGCAAGTGTGGGTTCTCACCCACCACCACACCACGTCCCTCACTGGTGCCCGGTCGGGCCTGAGACCCCTCCTGGGTCTGCACCATCTCCACAACCCCAGCAGTATCAAGTGCGTCATCCCCTGCAAAGACATGAAAGAAAAGAAATGGGAACAGGCATTAGCACCATGGCACACAATTAGGGCTGAGAAGCAACAGAAACAGTACTTCATTGACACATGTCCCACATGACTATAACCCTCCCATGCATGCACCGTCACTGTGTATGAAGGGGAGGCAAATGGCACACATTGATGACATCAAGATGGAAGACCAACACATTTGCTGCATGCTGGCTAGCAGTGCCATCACACATTGGCGTGTGATTGGCATGTCCAATACACATACATGACACATGCCATCACACAGATGGCATGTACCATAGCCATGTCACACATGTGACAATAGGACTGAGAAATGCCTAGTGAAAGTGGTGGAATGCAAACAATCAGCCTGAATGAACACAGAATAATACGCAACTATGTTGTGGCAAGATGACACTTCAAGGGCAACTGGTGTGAGGTTGGGCTGAATGTATACTGTTGCCAGAAGGGATACTGCAATACCCAAATCCTGGTGCGCAGAATGTATTGGATGAAGCACATGGGTGACCCAAACCACTCAGGCACACACACCCTCACCTGGCACTCAATCAGAAGCCCTCACACACACACCATGCACATGGATGACACACACATGCATGTGCACTCACCGGACAATGCCTCGTAATCTGGCAGGTCTCCCACGCCTTGGATCTGTTCCTCCGTGACGTAGGTCCCAGCAACATACTCATGTGGAGTGAGTTCAATGTCCTCTGGTGGAGACCCACCTCCAGTCACTAGAGTTGCGGCATGACTTGAGGCCAGCTTTTTCTTTGCCCTGCGCTTCAGATCATGCCAGCGCTTGTAGCAATCATTAGCTGTGTGCCTCACGAATCCAAGGGCACTTATGATGTCCGCGATGGTCTGCCAGTGTGCCTGACGTTGTGCAGGTGTGGTCTTACATCCTGCAGTAATCACCATTTCGCTGTCATGTGCGGACACATACTCCATAAGTGCATCAAGTTGGGCCTGATTGAAGCTGGGCTTCCTTGGTGGGCTGGACTGTGTAGCCATGCCTGGGGCATCAGCCTGCACTGGACGAGCACTCTTCCTCTTCCGCTTGGAAGGTGGTTGAGATCCTGAGTGTCCTACGCCGCTCTGGACACTAGGGGCAGGAGCCCCGGTGGACTGTGGACTATGAGTTTGTGAATGAACATTCACCATGGGACTTGGTGCAGGCATTAGCTGAAGTGTGATGTAGTCAGGGGGAACGTCAGCAGGATGGACTGGGACCGACACTGTCCTAGCTGGGAGACTCAGAGCTGGGGTGGATGGAGCCGCAGCTGCCTCTGCAGCCTCCCCATCCTGCCTACTCGGGGCTGCAGATGGCATAGCTGCCTCTGATCCATGTGGCCTGGTGACACCAACGTGCGCCGCCACACATGGCCTAGACCTGCTGATCTGGAAGTCAGCCATGGAGTCACCCTGTGCCATGTCTGGTGCCACAATGGGCTGGTCCAACAAGGGCTGAGAAGGGATGGTGTCAGCCTCGTTACCCTCAACCAGGGGGGTGGGGCATGGGTGTCCCTGACTGGTCACCCACACATGGGGGGCTAGGGGCACCCTGCAAGTCCCGGCCACGTCCCCTACCGTATCCACCACGGCCACCTCTTGAGGCTCGGCCACCTTTGCCACGCTTACCGCGTGCTCGCCTCCCAACCATGGCACTGATGTTGTTGTACGTATGGGAGTTGCAGTAAACTATTGTCCTGGGCAATTGGGGGTCAAAGGGGTAGGGTACTAGATGGAATTCGTACCCTAGTGCTCTAGCAAGGCTGTATGTGACCCCTGAGGGAAGATGACGGGTCACGCAACGCACAGGCACCCCAAAAAAGGGAGATAATGTGCACGCAACCCCTCCTAGACCACGTGCGTGGAAACATAAACCTGCACTACGCTGTGGCACCCAGAAACACAAAAATGAACGTATGCGTGTCACACGCAGCCTAGACTGACCTCTGAAGGGGTACGCAACACACGGGGCAAGCACAGATGTTAAATACGTGCGCGACTCACCTTCTGCCAGGAAAAATCGCGTGAAAAATACGCGCGTGTGCGCGTTGGCAACACCCCCGCCAAAAGAAGAATTGTACGCTTTCTGAGGAGACAGGACAACAGAAGAAGTGAACTCTGTTTGAGGAAACAGGCCCAAGAAAAAGACAAAAAGAGAAAAAGCTGTCAGAGGTAACAGGGAGTACGAACTTGGAACGCCGTGAAGTAAATCGCGTGTGAACCGACAAGAAGTCCAGATTTCACCCACTCGGTCTACACGAAAAGCACGTACAAGGAAATGGCGTTCTACACGTACCTTTTAAACATGCCCACACGTCCAACATCACTTCCGCGTGTACACGCTAAGGCCCTATCCTCCAATTACACGAGCTGACACTCTGACGTGCAGTCATTGGACGTGTAACATGCACCCGTGTACAGGGAAACGCCCGCGCACGCAAGTCACAGACGCGAATACGCACTGAGGCCCTTTCCACCAATTGCACGCCATGACACTCTGACGTGCTTATTTTTTCTACGCGCCATGAAAAACGCACGTGCGCGTAACGTCATAGATGCGCCTACACGCTGGGGGCCTTTGGGCCAATGAATTCGCGTACGTGTGCTGACGCGCTGACACGCTAAGGCCCTTTCCTCGAATTACACGCAGACGTGCTGGATTTTCACGTGCCAAATCCCTCCATATCAAGCTGGCCACGCGTAAGCACACGGAAGACCACGCTCCTGCCCAGAAGGCCGAATTACTGCCCCCGAGAGCCCCGAGCACGCTCCCATCTGCCATCTGCTGCTGCCTGATTGCCTACTGCCCACGTGCCCTGCCATTGGCTGTCTGCACATCAGCCAGGGGTGCTGTTGCTGTGACCACCCCTGCTGGAACCGAAGACTCCCGACTGGGATTCCATCACTCCACAGACCAGCCCCAGGGCCCAGTTGCCCACCCACTCCTGCCTCTGGGGTTGTCATGTCGGGCACTGCAACATCTGGCACCACTGGCAACCCCCGGCCAGAGAGGCAGAGGGGCACCAGCTTCACTGCCACTGAAGTTGGTGTCCTGGTGGAGCAAGTCCTGGGGCAGTATGATGCCCTCTTTGGAAGTTTGCACGCCAACAAGGAAGGACGGACTCGGATCTGGACGGACATCGTGACTGCCATCAACGCGGAGGGGGTGGCAGTCCGACTATTCCATCATGTCAAGAAGCACTGGGAGCACTGGGAGGACTTCAGGCCCAGCGCCTCTTGAAGGCAGCGGATGCTAAGGGGCACCGGGGCCACTTGTCGGATGATCAGATGAGGGTCCTGGAACGCATATCCCCAGCGCTCCACGTCCAGGTCCTTGAGAGGCAGACCCGTCTGGAGTCGAGAGGTAAGTGTACATGCATCATGATTGTAAGCTGTGCGTGTGGTGGTGTGCCAGTAGTGTGCAGGTTGCACATGTGTTTTTATGGGGCCAAGTATGGGGGGGGTGTACAGGGCCGTGAGGCTAACACATGCGAGGGCTCTCATGTGTGAGACATGGATGGTGCTTGTGTGTAGGCTTGCATGCCAAATGCAGATGTGTGGGCACACATGTTTGGATGAATGTGTATGTAAGTAGGCATGTTCGTGATGTCACACATGGATGTTGGTTTCAGCTGCATGTATCAGCACTGTGTACATGTGCATGTGTGTGTAATTGACAAGGGTGCAACAGTGATGCAACATGGATGAATGTGACAGCGGGATGTGGAAGCCTGATTGGCAGATGTGACATGGATGCCAATCTGAACACTACGACAGTTGGCAGAGGTGTACACATGCATGCAAGTGTGGTGGTGTGTGTGCATGTGTAGTGCACTCCCTGTGTTGCATATGATGTCTGGCTCACCTTTGCCTGCTCATGCTGTTGTATGTGTATGGATGGTGCTGGCTGTTGCAATATGGCTGTGTATGGCTCATGTGTGCCAGTTGAAATGACATGTGTGTTGGCAATCGTGATGCCATGTCTGAGGTTTCCAAATGCCACTCATGTACAACTGTCATGTGTGTATGTGTCCATTGTACAGTGCCCTGATGCCTGTGTTTTATTTCTCCCTGTCTGCAGCGTCAACTGATGAAGAGGGCGGAGAAGGTGCTATGGAGCACAGCGGCAGGGATTGCACCGCCAGCCGGAGGCGCAAGGCCCGGCTCCCCTCCCAGGTTGTCATCTCGTCGGGGAGTGAGGAGTCCGGTGCTGTGTCCCAGGCCGCAGCTGCCGGGGGGAGGTCCAAGAGGCGGAGGTCAGAGTTGGACTCCTCGGCAGCAGAAGGGGCAGCTGGGGCCCCACAGGGCCCAACGGGGGAAGATGGCACAGAGTCATCCAGGTTGGTGGGGGGTTTGGTGTAGGAGGAGGCCGTGCAAGCGACAGAGACGGGGTCTGGAGGTGGGGATTCCACTCGTGCTAGTGGTGCAGTGCAGGACCAGGGACAGGAGGCAGCACAGGCCGCCGCGGAGGTGCCTGTGTGAAATCCTGTCCCTCATCCTGTCACTGCATCATCTTGCACCAGCAGGGATGCCTACGTCCAGACCCGTTTTCAGGCAAGGGATGAGCTTACAACAACTGGCCTTCCTCTGCCTGCGGACATGGCTATCCAGGTACGGGTTGAGCCTGTCCTGACTGGTGTGGCGTTGCTTTAACAGGCTATGCGAGCTGACCTGCAGTCTTTTCATAAGGAGACTGCACGTCATCTCGAGTGGCTCGTTGACCGCGTCGGCCTACTGGGACAGGTCACCCAGGCCGGATTCCTCCGTTTGCTGGAGCTTGTTCCGACCCCCTCCTCAACTGAACACCCTATGCGCCAGTCGTGCCTGTGCCATCTTTCCACCCATTTGTCACCTGTGTGCCCTGTGGAGCTGTCGCTGACTGTGCGGCCAGGCTGGTGGAGGACACATCCCTGCCACAGTCGGGAGTCGGACGTCCAGCAGGGGTGGCCACATCAACGACTGCACCCCGGCCGGTGGAGGATATGCAGGCAGCAGGAGCCAGGGCACGGGCACAGCAGCAGCAGCGACGAGGTGGGAGCCATGATGGCTCGGGGCCTTCGACATCGGAGGGGCAGGCATCGGCCGGAGGGCAGGAGAACCCAGGATGGGAAGTGTCTTCCGTGTGGCAGCGGATGGCTAACGCCATAGATGCGGAGCGGCAGCGGGTGGAAGAGGCACGGCTCACAATGGTCAGGGCGGAGAACTCCATGCGGAGGGCCCTGAGGTGGGCCAAGTGCCTCGAGGCAATCCGCAGGGAGTTGGAGGAGAACATGTCGTCGGCCCTGCGGACCCTCGGGGCCATGGAGGAGGACCGCCTCCGGGACATTGAGCAGGAGTTCGATGATGCCCTGGCCCGGAACATCCAGAAGTGAGCCGTCGGACTAGCCCGCTGCTCTTGTAAATAGTTCTTTAGTGTAAGTTTCGTTTCGGTTTTGTTTTGTTTTGGGGCGCTTGGACAATGCCCCAACTTCTTGTATATAGTTCTTCATTAGGTAGTATTTTATTTTATAGGTTTCATTTAAAGGATTGGGCACATGGACCCTGGATGTTCACCTTGTACATAGTTTGACAATGGATTTGGATTTCTGATTTTTTTTCACATGGATCAATGTTTTTTTCTTATTTTGGAACCTTAGATTCATTTTCTCAGACTGACACTTTGGAGACTTGCTTTTGGATTGCCTTTCATTTGGATTTCATGCATCTTTTTCATTTATTGGACATGGTGGATTTCATTTATTATTTCCATTTTCTTCTGTTCCATTTCATTGCCTTGCTTTTCTGTTTAATACATTATAATTTGGTACTTCAATGTGTGGTATTCTCTCTTTGGTTTCATGCATGTCACAATGTGTGTTCTATCATTCACATGCTGTCATTGTGTGGGTTTGACGGATATGTGTTGATGTGCAGACTAGCCATTTGGGATGCATCATGTGCTGGTGATTTCTTTGTCGGGTGGATGTCATACCTGGTGGTGTGTTTGGACTGGGGTGGTGTAGGCAGTGTATTGAGTGGGCATGGGGGCCATGATTATGGATCGTCATGAGGTGTTGGGGGGACATGTATGGGGGCCTGCTGGCATGTGCCCTGCACTGCTGGGGGTGGGGGTGCTGGGAGACATGAGTGGGAGCCTGGTGGAGGGTGCCCCACAGTGCTGGGGGGTGGGGTGCAGGGGGACATGAGTGGGGGCCTGCTGGCAGGTGTCCCACAGTGCTGGGGGGTGGTGGTGCAGGGGGACAGGAGTGGGGGCCTGCTGGCAGGTGTCACACAGTGCTGGGGGTTGGGGGTGCTGGGAGACATGAGTGGGGGCCTGGTGGAGGGTGCCCCACAGTGCTGGGGGGTGGGGGTGCAGGGGGACATGAGTGGGGGCCTGCTGGCAGGTGTCCCACAGTGCTGGGGGGTGGTGGTGCAGGGGGACATGAGTGGGGGCCTGCTGGCAGGTGTCCCACAGTGCTGGGGGGTGGGGGTGCTGGGAGACATGAGTGGGGGCCTGGTGGAGGGTGTCCCACAGTGCTGGGGGGTGCGGGTGCAGGGGGACATGAGTGGGGGCCTGCTGGCAGGTGTCCCACAGGCTGGGGGGTGGGGGTGCTGGGAGTCATGAGTGGGGGCCTGGTGGAGGGTGCCCCACAATGCTGGGGGGTGGTGGTGCAGGGGGACATGAGTGGGGGCCTGCTGGCAGGTGTCCCACAGTGCTGGGGGGTGGGGGTGGTGGGAGACATGCATGGGGGCATGGTGGAGGGTGCCCTGCACTGCTGGGGGTGGGGGTGCTGGGAGACATGAGTGGGGGCCTGGTGGAGGGTGCCCCTGACTGCTGGAGGGTGGGGGTGCAGGGGGACATGAGTGGGGGCCTGGTGGAGGGTGCCCCTGGATGCTGGGGGATGGGGGTGCTGGGAGACATGTGTGGGGGCCTGGTGGAGGGTCCCCTGCACTGCTGGGGGGTGGGGGTGCTGGGGGCCATGTGTGGGGGCCTGGTGGAGTGTGCCCCACAATGCTGGGGGGTGGGGGTGCAGGGGGACATGAGTTGGACATGAGTGGGGGCCTGGTGGAGGGTGCCCCGCAGTGCTGGGGGGTGGGGGTGCAGGGGGACATGAGTTGGACATGAGTGGGAGCCTGGTGGAGGGTGCCCCGCAGTGCTGGGGGGTGGGGGTGCAGGGGGACATGAGTTGGACATGAGTGGGAGCCTGGTGGAGGGTGCCCCTGGATGCAGGGGGGTGGGGGTGCAGGGGGACATGAGTTGGACATGAGTGGGGGCCTGCTGGCAGGTGCCCCACAGTGCTGGGGGGTGGGGGTGCTGGGAGACATGTGTTGTTGATCAGTAGTGCAAGGTGACATGTGGCTTGGCTGGGGGGCATGCCCATGGTGGATGGGCTGCCTGCGGGACATGAGCAGGGGTGCAGGGTAGTCCTCTGTGGTGTGGGCTGCCTGCAGGGGCCGTGGAGGGTGTAGAGGGAACACCTGGGAGGACCCACACGGCCAAATCACGTGTAGTACTCCCCGCGCACCCCTGAAATACACGTACCCTGCTGAATTTGCGTGTGAGACTTCCCGCGCACCCCTGGAACACACGTACCCAGGACAATCGCTTGTGGAACTTCCCGCGCACCCCTGAAAGACACGTACCCTGCTGAATTTGTGTGTGAAACTTCCCGCGCACCCCTGAAATACACGTGCCCTGATGGAATCGCGTGTGAAACTTCCCGCACACCCCTGAAATACACGTACTCTGCTGAATTTGCGTGTGATACTTCCAGCGCACCCCTGGAATACACGTACCCAGGACAATCACGTGTGGAACTTCCTGCGCACCCCTGAAATACACGTACCCTGCTGAATTTGCGTGTGAAACTTCCCGCGCACCCCTGAAATACACATGCCCTGATGGAATCGCGTGTGAAACTTCACGCGCACCCCTGAAATACACGTACCCAGGACAATCGCTTGTGAAACTTCCCACAAACCCCTGAAATACACGTTCCCCGCTTGGCGTTTGCTGTTTGGCAGCCCTTTGAACTGGTCCAGGGTTAGCGCAGACATTTGCGATGAATTAGGGATTTTGATGGCTTTTCCTTGCGCGAGGGCGTTCTTGGGGGCGTAACTGGTGCTGCTGCAGGGTCGCTGCGCCACTCTGCGCCACGGCTGGTTTTGGAGGCTCAAATCCATGAATACGTTGTGCGATGAAATGGATTTTATCGCACGCGGCTGGCGCAGTGTATTGCACAGGGATACTGTGCGCCAGCGGCGTGCCCCACTTTTGTGCGAAATTCTATGAATTACCATGTTAGTATCAGCCTGTACATGCTCAAGGATCTTGGTAGAGTGGCAGAGCAGTCAGGCTTATCTTAAGAGGAAGATGTGAGCTGTGGGTAAGTACACTGAACCCAGCAAGTAAGGTACATCAAAGAAACACAATTAAATGTATATTAACATATATATTTATTATATTTACACAAAAGTCACTGTTAGATACATAGCACAAGAAACCATCACACATAGATATACTTTTCAATACTTGCAAATAGTCCCTTCTTAGTTGGTAGTTGCTGAACATATACATTATAATAGGAGTTTGACAATACTATAACCCACCCACAAAATAATATGGTAATTGTATTTAGTCTGCATACACATATAAGATAGTGATTTTTGGGGAGGAAAACAGCTGGTTAGTGTTATCCTAGTAGAGCTTCAGTTTCTAGAGGCAGTTTCACATCATAGTAAGTCCTTTAAAGTCAAAAATGCAACTGTAGTTAAAAGGTAGCTCGTATCGGGTTTGAAGTGTTGAAAAGCAGAAGAAATCAAAAGATTCAGTGGATACTTTCTAGTCATTAAGGAAGAAGATACGAGAAGGCTTATCCAATGTTGGAGACCCTGAGAAAGGACTCTCTAAACAGATACAAGCAACGGCTTCAGTCGGAGGTAAGAGGGGGTTGCCATGGACACGATGGTGTGCACTCCAAAGCTCTGGAGTAACTTTCTGGAATCCGGTAAGCAGTACCTTTTTCCCCACAGTACCTTATGTTTAAAGAACATTTTGTGCTGTATGCTCTGCAATGCTGCAGCTCTGGACCTGACCTCCGGATACCTTGGTTTGATGACTGAAGGCAGGAAAAATGGACAGGATCTTTCAGCAGCAGTCTGAAGGGAGGACCTGTGGCACAACGTTCAACAACTTCTTCATTCACTCTGCAGTTTTGGCACCTTTTCTGCATCACCAACAGAGCAAGCGATTCGCCCAGTCAATCTTCTTCACTTTTTTTACTGCACACTCTGATGAGGGGGTCTGGGTAAGTTGGATCAGATCTCTGGAATGTCTATGAGAGCTCAGAAAAGATTTGGGTGGATTCGACCTTTCCACAATGATGCACTTGAGATGGGCAGCAGGTCCCCTAGCATTGGGATTCCGCAGCTCTGGAAAGTCTTAGGACCTTGGGAGATGGCTCAATTGATATTCCATCTCGGGATTGTTTCTTCCCACCAGTAAAAGGGAAGGAGTCGTCCTCTTCGGAGTTCCTCTGTCACACAGAAAACAGGGCCAGGACAGCAGTGGTTGCTTCACGGTTTTGCAAAGGGTTTGCAGGCATCTCTGGTCATCTTCTTTGGTTACTTCAGCTTCCAATGGTCTACTTGATTTTCACTCCATAAGCCTCACTTTTTATACAGTTCCAGCACACACTCCTCTGCGATCTCAGCATTTTACGGAAAGAGGTGTTTGGCTGTAAAATCAGGACAGACAGACCCCCTGTGGAGCTAGTCCTATTCAGGCACTTTGGCAGACAAAGGACAGAGGGTGAAAAACGCCTCCCCCACTTCCTGCCTGTCCAGACACTCTGGAGCCTAGGCAGTGACACTAAGGGTTCGCGCCAAAGGCAAAACACACACACAGGCCTCCCCTTTCCAGAATGGTAGACGAAGGGCCGACAAAGAACAAACCATGCTAATAATGGTGAAAAAAGAAGGGAGGCCACAAGTTGGAACTTGGGTGTCCCTATTGTGCACTACTGAGGCTATGGAAGTAGCCTGCATTATAAAAATGACACGATAGTTGGTAGGACACTGCCACTCCCACCAGCCATAACTAGGAGATTGTCTATGTGACTAACAAGTCACAGGAGCAGAGAGAAGGGGGATACTAGGTATCTCTTTGGCACTCCACATAAGGTGGTGTATGCCAATCTCTAAAACTATAACGTTTTGTGAGAGATACTCTATCCTTAAGAACTGTAGTTACTCTAGGTTAAAGAAAAAGAATCTCAAAGGAAGACCATAAGGATCTCCAGCAACACTGCCCATAAGGAGCTATGTGCTGTAATTTTAAAACACAGATGCCTTTAGGAGCTATGGAGCAGACAGACTTCATAGTACAGGTAGAATACATAGAATAGCGTTCCAAAAAAAAAAAAGCCCATAATAATGAATTAGTGGAAAAAGACTCTACTCATTCAGGATTTAAAGAAAAAGGTCCAGAAGTCCAGCAAAAAGTGCTGGTGGTCTCACTAGGAGATGGGATGAAGCATAAAAATGCTAAATCTCCCTAACAGTCAGCACGCCTACACTGCTAGCGCAAAGAGAGGCGGAGGGGCAATGCTTCCAAAACTCTGCTGCCTCTCATTATTGTGCACTCCATTTGTTGCAGAGCTCAAAGCATTTTGCATACAAAATGAAAATTAAATGTGTGTAACAGGTGAAGTACCCATGCTCAGAGGCATGCGTCCTATTCACCCGTGCACATAAAGCACACGGGAGGTATTATTATTATTATTATTATTATGTTTATTATGTTTATTTGTGTATTTATTGAGAGTGGATATAGATTCCAGAAGCAATCATGAGCTTTAGAAGTCATAGGGGAAATTATACAGTGAATACAAAGGAGCAGCACCAAATTCCCCAGTAATGCCATCTCTTGCCAGTTAATGTCACATAGACTTGTTTAGTTTAGTTCATTTATTTGTATCGGGCACCAAACCCTAAGGTAACTGGGCGCAAGAGCTTAAACTCTGTTACAGAAATGCAATGCTTTACAACCAAGAAAGTTTATAGAAAATGTACAGATGCAATGATTTACAGACAGTCAAAATGTACAGAAAGTGTACAAATACGGAAGAGTTTGCAGACGACCAATGGTTACAATGTGGTCGAGATTGTAATAGAGAAACGGTACACATAATCCTGTAGAGGACTCTAGGGGTTGCAGTTTAGGCAGTGCGAGGCAGACAACGTTACATCTATAGGTATAGCCAAAGGGGTTTAACCTGCTCCAGGTGATTATTACTGTGCTGGATGGCGGGCCATTAGTGTTTCTTGTTGAAGAGCCAACTTTTTACTTTGGCTCTAAAGGTCCAGAAAGAAGGTTCCATTCTGATGGCAGGCAAGAGGGCATTCCAAGATTTGGCAGCTAGAACCGGGTAGCTAGCTCCTCCAGCTCTGTTTAGTTTAAATCTTGGGATGGTGAGGCAATGTGGGTACCGAGTTCTGGTCGGTCTGCTTGATTGGTGCTTGGAGAATCTGTCTGAGAGGTACTTAGGAGCCGCATTCAGTCAGACCTTTTTGGGTAATGACAAGAGTACGGAGAGCATTTCTATCACGCACCGGGAGCCAGTGGGCATCCTGCCTGAAGCTGGGGGATGACCTGGGGATGCTGAGTGCAGATCTCAAGGCGCTGTTTTGTAGGACTTGGAGCCTGTTGACGCTCCGATCAGATGAGCCTAAGAAGAGGGTGTTGCAGATTTTGGAGAGCACTAAGGCCCTGGCTAGCGTTATGCAGCTATTAGGTGACAGAAATTATTTCCAAGCATTAATCAGCTTGTTCGTATAGGCCGTAGAGGAGGCGGTGTCACCCACTTGCTTCTTGAGTGAGAGTGTGGTGTCTAGGTAGACGTCCAAGATTTCTATTTCCTTGGCAACTTTAATGGTGTTACCATCGATGTTGAAGGAGGAATATCGCGGGTCGAGTTTGTTTAGGCGTATTTGGGAGCCGACAGTCATGAGCTCAGTCTTCTCATCGTTGAGATAAAGATTGTGGTCTGCCATCCAGGCCTGAATCTCCGAGTAGATGTCATTAATCAGATTAGAGTCATCTTCATAGTGTCCTGACAACGTGATGAGAACTTGGGTGTCGTCAGAGTAATAAGTGTATGCAACACCCAAGTTATCACAACGGTCGAAGAGGAGCTTGGTGAAGATATTGTAGAGCATTGGTGAGATGCATGAGCTTTGTGGGACACCACAATAAATGGGGATTGGGTCGGCTGATGCTGCTGGAGCGAAGACCCTATTGGTTCTGTTAGATACGAATTACTGTATCCAGTTATAGTGGAGAAGGCAGCTGCTGTGGTCAGGTGATCAGTGAGGATTTGATGATCGACAAGGTCAAATGCTGCAGCTAGGTCTAACAGCAGGAGATTAGCGAGTTTACCGGTGTTGTTAGCCTCATTCTTTTGGATTTTGAGGTCCAAGAGGGCTGTCTCTGTACCGTGTCTTGGCCTAAAGCCAGATTGTCTAAGGCCAAGTAGATTGTTGTCCTCCAAATGGTTCTGGAATTGTAGATAGGCCACTCTATCCAAAATCTTTAGGAGGTAGGTGGTAATGGGCTTATAGTTAGTAGTTATATTTGGGTCTAAATTAGTTTTTTCAACAGGGACATGAGCCATGCCTCTTTGAGGTTGTTGGGGACAGAGCTGGATTTGAATGAGGAGTTGATTAGAGTGGCCACGAAAGGGGCCAAGTCCTTGGCCCCTTCCTGGATGGCTGTGACGGGGCAGAGACCGCCTTGGCATCTAGAGAGTTTTAGGCCTTTGACAATGCTTTCAATTTCTGCAGGAGAGACTGGTGAGAAGGCGAAGAGGGGGCAAGTGGGGGCGGGGTGGATCAGTATGACAGTAGTATTTACTGCCCAACACATGATCGAACTTTGAAATTTTATTGAACTGCTTGGGCGTCTTCTCTGGATTTGATCTCGATCCACACACATGCACATTTTAGAGTTCTTTGTTATGTAATGTTTGTAAGTTTATACCGTGGATTTTCTTTTTTACAAAAATGTTGAGATGGATTTTGTACTGCTTTGTATTTTTGCTCTGTCTATGGTTTATGGATAATTTGTTTCCGAATAAACTTGAACAAGACAGTAGTATTTGTATTCTTGGTCAAGCGGCTTTTTTTCAATTTGATTTTAGTTTGGAGCAGCTTCATTTTGTCGGCAAGTGCTTTCTGTATTTTAGTAGACCAGACTGTTTCTTTCACACAGGCTTACGTAGGGGGGCAGGGGATTCTAGTTCCCTTAGGATGCTGAAGAGCTCCTTAGTCCCTGATTTGGCGTTAAAGATTCTGTTGTTGTATGTTTCTTTTTTTGTGTCATGAATGACAAATTTGTAGGTGGTGGCAGCTGATGTGAAGAGCGCTTTATTAGTATGTGTGGGAGCTTTTCTCCAGGTGGTTTCAGCTGCTCGCTTGACATTCCGGAGTATCCTTAGTTCTGGCGTGAACCATTTGTTCAGGTGGACTATAGGTTTGGCTTTTTTTTGCTTAATAGGGGTGATTATATTTAGAGCGGTTTCAAGAGTGTCGTTGTAGAGGTCGCCTAGTTTGTTTGAGTCCATGTCTTTGTAGACCGAAGGGTCCAATATGTCATGGATCAGTGGGTGAAGGTTTTGGATCGTTATGTTGTGGTTGTTTCTGGAGGGAATTTGGGTTGCGATGGTAGGGAGAGGGTTAAGGAGAACCTTCTCCTGAATGTCAATGGATATGTAAGGATGGTCAGACCATGCAGAAGGCTCATTCTGAAGATTGGCTATTGGGCAGTTGAGCTCCGCAAGCCAGTTCAAAGTATTGCTTTTATTGTGCATGGCTGCCAAGATGTGGTGGTTAAGGCCGAGCTGGGAGATGGCGTTTTCCAATGCACTGGCATTGGGGTCATTAGGGTCAAGGAGACCTAGGTTGAAGTCTCCAAGTAGGGTGATCTGTGACCCTGGTTTAGTGTTATTAGTTAGCAGGTCTGTGATGTCTGCCTCGAAGGTGGTGATGTGACCTGGAGGTCGGTAAATGAGGTGCATGAGGATCATTTATGTAGCTGAGAGGGGGAGCTTGACTGACAGGTATTCAGCTGATGTGAGGCTTGCATGGGGGTAGGCGCTAAGGCCCAGGAGTGTTTTAGCTATTAAGTCTACTCTACCTTCTTTGCAGGAGTCTCTATCTGATCATATGATTGTGTAACCCTCTGGGATGGCTAACGATAAAATAGGGGCTGCTGCTCAGTGTAGCCAAGTTTCCGTGATGGCAAGGAAATCCAGGCCGTTGCATGTGATCAGATCAGCTATTTCTAGGGCGTGGGCGACTAGGGTCCGAGCGTTAATGAGTGCTCCTTTGATGGTTGGGCGTGTGGGCTGAGGATCTGCCAGAAGTAGAGAGGAGGGATGTCAAGGGTTGGCTATTGCAAAGGATTCCATAGTCTTTGTTGGGCAGGTGTTGGGTTTACGAAGATTGAGATCAGTTGGCTGGGACAGGGTTATCGGCCTGGTAGGTATCGTGCAATTTAGGAAGCGGGAGCCTAGTCTCCAGTTTCTGACAGAGAAAGGGGTAAGACAAAGAGTTTGATCTATTTTGCGGGGCTGATTGTGTTGTTTAGGGAGCTTGTTTTAAGACTGCTGAGCGCAGGGGAAAGAGCATGTGAGGATGGTAGTAGAGGTGTTAGGAAGCGATTTGGGATGATTGCGTTGAACAATGGAAGGATTGTGGCCATATTGAGGATGACTCTATGGAGGGAGGCCATAGGGCGATAGGCCTAAGGCTGACATAGTCAAGGCGCAACAAGCTATGCTAGTACAGTTACAAGCAGTAGACCAGTGTGCTGGGCAGAGCAAAGGAGGCTAGACGAGTTAGGCGCAGTAGGTCAGTGTGCAGGGCGAGCAAAGCCTTGTTGGCTAGTTTAGCTAAGAACAGTCAGGTCACAGGCGGGGTGCAGTAAAGTAGACTAGTGCAGTTAAAACAATGCAAGTAATACCATTTAAATAATAGGGCCTTGGAATGCAGTTAGGCTAGGACAATGTATTCTGTGCCTGGTACAATATCTCTTATGAAAGCCCAAATAATGCCATCTCATATATTTTAATGCACAAAATGTCTATTATTCCCACCATATGTAAGTTACCATTCCATATGTGCACACAATTTCAGCCTCAAAAGCCTCACAAAGGCACCTTTTGCTGGATAATGCCTTAAGTGAATGGTATTGGTATCATATGTAAGGTACAGCCTCTCCTATCCAGTGGATGATGTTATGCACCAAATGCTGCATGACATGCATGTAATGTCACTTAAACCCTATAATCTCTTATGTTCATATGCACAGTGTTTAATCAAAAGACTGTGTGCCTACTACATTGCACATCCAAGTTGTAGTATCTCTGCAAACTTGTATTTGATGCTGGAAGCTAAGGAGAACAATAAGGGGTTTGCAAAAGCAGAAAGTAAACATGCCTCGGAGTATGCCTAATGTGACTTCTATTCCTGGTACTGGCACTGTGAACACCAACTTTTGGACCATCAGGCAGAAGGAAGAATTTACATGGAACTTTTTTGGGAGAGTTGAGTTTCCGAAGCCGTCTGCCAGTGAGTCAAACTTGCGTGTCTAAGGTGTGGGATGTTTTTACCCATGCATCCAAGCCCTACCATAAAACTGTGCAGTACTGGCATGGAAAAAATCATGATGGCCAGAACTCCCCAGAGAGTGCATAGGGAAAACATGAAGAATAGGCTGCCACCCATTTTTGCCTATGTTGTGAGCACAGGAGGGCACTGCCTAAAACCACCTTTGGGCTGCACACACAGTAGCCTGAAACCATTGGGAATGGCAATGCTGATTGCCAAAAAGCAACTCAGAACTGTGGGGAATTCATTTTCTTAATCCCAAAAATGGTTGCAATACCGGTACTCACCACTATCAGAAAGCCGGCATTTTAAAACCACCAGACTTTTGTGTAAAACTGAACAAATGAAACAAAACCAGGCCAAGGAAAGACTTGCTAAGAGGTGGATACAATGTAAAACTATATTCTGAAATGACTTGAAGGAAGTAATTATTTAATGTATATATAAAAATTGTAAGTTTGATTTAAACTGGGAACAAAAAGTGACATTTAGCTGAAACCTGGCTTAATGAAACTGGATTCTGCCTGACAACTACCCCCGACAGGAGTTGAAACCTGCTCAGCCACTCTTCCCAGGCCTAGCTGCATCCTGCTGCCCCTTGCCAAAAGGAGTTGACACCTCTCTGATTAGATTAGGGGTGGAGCACCTGGGAACTGGAAGAGACAGAACAATGCAACTTCCTTGACTCAGGCAAATGTTATATTGGGGGCGTCGTAAAACAGCTTCCTCTTGGGAGAAACTGGGAGGGCCGCTGTGCCTCTGTGAACAAGCTGGCTTGGGGGAAGTGGATAAACCAGTTATTCCACCATGTGATGTGGGAAGCCCCACCCCGTTTTGACCAGAGCATAATTTTAAAAAGATAGATAACCCATAGTGCGGACTTGTCAGAATTATATAAGTAATATCATTATTCTTGTGATTTTTCTGTGCATGTTTTAAGAGGTGTTAGGACCCTGTGGTATGTTCCTGGGGATAGTAGCGGAAAAAAAGGTTGTTACTCCAAATGTATGCATGTTAAAAATCTGACACTTTATCATCTGATACCCATATCCCTGGTGCACATTTGTGTAAAATCTGGAAAGGTTTAGAGGTCATATCTGAATGAAAAGGGGAAAATTCTGTCATCAGTGGACACGACATCGTACAAAGACAGGGATCGGATGGTTTGGTGCTACAGAAAATATGTTAACTGGACCTATAATATTAGAAAAATGGTACATAGATAAATATGTATTTGGGTCAGAAATAGATTTGTGTGCAAATTGACCAGGGGAGGATCCTCTGACCCATAAAGAGACCTCATCACTCTGACTCACATTTCCTTCCCCCAATCAAGGGAGAGAGGAGGAATTGGCCAATGATAAGTGAGAGGGGCAGGTTTAGTTATGACCAACGCACACACCCACTTTCCAAAACACATAAAAAGAGACTGCTGGGACAGGTAGGGACATTCAATTTCATTTTCTGCGGGACGCTCTGCCGGGAGATTCCAGACTTCGCATCCATCAATCTTCAGAGACCAGAAATTTACTTCAGACTTTAAAACAAGGGCCTAAACCCACAAACTGAGGAGTATTCTCAGCAGGCCTTCAGAATCCAGCAAACCTAACCAAACTATTCAACAGCCGGGCGAGCTGTCTGAATTCTTTTGCCAAGAACAATTGCCAGAGAGAGAACCAGAGACCCAGACCGCTGTGAGCAGAACCGGTGCCTGATTGACCCGCCGTATCCAGAGAGGCTAGACCAGCAGAGCAGAGCTGACCCAGACCGCTGTGAGCAGAACCAGTGACCCAGATCACTGTGAAGTGCCGAGACCAGAACCGGAGTCCAGTCCAAAACCTGACCAGATCCGTGGCGAGGCCCATTCCTGCCCAAACTATATTGTGAGTACCGCCAGAACTGTGCAGAACCCAATCTCTTAGTTAAAATAATCTAATCCAAACTATTTTAACCTAAGTAGAACTGCCTCCTAGAAATCGTGTCATCTGTCATTTTTAAAGCTGCACAACTGTCACCTGTCAATTCTGCAGCTGCAAGCTGTCACCTGTCATTTTGAGTTTTACTTTAAATCCGAAAATCTACCTTTATTAAATCATCCGTATCTCTTGAACCGTTTGGGCTAGGAACGAAATTTAACTTTCATCTGAAAGCTTAGAATATAGGCTTTCCAACACACCTAGAACCGACTTCCTATAGATTTCCCCTAATTGCGGGACACGAACTCGCGAAATTTACCGCGATTTGCGATTTGGCCCGATTTCTTCATCTGTAGAAATCAGCAGCTTATTGCTTCTCTTTGTTAAAATCCGTTTGCAACCTGGTAACAACTCATAGGGCATTGCTATAGTGAGCCTGAACTAATACCAACAAGCATCTCTCACTCACCCTGAACCTCTAGAGGGAATTAAAAGCAATTTTAGCACCTTTTCACTTCCTTGCAAACCACATTAAAGTAATTCGCCTGTGTTTAAAACTCATCCCTGTTTTCTCTAAGCTTGCTGGGGGAACTGGAACTGTGTATTGCATTATAAAGTGTGATTTGTTGGGATTCTTGAAGACTGTGTGCTCTCCTTCCATTTCTTGTATTGCATAGGGGGGAGAGTGAATTGTCAATGAAAAAGTGATCATATTACCTTTTGCTAAAATCATAACAAGTTATTTCTGTACTGCATTTTATTCCACCTTGCATTTCCTTGAAACCATCAAGCATTTTCAGCTACCTCATCCTCTACACTACTCCTAAGTAACCAAATCATTATACCCCTGTAACATTATCCATTGTTGATCACGGTCGTATTCTGAAGTGTGATATCAGTTATCAATTTATTTATAAAGTGTGATAGATATATATTGTTGAATTGTCCAAATAAACCTTTTTAAATTTGCAAAACAAACCTACTTCTTGGCTCAGTGGGGTCAGGGGGATTCTAAGAGGGGGCTGTTATACAAGGGTTGTCATACAGAGTACTGAACTGGATATAAAAATACATCAATAAGGGTTTTCCTCAGCATCCCAGACTAGGCATTGACTTAGCTGTAGTGTTGATTGAATATCGCTTACAAAAGTGGGGGCTCGGAGCCGGGATATTCTGGGTTAGATTTACCACTTGTGCAGATTAATACAGTGTGCCAACTGACCAGATACACATATCCGGTTAGATCACCACGCTGTTTTACACTGTGAAAGCATCCCTCAAAGGAACGCTCTAAGGAAACGGTATGTTTTGCAAAATAAAATACAAACTTCTATAAGTCAGGAAGGAACTCAGATTCCAGAATGATGACCTTGGTAGATATGAAAATAGCCAGAGAGCACTTCTTACATAAGCTATTTGTGAGAGGTGAGTGGACTCATCAGGACCAAACGGTCTGGTTGCAGGCAATCGCGCAACAGGTCACTGAAACATGGTCAGATATATGGAGAGATCAGGGTCCATTACATGCGGCCCTGAGTGAATTATATATGGCTTCTAAGGCCAAAGATGAACACAATAAGATTGCCAGGATAGCGGCATATTTGTATCTATATATGGGAGCCATGCAGGACAAATGTGCTGAAGGCCAAGACCTGGCAAATAGGAAACAGATGGCGTTAGAAAAGGCCCAATCTGACCTGGTCTCTTCTGAGCAGAGGCTGCAGAGGAGCCAGGAGTCAGAAAATGATAGTAGGCAGTATATCATTAAAATAAAAGAGGACATGGATATACTGCAACAGGAAAAGACAGACCAGGATACCAGAATTCTGCCTTTGCAGAAGGAGCACCAAGACAGTTTGGACTCCTTACTGCAGAGCCAGAAAAAGCTGGAGCACAGATCAATTTCAACAGGGCATGCACAGAGCAGGTAGCCACCCTGCAAATCCAACTAGACAGAGAGAAAAAGGAAAGCAATACATTGATTTTGAAAGACCTGGATACCCAGGCAGAGTTTGATGAAGAACGCCAGAAAGCTGGTGCCTTTCAAAGGCAGAGGGACGACCTGGCGTCACAAATACAGGCTCTTGGTCAGGAAAGGGATACCTTAGGCCAGGAAGTCTGCCATTTAAAAAGAAAAATTGAAGAAAATCACTTGGCTCTCCAGGGGATGGGTGACCTCCAAAAAGAGCATCAGGGCTTGCTAGATCACACCAGGCGGGTGGAGGAGGCTCTAGCAAGAAAGGAGCAGGCCAGTAGGGATGGGACTGAGGAGGTAACCCTCCTGCAGCAGAGACTGGCCCAGTACTCCAGGACCAATCAGGAGGCACAGAGAGAAAATGAGGCTCTCTGTCAGCACAATGATAGGCTCCAGCAACAGGTAGCCATGCAGGAGAGACTGATAGAGTCTAGTAAGGCATTAACTGAGGAACTGAAAGCTCAGGCTCTTGCATTGCAACAGGAAGCAGGGGCGGATAGAGATGAGGTTTGCTGGGAAAGAGAAACTCCTGAGCATAACCTCAGGAGCCCTAGTATCAGAGGCCTTCATCTCGCCCAGTCACTGGACTCTGCCACCCCCATGTCTCCTCGCGCACATGAGCCCAGGGCCACGGGGATGGCAGAATACTATCCAGCTAGAAGTATGGGGCTCATAGGCCAGTACCTCCCAGGAATGGATGGGCGGGCATCCGGGTATGGGCACCCAAGCACAGTGCAATTTAGTGGGGAACCCCAGGAGAGTAGGCCCACTAAGGGCATCCTGAAAACCTCTGCCCAGTTAGGTCAGTGGGGGGGGATACCCAGCAAATCCTGGTAGCAAGGAGGGATCAGAAGACTCCCCTGAGCGTCACAGGACACAGGAGACCAGGTCCCCACATTCTGCCAGCCATTCCCAGGCTCACAGAATCCAGGAAAACCTGGAAGATCAGACGGGCACCTCTGGGAGCAGCGCTTCTGAGTCGGAGGATGAATGGACCAGGGTTACCCGAACCAAAAAGGCCAATAAGGCAAAAAGGGCCTTGCTGAAACAAATAAAGGCAATAAGGAGTGTCATCACGCCTTATCATAAGAACGCCAAGTATTCCGTTTGGGAACACTTGGAGCTCTATGAGCAAATGATGGAGACTTTCCATTTGAAGGACAGCCAAAGCTGTATTCAATATGTAAAGTGGACCTTCTCACCAGAATACTCCAGTTTCTTTGCGGGGCTGGAGGATCAAAACCATTCAAGGTGGTCCACATACAGGGCGGCCATCTTGAAACATTTTTCTGTGCAGAGAAATCCTCAAGAGGCTCGCAAGGCAGCCTAAAATTTGCAATGTGGGGAGGCTCAGGCCCCACAAGAGTTTTTGCAAGAATTAAAGCGTGCTTTTGCGCAGACCACCAGAAGGGTGCGCACAGATAGCAGAGAATTTATCAATACGTTTTTCCATGCCTTACCCAAATGCATAATGACCCAGCTCGTGAGAGATTTTCATGAGAAAAGATCTTTAGACTGGGTCATTGAACAGGCTACCCAGATCTATGAGGTGCAGAAGCCCATCGAAAATAAAAATAATGCGCCAAAAAACCCCAAAACCAACAGCACCCCTGCTGTTGCCAAGGTGGCAGAGGTAAAGGTTGCCCCTGTTTTAGATTTCGAGATGCGGGTCCTAAAAACCTGCCTGCACCATATAATTCACAGCCCAGAAGGCCCTTGGGCCAGTCACAGACAGGGAGTCGAGGATGTAGTCCCACAAATGGGGTTCCCCGCTCCCCTGACTATGTAAGTCCCCGCTACAAGGGAAACCGACCAATCCTGGGTTATGTGTGGACTCCTGCAGCCCAAGGGGGGGGATCCAGCCAAGCACCTGACCCGGGGAACTTCCCTCCTAATTTCCCCCAGGAGGGCAGAAATTCACCAAATCCTGGGCAGAACTTTTTCCCCAGGTATCCACCCAATTTCCAGCCCCAAAATCATCCATCCTTCTTTCCCCAATTCCCTGAGCCCAGACAACCTAATCCGGGAGAGGGGAGGCCAAGGGTGGAGGGGTACCAAAATCTTCCCAACCAGGGGTACTACCAGAGAAGGGATAGCTACCCTTCCCGGGATCAGCCCAGGGGAGAAAATAGAGCCCCGTATCAGCCTGAGCGGGTTTCACAACTTGAACGCCAGGTCCAAAATAGGGCAAGGGATCTGGGTCACATACTGAGGGCCCAACAGAACCCTCAGATGAGCATGCCACTGCAGAATGCCCCAAACTCTGGACCTGGTGCTTCAGAACAATGACGGGGGCAGCACCCCAATAACCCACCGGTTCCCAGGGAGGAGGCACAAGGGGAAGGGGGGTGTAAAGCCTTGGAGGAAGCTTCCTTCCCAACTTGTAAACAGCCCCTGGAAAACCATGAACCGGAAACAAAATCTCCTGCCCCTGAAAGCCTGCCTCCCAAGGAGCAGAGGGGGGATAGGAGAAACAAAAGACCCAAACAGACCCACTTTGTGGAGGAGGTACAGGTCTTCCAATTTGAGGGAGAGGGATCCCAAGAGGATCCTGGGGAAAGGATCTTCTCCTTCAGAGATGGGGGAACTCCTCCCAAGGAAAAATGGGTCCCAAGTGATGCCAATTCAGATTGGGGAGATGTGGAGACTGAGCTACCGCCGCCCATCATCTCATCCCAGAACCGACAATACCAAAATCCCAAGGGTCAAACCCATCCTGATGCCTGCCTCCAAAAAGGGGGGGGCGGCCCAGAACCCGAAACCATTTCCAGTTGCCAACTTTTTCTTTCAGATTCCCCAGGCTCTCCATAGAATTCTGCCCAAATCTCTTCGCTGGCAATGTCCAAAACCAGAAAGTTAGCCCACCAGTTGTCCAAAAATGTGCATTATCTGTGCCCCCTTGAGGAGAAGGAGGAAAGATATTATGCCCCGGTACAAGTACAGGGGCAGGGTACAATTTCAGCATTGGTGGACACTGGATCCCAAGCTACCCTTCTGTCCAAAAGGGCCTTTGATGAACTAAATGCAGGAAGGGGGGAGAAGTACCGTATCCCTCTCACCTCTCTACCTGGACAACTGCAGAACTTTGACGGGAAGGAAATTCCTGTCGAGGGGTCTGCAGATTTGGGCATCAAAATTGGGCGACACAAGGTGAAACACCCGGTCATTGTAGTGACTCCAGAGAGCACCCCTTGTTTACTAGGGAATGACCTCCTGAGAAGGTTGTCACCCCTAATAGATTGTGTAAACAAGGTCCTCTGGACCCAGACTAGCCTACCAATAAAATTAAAACAGAGTGTCAACCATGTTAGTTTAAATGGCACCTGCCACATGGTTGAAAACAAATCTGACCAAGTAGAATTTCACTTCCAGAACAACCAAATTCCAGACGTGACAGTAATAGCAGTAGGACAACAGACTGGTGGTGGGGGGTCCTCTCTATTTCTGAAAATCAACCTTCCTTCCAGTTTAAGGTGGTATTCCACACTGGAAGGAAACACTCTGAAATTCTTTACCAATCCACAATCAGACACACCTACTCCTATAGTCCAGAAAGATGTGAAATCAGCTCAGAGCCTGGCTGATATTCAGCAATTTGGAGATCAGTTGTTCATCCCTGTTCAGTTAAATGATGGGAAGGGCTCTGTTCTCGCCTGAGTGTGTGTGAACAACGGTAAGAGCTTCATCAGCGAAGCCATGTTCCGCCAACTCCCAAAAGATCCAGCCATTCCCACATTCAAACTGATAGACAGATAGGAAATGGATCTGGAAAAACCCAATTCCAAACATCTCCTGCCAAAAAGGTGTATGCTCAAAATCTCCATTGGCAACAAGAGCATAGTCCATAATTGTTGGGTCGTGCGAGATGTCACTGCCGCCTTTTACTTAGGCAGTGACATTCTCAATCGCTTTGTCATTAGTTTGGACCCAATAAACTTCAAAGTTTGGTCCCGATTAGCGGATAATCCCATGGGCTTTGATGATCAAGAAAAAGCACTTAGGTCAGCTCAATTGCTACCTTGTGCAGTTGAAATTAAGATTAAAGAGGAAGTCACCATCCCGGAAAGGACCCGACAATTCTCCCTGGAAGTGAAAGTTAAAAGAGGACAAAAATTTAAAAACCCTGATGCTTATATTCATCTAAATGCTTCTCTCCAACAACAAGGGTTAGGGGTAAACCCAACACCATTAGTCAACATAGAACATGACAGCATTCCAATAGAGGTGGATAACAGCGACTTACAGAGTATTACTCTAGCCGCAGGCACCATCATTGGAATGACGGTTGATGACCGACATTTCTCCATTGATTTAGGAAATTAACTGTTAGCATCGATCCCCAAGGACTGTTTTGACAGTGACAGTGAGGACAATACAACACCAGACAGGATTTTCACCCGGCATGGGGGGAAGTTCCTGGTGTACACTTCTTGCCCTTATGGTAAGGAAGATGTGACTTGTGACTTCAGAGGGGATGAGGTGATTTTCCAGGTCCATGAGGGCTGCCTTGCCCACCTGAAGCCTCCAGTCCAAATCAGCACTCTGACCAGGGACTTCTACACCCAGCTGGAGGAGGCCGCTGAGATAGCAAAACCAGAAGTCTTTCCAGGCTTCAGGCAGATGGTGGAACAGAGAGTCAACCTAGCTGATGCCTGTGTGACTCTGGAACAGAAGCAAAAGTTGAAACAAGTTTTCTTGGATTTTCAAGATCTCTTTGCGGTAGACTCATATGACTGTGGTTGCACCGACATCCACACCACAACAATTACCACGGACCCTGGAATGTCTCCAGTGTTTGTGAAGCAATATCGTTTGCCTCTCACATCCATGGAGTCCCTTACTGAAATAATTAAGAACCTTGAGTCCCGGGGAATAATCTGTCCAGTCCACAGCACTTTCAATAATCCGGTGTTGGGAATATTGAAGCCAAACGGCCAGTGGAGTCTCTCTGCCGACTTTAGGGAGCTCAACAAACGGGTCCATACTTCCCGATGGCCTCTGCCCTACATTGACCAAGGGCTGGCCCAGATTCAGGGGTCACAGGTATTCACAGCCATAGACCTGACCAATGGATACTGGACCGTGCCTGTCAGTAGGGAGGACCAATACAAACTGGCTTTTACCTTTGGGGGCCAGCAGTACACATGGACCCGGACTCCCTTCGGATACCTCAACTCCGGCAAGGAATTCAACATTTTCCTACATAAGGCCATGCCCGACCTGGGTGCGAGGGGTAACCTGGATTATGTAGATGATGTCCTCATCAAAAGTTCATCTGTGGAGGAACACATAGTGGAGACTCGTTATGTTCTGACACAGTTGAGGGCCGCTGGAGCAAAACTTTCCTTTCAGAAAGCACAGTGGTGTAGAACTCGTGTTAATTTCTTAGGGCATGAGATTACTCCTCAGGGTCTCTGTCCCCAGGAAAAGAAAGTGGAAGCACTCCAGAAACTGAAGGATCCCACAACTCTGCGGGAACTAAGGAGCCTCCTTGGACTGACTAATTACAGCAGAAAGTTCATTGAAAGCTACCCAGAGATCACTAGACATCTGATTCATCTCTTGAAGGGGGGGTCAGTGGAAATGGGGTCCAGAACAATCCGAGGCAGTAAGACAACTCAAGAGAAGCCTCTCACAAGCGCCTTGCCTAGCTTACCCTGTCAGAAACAAGGAGTTCTTCCTGGAGACAGGGTTCTCTAATACGTGCTTGACGGCAGTATTATACCAAAAGCATGACAAGGTCAATAAAGTAATCTCCTATGCAAGCAAAACTTTATCCTCTGTGGAGGAAAAATTCAACGATTGTGAGAAGGCACTTCTGGTTACGATGTGGGCATTGAAGAATTACCGCCTGTTTATCCAGGGGGAACACATCATAGTGGAGACTCCACACCAGCTCTGCAATACCTCCAAAGTGACAGAATCCGGTCCGGAAATGTGACTAATTCCTGAATTACTTCCTGGATTCTGTCAATGCAAGGCTTTCCTGTAGAGGTCAGATATGGCCAAAACAAGAAGAGTCCCATCGCGCAAGGTCTGGCTGACTTGCATGATTGTGCCAGAGAAAACTGTCTCAAGGATGAAAGTCTAAAAATCAAGGACAACATGGAGGCATACCTTAATTCCCCACACAAATTCTTTGAAGAAGACAAGTGTGAGGGAATGTCCACTGTCTATGTGGATGGATGCTCTTACCATGTTGACAACAACGGGGAGAAAGAACTGGTAGCCGGCGTATGGAACGCATGGGTGAATGAGTCCCCAGAACCCTCTGCTGGATACAAAATTGGTCCCCGAAGTAGTCAGGTGGCAGAGTTGATGGCTGTGCATCAGGCCATCCTCACTGCCGTCCAACATCAACTCCACGAACTGGTCATAATCACAGATTCGGATTATGTGCGGAACGGGTTCGTGGAGCACCTGGTTAATAGGAAAACCAGAGGCATGTTATGTGCTAATAACAAACCCCTGAAACATGGGAAGTTAATCCAAAACATTGATGATCTGGTCACCTCGAATGGGATGACCATCTACTGGAAAAAGATCAAGGGTCATTCCAAAGTAGAGGGACCAGACAAAACTGGAAATGACTTAGCTGATCAGCTGGCCAAAACCGGGGCCATCCAAGGGGATCTAATCGAAATAGAGTCCCTGTTGGGGGAAATCCAGGTCACTGCTATCACTAGGTCCTAGACAAATGCTCACAATGATCTTTCAACTGCCCAATGGAGTAAGGAGACCCCTGATGCTGATTTAATTACAGCTCAGAAGGGGGATCCAATTATTGGTAAGTTTTACCAACACCTTGAGGACCCTGAGAACTTTCCCCTTACGGATACCGATTACATTGGGAAAGAGGACCTAAGAGTGTTAATGAAATGTCCAAAAAGGTTCCGAATCCAAGACGGTATGTTGGTAAGGAAATCCCAAGCTGGCCATGATCAGTGGGTGGTCCCTACCTCATTCCGAAGCCTGATGTTAAGTCACAGCCATGATGCGGCCACCGCCGGTCATAGAGGGGTTTCACACAACACTGGAAATCTTAAGAGAGGTTGCATACTGGCCACACATGGGGCAGGACCTCGACCAATACTTGAAGGGATTGTCTTGTGTGTGCACAATTTCAGCCATCATCCCTCACACACCGTGCGCCTCTCCAAAAGAGGGGGATGACACTGCCAAGGTCAGATTTGCAAATCGACTTTGTAGGCCCTGTAATCCGCTCGTCTAGAGGAAACAAGTACTTGTTGACCGTTACATGCTTGTTTACCAAGTGGGTGGAATGTCTCCCAGCCCCAAACTGCAAGGCAGAAACAGCGCTGCCCTGATGATTAACTACATCTTTTCCCATTTTTGTCTACCTCAAAGGATTGAGTCAGACAGAGGTAGCCACTTCACCAGTGAAGTAATGACAAAGATGTGGGAGATACTGGGGGTTAAAAGGAAGCTACACATTGCTTACAGGCCAGCTTCTTCCGGAGCAGTGGAGAGATATAACCGAACCATTGTGAGCATCTCAAAAAAGTTTGTGGCAGATTCTGGGCCAAGTTGGGATATCCGACTACCTCTGGTCCTAATGGCCATCATATCTACCCCTTCATCTGCAACTAAAATGTCACCATTTGAGTTGATGACTGGACGCAAGATGATGCTTCCCCAGCATTTGCTCTACAGGACCCAAGAGCAGACACTGATAAATGCCTCCACAACTCATGAGTATGTGGAGAATTTAAGGAAACACCTTCAGCATGCTTTTGCCTATGCTCAGCGGAATCTAGAAAGATCAGCCGAGAGCATGAAGACCCACTATGATTTAAAAACTACCCGAAAGGAATATTAGGTTGGTGATCGGGTCTATCTATACAATTTCCAAAGGAACCAGGCCAAATAGCGAAAATGTTTGCCTACATGGAAGGGACCGTTTGAAATTATAGACAAGATCTCCCCTGTAGCCCACAAGATCCGCATCCCCAAAGGCAGTTCGGCAGAGGGGGAAGACAAGTGGGTACATATAAATCAGCTAAAGTGTTGCCATCCCAGGCACACTCTGCAACAACGGGAGGAGTCCTCTGCAATACCAAAGGGGACGGCTCCAGAGTAATTCAATTCCAACCCTAAAATATCCCACATATAGTCTCTAAAATATTATGATTTGGAAAAAAGAAAATGTCTTATAATTGTGTCTTGTTTTGGTTAAAATAAGAACGCAAATGTTTTGACTATAAAATGTATATGCTCCCCAACCATATCAATGGTGGGGAAGAAATGTCTAGGAATGTGTATTGCCGCTTTGCTTTATCATCCTAGGAGAGATGAACCATGGAGACTGACCAAGGAGGACGACCGGGGACTGGGAGCAGAGACCCGAGGGGCCCAGGGTACCTCCCAATCCTCCCATCAGGACCAGCAAGGAGAACTGATTGATCGACTGGAGGGAGGAAAAGAGGCTGAACTGTGCCATCTATGGAATTGGAAGAAGAGGAGGCGAACATCCCAGATCTTGCGAGTTCCATCAGTGAAAGGACAGAATGGCCATCACAAGAGGGGGGGCTTGTGGGATGTTTTTACCCATGCATCCAAGCCCTACCATAAAACTGTGCAGTACTGGCATGGAAAACATCATGATGGCCAGAACTCCCCAGAGAGTGCATAGGGAAAACATGAAGAATAGGCTGCCACCCATTTTTGCCTGTGTTGGGATCACAGGAGGGCACTGCCTAAAACCACCATTGGGCTACACACACAGTAGCCTGAAACCAGTGGGAATGGCAATGCTGATTGCCAAAAAGCAACTCAGAACTGTGGGGAATTCATTTTCTTAATCCCAAAAATGGTTGCAATACCGGTACTCACCACTATCAGAAAGCCGGCGTTTTAAAACCACCAGACTTTTGTGTAAAACTGAACAAATGAAACAAAACCAGGCCAAGGAAAGACTTGCTAAGAGGTGGATACAATGTAAAACTATATTCTGAAATGACTTGAAGGAAGTAATTATTTAATGTATATGTAAAAATTGTAAGTTTGATTTAAACTGGGAACAAAAAGTGACATTTAGCTGAAACCTGGCTTAATGAAACTGGATTCTGTCTGACAACTACCCCCGACAGGAGTTGAAACCTGCTCAGCCACTCTTCCCAGGCCTAGCTGCATCCTGCTGCCCCTTGCCAAAAGGAGTTGACACCTCTCTGATTAGATTAGGGGTAGAGCACCTGGGAACTGGAAGAGACAGAACAATGCAACTTCCTTGACTCAGGCAAATGTTATATTGGGGATGTCGTAAAATAGCTTCCTCTTGGGAGAAACTGGGAGGGCAGCTGTGCCTCTGTGAACAAGCTGGCTTGGGGGAAGTGGATAAACCAGTTATTCCACCATGTGATGTGGGAAGCCCCACCCCTTTTTGACCAGAGCATAATTTTAAAAAGATAGATAACTCATAGTGCGGACTTGTCAGAATTATATAAGTAATATCATTATTCTTGTGATTTTTCTGTGCATGTTTTAAGAGGTGTTAGGACCCTGTGGTATGTTCCTGGGGATAGTAGCGGAAAAAAAGGTTGTTACTCCAAATGTATGCATGTTAAAAATCTGACACTTTATCATCTGAAACCCATATCCCTGGTGCACATTTGTGTAAAATCTGGAAAGGTTTAGAGGTCGTTATCTGGATGAAAAGGGGAAAATTCTGTCATCAGTGGACACAACATTGTACAAAGACAGGGATCGGATGGTTTGGTGCTACAGAAAATATGTTAACTGGACCTATAATATTAGAAAAATGGTACATAGATAAATATGTATTTGGGTCAGAAATAGATTTGTGTGCAAATTGACCAGGGGAGGATCCTCTGACCCATAAACAGACCTCATCACTCTGACTCACATTTCCTTCCCCCAATCAAGGGAGAGAGGAGGAATTGGCCAATGATAAGTGAGAAGGGCAGGTTTAGTTATGACCAACGCACACACCCACTTTCCAAAACACATAAAAAGAGACTGCTGGGACAGGTAGGGACATTAAATTCCATTTTCTGCGGGATGCTCTGCCGGGAGACTCCAGACTTCACATCCATCAATCTTCAGAGACCAGAAATTTACTTCAGACTTTAAAGCAAGGGCCTAAACCCACAAACTAAGGAGTATTCGCAGCAGGCCTTCAGAATCCAGCAAACCTAACCAAACTATTCAACACCCGGGAGAGCTGTCTGAATTCTTTTGCCAAGAGTAATTGCCAGAGAGAGAACCAGAGACCCAGACCGCTGTGAGCAGAACCGGTGCCTGATTGACCCGCCGTATCCAGAGAGGCTAGACCAGCAGAGTAGAGCTGACCCAGACCGCTGTGAGCAGAACCAGTGACCCAGATCGCTGTGAAGTGCCGAGACCAGAACCGGAGTCCAGTCCAAAACCTGACCAGATCCATGGCGAGGCCCATTCATGCCCAAACTATATTGTGAGTACTGCCAGAACTGTGCAGAACCCAATCTCTTAGTTAAAATAATCTAATCCAAACTGTTTTAACCTAAGTAGAACTGCCTGCTAGAAATCGTGTCACCTGTCATTTTTAAAGCTGCACAACTGTCAACTGTCAATTCTGCAGCTGCAAGCTGTCACCTGTCATTTTGAGTTTTACTTTAAATCTGAAAATCTACCTTTATTAAATCGTCCGTATCTCTTGAACCGTTTGGGCTAGGGACGAAATTTATATATATATATATATATATATATATATATATATATATATATATAATATATATATATATATATATATACTTTCCCGTAATCTTGAGACACGCACTCGCGAAATTTACTGCGATTTGCGATTTGGCCCGATTTCTTCATCTGTAGAAATCAGCAGCTTTTTGCTTCTCTTTGTTAAAATCCGTTTGCAACCTGGTAACAACTCATAGGGCATTGCTAAAGTGAGCCTGAACTAATACCAACAAGCATCTCTCACTCACCCTAAACCTCTAGAGGGAATTAAAAGCAATTTTAGTACCTTTTCACTTCCTTGCAAACCACATTAAAGTAATCTGCCTGTGTTTAAAACTCATCCCTGTTTTCTCTAAGCTTGCTGGGTGAACTGGAACTGTGTATTCCATTATAAAGTGTGATTTGTTGGGATTCTTGAAGACTGTGGGCCTCATTACACGGAAGGCGGTAATGGTTAACGGCCACCGTTAATGGTAACGGTGACCGTTAACCATTACCGCCTTACTACGAGGTCCCTTAGCGGGTTGGTGCTTTAACGCCTGCTTTTTGCAGGCGTTAAAAACCAACCCGCTAAGGGACCTCGGAGCTAATTACGGCACCGCAAAATTGCGGTGCCGTAATTAGCGCCTTCCCCATTCCCATAGAGCCCTATGGGGCAGAAATGGGAATGGGGAAGGGCAATGGCGGAAGGGGGATTTACCGCCCCTCCAACCTTGGAATGGGGCGGTAAATCCCCTTTCCGCCAAGGCGGTGCCGGTATTTTACCGGCATGAGCCATGGCGCTAATAGCGCCATGGCTCACCGCCTTCCGTGTAATGAGGCCCTGTGTGCTCTCCTTCCATTTCTTGTATTGCATAGGGGGGGAGTGAATTGTCAATGAAAAAGTGATCATATTACGTTTTGCTAAAATCATAACAAGTTATTTCTGTACTGCATTTTATTCCACCTTGCATTTCCTTGAAACCATCAAGCATTTTCAGCTACCTCATCCTCTACACTACTCCTAAGTAACCAAATCAGTATACCCCTGTAACATTATCCATTGTTGATCACGGTCGTATTCTGAAGTGTGATATCAGTTATCAATTTATTTATAAAGTGTGATAGATATATATTGTTGAATTGTCCAAATAAACCTTTTTAAATTTGCAAAACAAATCTACTTCTTGGCTCAGTGGGGTCAGGGGGATTCTAAGAGGGGGGTGTTATACAAGGGTTGTCATCCAGAGTACTGAACTGGATATAAAAATACATCAATAAGGGTTTTCCTCTGCATTCCAGACTAGGCATTGACTTAGCTGTAGTGTTGATTGAATATCGCTTACAAAGGCAAAGCTTGAGTGTCTAAGGCAGAGGTTAGGTATTTTCCCATACCATCACCAGTGCACATTGGTGTGCCCTGTTGCTGGAGCAAGACTTGCCTCTCTATCAGCTACACCAATACCCAGGAGTTCAATGGAGGTGAAGGACTCCTGCAGGTGTTTGTCATGCTCCCCGTGTTTGGGAGAGCAAGAACCTTGCCCGTGAGCACTTGGATTTTGACTCGCAGCAACCTGAGAGTCAGAGCAGCCAGCATCCCTCTGCTTTAGCTGTCAAATTGCTGTGAGCTCTGTATGTATGATTTGTTACATTTATAAAGTGCACAATGTGGCCCTGGGGCATTGTGGCGCTTTTACAATGAGGCTTACCTAGTTATATGAAAGACAACCAGGCTTACTTGGATACATGAAACAGCAAGACCTCCTGTCTGTGGTGAACCTGTGACCAGACAGTTGGTGGTTAAGTGTGACATTGATAGCAAGAAAAAAGAAGTTGCAGTGGCTCCGTGGTTACAGAGGAGCCAGCTGTAACTCTGAACCTTATTTGGATCTATGCCTTCGTAGGCACAAATGGGCAGAGAGGTCTAATTGAAGAGCTTAGTTTTTAGTGCTTTGCGGAAGGATAGGTGGGAGGTCTCATTCCTTAGGGTAGTGGGGAGGGCATTCCAATATTTAGTAGCTAGGACTGGGAAGCTGGATCCTCCAGCTTTATCTCTTTTGAAGGTGGGGACATTAAGCTGATTGGTGTAGAGTGATTGCTTGCGTCTGGAGGAAATGTCTCAGATACATTTTTCTGAGAGGTAAGGGTGCTGTGAGTAAGAGGCACTTGTGTGTTATGGCTAGGGTCTTGAATAGGATACATTCTTTGACCGGGAGCCAGTGAGCCTCATGCCTGGCATGAGAGATGTGCTCCCTTTTAGGAATGTTTAGAGCTGCTCTGACACAATATTTTGAATGATTTGTAGTCTGTTGAGGTTATTAGCCTAAGTGCCGGCCAAGAGGATGTTACAGTAATCAAGCTTAGCCCCTATGGTAGATATTGCGATTGATAGACAATTCTTAATGGATAGGTAAGGTGTAACTGCATTGATCAGTTTGGTCGTAAATGCAGTTGAAGAGGCAATGGCACTAACTAACTTAGTGTGTCATGGAGGGAGTGGGGTCAAGGTAAACCCCGTGAGTTTTCACTGATGGAGAGACAGTGATTTGGGTGTTGTCTATGTAAAACGTGCTGTATTGTTTGTCCAGCTTTTTGAAGAGGTGTATGGTGAAAATATTGTACATGGTGAATGAAGTGCAGGAACCCTGTGGGACTCCGCAATGAATGGTGGTTGGTGCTGCGCAGGCCTGATCTGAAAACATCTTCATAGCTCTTCCTTCAAGGAAGGAGGGGATCCAGGTGGTGGCTTCTGGGGTGAAGTGTAAGTTGTCTGCAGAGGGTCTTGTGGTCTACGAGATCAAAAGCTGAAGACAAATCGAGACGGTTGAGAAGGGCTGGCTTACCTTCATCCATTATTTCCCCCAGTTGTTTTTTTAAGTCCAGTATGGCAGATTCCGTCCCATGGCCCGGGCAGAAACCTGATTTCCTCTTACCTAGGATGTTGTTGTTTTCTAGGAATTGCTGTATTTGTGTGTAAGCAGCTTTGGTGAGAATTTTTTGTAGGAATGGTACAGTGGTGATGGGCCTATAGTTGTTATGTGAGGACAGGTCTAGAGAAAGTTTTTTAGGAGTGGGCGATCCCAGGCCTCTTTAAGGCAGGGTGGGACAACTCCAGAAGCGAAAGAGGCTGTTAAGAATGGTGCTAGGGATTCTGAGCATTCTTTGATGAGGTTGGCCAAGCAAATATCACCTTTGCAATTAAAAGGTTTTAGGTGTTTAAGGAGGGCTAATACTTCTGTTACTAAAATATCTCTGAAGGAGAAGAGAGCCTTGTCCTTGATGTGGGTGTTTTTTGTAGGTGGGATGGATGGGTCAGAGGTAGGCAGAGCTTTGAGGTGGAATTGAAGTTGGTCTGCAGGAGCTCTTTCGTTTTTAGCAATAGCCGTTTAGATGCTAGAGTACCAATATCATCCTTGACAATGTCATGAGCGCTTGCGCCAGGGGTATCCAGTTCCCTGAAAATAGCAAACATTTCTTTGGATTCAGATTCGGCATTCTTAATTCTGGTGTTATAGGAGGTGGATTTGGCTATAATGATGGCTTTTTTGTATTTGGTGGCAAGTTTTCTGTAGGCTTCTAGAATGGAATCCTGTGGATTGGAGCACCACTTGGTAGTACTTGGTGTATTACACCCTTTCAGCACAGTCAAACCAAGATGACCCTCTGCAGCCGTCTTTGCACAAATTCAAACCAGTTGGCTGCCACACCACACCACCCAAGGGCATTGTTGACTTGGCTCAAACTAAAAGCTCATTGCAGCAACCACTGTGCTTGAACCACTTTTTGAAAAGCCAACCTCTTTGTCACCAATCCAAATCTACAATTGACCCGACCCAAGTGGCCCCATCAATTCCTCGAATGCAGCATCCAACCGGGCATCCTGTCAACAGCCTTTTCACCATAGAACCAAATTGTTGAACTGACTCTGGTGGCCCTCACAATTTGCACTACTTGTGAATGCCACTTTTAACTGCAGCAAACTTCAGATCAATCTCGGTTAAACACATACTCCTGTCTGGAACATTGCCACCACATTTGGGCCTTGTTCGAAATGATCACACAGCACTAAGAAGCCTATTTCAATGCTGTCGAACTGCCAAGATTAATGCAAAGGCATTATTGACTGCTAACTGCCACCCTGGTACATCTTTGGGTCCTAGCGATTGTTTAGGTCACTTTTAACCCCTTTTTCGCACAAGAACATATCCTTTTTAGGAACACTGTGGTATTTGATTGCCTTGCACCCCTGTTTCATTACCTCGAATGCTAAATCTTTTCATGTTTTCATATTCTATGTTCCATAAAGGTGGCTTTGGTGTGTTTGATCAAAGGGGCTTGATTCGACTGTTGTACTTTGCTGTTCGGGTTGCTACTGGATCCCATTCACACTCCTTTTAAGAGTGTAGGCTGCCCTTGGACCACATTACCACAAAAAGCAAAGGAGGTATATCTCTTTACTGTGCCTGTTCGCCTTTAGGATTGGAATCACTCTTGTTTTGTAGAAATGGGAGGCCTGAGTAGTTAGTTTAGCCACTACTCATCCTTGTGAGTCTGTAGGGCAGAAGTCAAGTCATCACACTTACCATTTGAATCATGGTCAAGATACTCAGCCTCATTACATGTCCAACGGTAGCTGTGCCGGTAAAACTGGCAGGCTGCCACCAGACTTGCAAGATTTTCTAGTGCCTGGCTTGCCAGATTTACCATGGCATTACAGCCCTGGTGGTCCGGAAAGTCAGGCGCCAGAAAAGGTAAGTCCCCATTCCCATTGAGTCATATAGGACCCAATGGGAATGGGGAGCATGGAAGCACCAGAAGTGTGTGCAACAGTGTCAGTATTTCCATCTAAGTCTGCGAGCGTGTGCCGTCACGCCCACCTGATCAGACCTGGCGGGCAGGACGGCAGCCACTTGCAGACTCGGAGTGTGCATGTCCAGTAACAATGGTGCGGGTAGGCTTACCGGCATCGTTGTTACTGGACCGGCACACTCGTAATGAGGCCCACTGTTTATACTGGAGCCATATGACTATATAGGCTGCAAGTTCAGTGGGGGGTGCTGGTGATGTATGTCTTCCAGGGGATGACTAAAAATCATTACTTGTATTATTGAATTGACCATAAGTACATATGTATAAGATATGTGTTGTTTACAAATATTTATCTTGACTTTAATAATCCACTTAATTGTCTCGGGTCGCGTTTGTTCTTCTCTGTACTCGTGATGCACCTGTAATTCACGTCTGTGCGTCATTGTCACCACATTAAAATGAAAAGCAACAGTGAAAAGCCATACTAGAACACATATGGAATATAGAGTTAGATATGCACACCCTTAAGACGCCGTAGCAGCATATACTTTCTTAATATTGTTCGATGTATATAACATGTTTCAAAAATGGGATTCAAGGAAAAAATATTTTACCGGTGCACTCATCCTTCGTGCAACATCCTTGGATAACGCACAACAGAGCAGGAGACGAAATACTGGTATTGTTTTGCATCGAAAGAACACAACCTTTTCAATTAAATAGGAGGCTCTGTTGAGGCAGACACTCAGGCAAAATTGTAAATATCAGTTCATGCCCTAGGTTAGAAAACCTTTTCAAATGACGTGAGAAACGAATGCATCTGCCTTGAGCGGGCTTCATCTTATTGTTTTATAACATATTCTAAGCTGTGGCCTGGAGACCGACACAAAGGATGAGTAAACATGGGTGTGGCAAATAGAACAGGGAAGCCCATGGCATCTGACAAGAGCGATAATCTGAAAGCTGTTTAATTGCAAAATGAGTGATGTTAAAGTGGAAGACACCTGTAGCATGGGGAATTACACAGTTTGACGAGAGCCGCTTGCTCGAAACCAATGAAACTTGCCATTATTGCAAAGACACGTATATTCTCGCATTTAGTAATATTCATATGCCAAATCGTGCATGTTGCTTTCCGGAGAATATGTTATTTCTTTTCTACATGTATTCTGAAATGTACATCGTTGAAAGAAAACCTCGCAGAGTGCATATTCGTCATGTTTGCATGTACTTGATATAATAAATATCGCAGGTAAATGATTATCCTAACAGTATTTTTAATGGATATACACCACCAGTTATCACATACATTTTCACATAAGATTCTCACCCCAAACCTCCTTGAAATGATTCCTGCCACTTCTTTTCCCCGCTGCCCCGATTCACTAATAGCATAATTCAGCACTATCAATCATCTTCATCACAGCTATTACCAAACTCGTTTGCTCCCCCAATAAGACCCAGTACCACCACTCCTCATGGCTCGGAGTTTCTCCTGCTCCCCTGTAATTCTTTAAAAATGTACTTCTAACTCGTTTTAGCGACTCACAGCCTGTTACCAAATGCAGTAGCTTTTCAATCAAACCTGGTTCTTTAGACAATCTACACTGGGCATTCACAACTCCTGACATTTTTCTGAACCATTGAACCTCTCTTGTTTCGAGGATAGTTAGCCGACACCTTGGAAGAAGTTCCCGGTAAATGGCGGAGGGAAACTTCTGCAGAAATCTGGGGAGACAGTTTAGACCTTTTTTTTCCCACATTCAGACGTTGTCTAACTTCATCACGGCCACACTGGTCAACAGTGTTAATCCAATCTAGGTTTAATAACTTCTTTTTTACTTTAGACGGATTTCCAATCAACTCAGTCATCTCAATCCCATTAGACAGCAAGTTCCTTTCCACTTTCAATCTCCATGCAGCAACATTTCTATCCTGCCCCTCCTTATCTGTGGCCAGGATAGAAAAAGGTGTTTTTGCTGTCTCATGTACACATTTTCTGTATGTTAAATGTTAAAGGTATTTATATTGCGCACATTCACCAACAAAGTTGGTCCCCAGGCACGCTATACAAGGATACAGTCTTCGACACCACCATGGATTCCAGCGACTGCTACATTAGTTGCCTAATTGCCCTCATTGTATGTGCATTCGGGAGTCTCAAAACTTTCCTCCAAAATTGTCCTTCCAATTTTTCCCATACTTTCCACGATAGATGTACAATCACCTCAGATCCATAGGTGAAAACCTGGGCAACCTTTTTCTTATAAAAGGAAATAATTGGAATATTTGTAAATTGACCACATTTTCGGTGGAAGGCCATTTGGGTGCTATCAAATATGATCCACATCACTCAGACTCCTGCTTATAACCACTCCCAGATAGATCATGTATTCCACTACATCTAACTGAGCTACCTTTACTCTCCAAGTACATTTCTCCTTTTTTCTTTTTCCTGCAGCTTTCATGGTTACGACTTTTGACTTGGCAACATTGATTTTCATGCCATTTTGTTGAAAGTTGAGATCCTCCTTTGCAGTCCTATGGGGGTCTGATCTAGGAAGACCAGATTGCAGATAGGATCCAAGGCACCTCTGTCTGATTTATTTTAGGGGGAAAGCAGCCACCTCAACTTGTGTGTTCACCAGTTCAGCAATATAAAGCCAAAATAGCATTGGTGCTAAGGCACACCCCTGCTTTAGGCCTCTATATGTGGGAATGTTTTGAGAGAAAAGACCCTTGTCAGTCAGCCTAATCCTCACTGAGGTGTTCATATAAAGGGCTTCTATCGCCTCCACTAGATCTAAAGCACAGTGCCAGGCTCTCAACTGAGCACACCATTTTTCTCTGATGACCACATCTAACACATGTTCGAGGTCCATGTAAGCTAAATAAAGGAATGTACCTGCTTCTAATGCCCTTTCTTTGAGAATGTTCATAATGAAGAGATTGAGCGATGTACCTACACCCTTGACAAAAAATGTCTGTCTCGGGTCCAGGACACCTCTTTTCTCCGCCCGTAACTTCAAGTCTCTAAGCTAGACTGGTGCAGAGTTTCCCCACGGAGTCAAGGAGGCAATCGGGCGGTAATTTTTGGTTCCACGCTGTCGCCTTTTTTAAATATCGGTACAATGTTAGCCTCCCTACAGGAAGATGGCATTTCCTTGTTTAACATGATCTGCTCAAACATAACCATTGCTCCTTGTGTTTCTTTAATTCCTGATTTGACAAACCTGGCCCTGCTGCTCCGGATGAGCTGAGTTTTTCTATCATCATACATGCATCATGAAGCTCAAACACGAAATTCCAAGAAGTATGTGGTGAATCTCTGATGTAATGGGCACGCCACCCCAGGTCTGTAAATAAGGAGGTATAATGTGATACCCAGTCGCCTTCGGATACTATACTAATGGATTTTTAGGAATTTATTTAATAGTGTGAGACAGTTGAAATATAAACTTTACACATAATTCAAATACATATAAAGAAAAAAAATAATATACGTTAAAATAGAATCAGATAAAATAAATACTGAATTTTCAACACGTATAATTTCCAAAATTATCAATCAACATAGAGATAGATATATGAATTCTCTCTAGAGAAAATGTAGGTAAACATAAAATCCCATCAACAATTCAATTCAATTCGTAGTGCAGATATACATGCATTTAAGTTCATTTTTCATTATTCATTATTCATTATTTGTGATCTAGACCATCTCATTACCCAGCCATGAAAATTTGAATTAGGTAGAATCCACCAGATCATAATAAGCACCATAAACTAATAGCCCTCCAGGATGTTAGTCATTGCATGTCATATTGAAAGGCCCAACCCACTTAACACAGTATGCTGTTATAGTATTAGGAAATTGAATACGCTAGATGGTAATACCCAGCAATTTTTCGATCATCAACCAAGTGCCATACATGGCTATATGAGTTTTTATGCTGGTTGAATTTAGAGTACGGTACCAGAACCAAGGTTCAACTATGTGCTGCAAGTTGTGGACCAAGTTCACATAACATAATTTATAGGTCTTAGCCAGAACCGGGCATGCTGTGAGTAGGTGTATGGCAGTTTCATTAACAGAAGTAATTTTACAGATACAACAATGTCTTTCTTGAGGAAGAGAGTGGATATCGATCCACTTGTTGGCAAGCACCGGCAGACAATCAAGTCACATCAAAAGAAGGGAACGTCTGAGTCTACAGGAGGGGCTCAGGTTCATGTACACCTGTGGTTTCAAGAAGGTATACAATCTATACTGCACAAATTGATACTTTGTGAGTTTGCCCAGATGGTCCTGCTAGGTGAAATGTTCCCCCATTGTTAATTAGTTCCCAAGTGTGTCTTGAATTTTTAGCACACACCGCCTTAAGCATATGCTCTGAATCATTCTGGGCTCTAATTATTTTTGATCCTTTGCACCAATTTCTAAATTTCTGCTTAGCTTTCAATAGTCGGACTTGCTTGAGGGTTTGCCCATCTTTCTTGATATTTCTAATAGCCCTTCTCATCTCTCTTTTTCTCTTTACCATTAAGAGCTGCAGAGTTGTGTGTACGTCCCCAATTCGTGTCAACAATAAAACTTGAACATACAGATTAGGACAATTGACCTTCGCTACACTCCAACCCGATATTGTTTTGACTAACGTTAGAAGGCCAGTATACGATTGTCCTGCTATGCCCATAGGGGCAGAGTTCAAGAACGCAGCATGAACTTCACATTGCGGTAGTGTCTTTAACCAGGTCTCCTGGAAACATAACATCTCCACATCAGGGACATTTTGTGAAAATAACATCCCAAAACCTATAGTATTCCAGGAGGCTATTTTAAGGTGCACAGGTCTATCAGGGTTGCGAGTCTAATCTGCCTTTTGGCTATTAAGAGCTCCTGCTAACCAATCCCACAATTTTACTTCCCTTTTTGCTTCTTCCTGCAACTCCTCCTCCACCTGTCGACTGTTCTTCTGATTTGCGACTGTGAATGTCAATGGAGTCAAGTCCTTCTTTATAAATTCAGGGGGTTAGCAACTAGCCCCTTCACATTGAACTTAGACGATCTTACCCCAGTATGTTGAATTTGAGTTTGTGGAGTGATTTTTCTGTTTGGTTTTTCCTTCAGTACGGTTGACTCTCTCCAATTTGCTTGGATTCTCGCATGATAGTCACATATTTCATAGCCCAAGCGTAGGAATTTATCTTTCAGAGACAGAGCAAGCTCTTTCTTAGCCTCTGTTTTTAGGTGTAAAATAACCCAATCGGTCCTTATCTCCCGCACAAATTCCACATTTTTAATGTCCTCCGAAGCCATCTGGTGAACTGGAAGAACACAGTTCAACAATTTTAGGACATTTCTTCTATTGAATACTGGCATACTTGAGCCTTCAACAATCCTTTCAACATATATTTTGGAGCTTATATGGTCATAGGTTTTACCACTTTCCTTTTTTCCTTTATTCCTAGTTTTTACATAAGGATCCTGTGGTTTGGCCTTTTCTTTTAAACTCTTAATATCCGTGTCAGCCCAGTCCAGGTTGTTCCAACATGGAGGCAATTCCTTCTTTTGGCTTCCAATGTCTTATAGGCCACAGGAGCCTTTTGCGGCCCTTGTTGATTCCATTTCCCAATCAAAGTTTGTTCAATATTTTTGGGAATTTTGGAGCAAAATCGATTTAACTCTCAATTTTCGCCCATTCCGAGGAGCTCACCTCCTTCCACAACTTGTCCTCTTCCGCTCTCCTTTCTTGCTTTTTTTGGGGCAGGCAGGTTGTCTAACAGAGGCAGCGGGCGTACATTTCTCAAGAATGCTCTTGATCCATTTGATTTCCTCTTGGGTAACCCTGACACATTTTTAGACTTCTTCTTAAATTGGGGACATTCTTTTGGAGGATCAGTGGTCCTAGAGCCACTAATTGACACTTTGTTGCTTTTTGCCACATTTTGTGTGTTGAACATTGAGAAGATGTTACTTTCATACTTTCAATAGCCACTTTCTCAGGTTTCTGGATACTCGAGACAGGCAGAGGTTTCTCCATTGAAGTAGATTTTTCAATCACTACCACTGAATCCTCCAGTCTCAATCTTCCCGACCTGTGGGCACTCGTAGGGTGCGTCCGCATCCATTTGCAGTCTAACAGTAATGCTTCCATCATCACAGACTTTTCTGTGTTTTGTCTCCTGGCCAAATCGCACAAGCGATTTTGCCAATTTACAGAGGCTTCAGCTTCTATATCAGTCTTGAGACCACCTTATTCGCCAAAGCTTCAAGTCCTGTCAATTTGTTCGCAATACCCGAAATTAGGGCAGATTGATCCTGTAGAATGTTGTTAAGTGCCTCATATAAAGGGCATTAGGGATGTTGTTAACACTGCCATCACTAACTGTTGCTGGAGGGCTCTATCTTCTGTTCTCAATTGGATGTTTCTACTCCTATTCCTTTCCTCTACATCCTCTATGTCCTCCAAGCATTCACTGGAGGAAGACGAAGAATATGATGTTGCCATAGAGAGCCCCGCCTCCGACACTGGCTCGTCCCCATTTTCATCGCCTGGGTCCCCACTTTAGGTCGTTATTCTGAGCTGATATTCATTATTCACTCATGTCTCTCCCTGGATCTGAGTGATAGTTTAGGTTCTTTAGTGCAGTAAGATTTCTCTCCTTTAACACTGCCTCTTTGACCAAGCCTCTTTTTGCTGACTGGCCGATTTACGCCCCCCTGGCCATCGTCCCAGAGGCACAGAAGAAGATGAATGTCTCTGCTCATTAGTTTGTTGCTCCATGGCCATGTCTGCCTGTTGTGGAGACCAGTCAAGAATCCAAAGATGGCCATTGACCCGAGAAAGACTCAGCTATTTTTGTTGGGCAATTTTAAGGGTCAATTCAGTGACTTCCTTTGAGAAATAGGTTGCCAAAGTTACATTTTGGCACTTACATGAGCACCATGCTGATTCACAGTCTTTTATTTCCTGGCCACTGTGTATTGCCGCTCTATGTCTCTTTTCCAGGTTGGCCTGCATTTCTGTCAGCGGGGGCCAATTTGACCTTCTCTCAACATCCTGGATGTGAGTCATTTCCGTAGGTATATCTGCAGGAGCTCTATGTGGACACTGCTGGGTGGGTTTACCTTCAAAACTTCCGCCTACTACTGTCAATGGAGGTTGTGAGTCTCTCCATGTGTCCTCTGAGATATACGCCCTCCTCTCAATCTGAACAATGTCAGCAATCTGCGATTGCAGTTTCTCTGGGAAAATGTTAATTACGACACAGCTTTGTTCGTTTAATACATTTCCGACGGCATCAGAAAAAGGATTGGGCTCCCCACCCAGGATGCCTCCCGTGCTGCGCGACATTCCCTCTACCTCTATGGAGAGCAAATTTTGAGCTGCCAGAGCGGTATCAGGGCTCTCATTAAGGAAAACATGAGGGGGGGTTCAGATCAGGGAATAATGGTGACGGCTGTTCAAGTGTATGTTTATTTGGAGTTCCATTCACAGCAGTATTGCAATGTTCATATACTTTGGGAGAGGCATTAGCGGAAAACCGCTTGCCTTCTTACCTGCTGCCATGTGCGAGTCCCCGATGCCTCGGCCATGTCGGAAGCTGCACTCTCCATTTTGCACGGAAAAGTCTGCACCGAGATATTACAACCAAAAGCGGGTTGCCCACACCAGGGATAGTAAGCCTCACAGCCCAAACACCAGAACACTAAACCTCACCTTGCCGAGGCTATGACAGGTGGGAGGATTTTGTAGGCAGGAAGTAGTGATGGAAAATGATGGAAAGTATAGAGTCCAGTCTGCTCCGAAAGCAGAATTCAGCCACTGCAGATTCACCAGAACACTGATCCTCACTTAGTCCAAGGGACTTGGTCCCCAGGCTCTCAGGTAGATCTGCAAACAAGAAGGTGGGGGGGAGGGGTTTAATCGAGTGTAGAGGGAGTAGGAAAGTCAGAGAAGTGGTGTGCTGTTGGCAACTTCAGTTCAGTTTTCACTGTGCGCTGAGCTTTCGTGTGAATTGCAGACTGATGCGAGACCTCGTGTGCTGTTGGTGAAGTGCATGCGTTTTGCTGATCGAGAAGATGGTTGTGTGGATTTTCGTGTGAATTACTTATGCAGAGATTTGATCATGGGGTTAGTGGGTTATATATCTTAGTCTTTATAAATCTTGTATCAAGTATCAAGTATCCGGTTGTCCTATAGGTAGGCATATTTTCCAATTTTCTTTCCTGTCCATCTTATTGTTATGAGTGATTGCATGGCGCGGTCCCAGCTGAGTTGTGTTTGAAGTTAGTGTAATGGGAAGGGGTGTGTCTTGTCCCCTCCTTTGGTGTTGGTGCTGTAAATTAGCAGTCACCCACTCCCTTGCTATCTATTTACGTCGATGATCTATTGGTGCATGTGTGCAGTTTGTAGGCCAACGTGTTATTGATATATCGTCCTTACCCTTCCATCTCGATCTATGTGTGTTTAATCTATGGTATCTTCCTATCATATCTATCTCTCAGTAGGTAAATTGATATGATGTAGAATGTTCTTCCTTAACTTCTGTTTATGGGCGATAGCTTAGGGGGATTGGGAGGATCAATTTCTTCACTCAGCATTGTTATCGCTGGGTTTATTCCCCTTAAGTGTTCTTCTAGTTTTGGGGTGAAGAACCAGGATTTGAGGAGTTTTCTGAATAGTAGGTGGTTTCTTGTGTTGCATATGTTGTTTGGTAGCTTGTTCCACATTTTAGGGGTGAGAGAAAGAAGATCCTCTGGATTTTCTTTTGTTGTAGGGTTTTGGTTCAAGACGGATGTCGCTGCTCAATCTGAGCGTCCTTGTTGGGTGATGTAGGCTTAATTTGTCTCTTAGGAACTCTGCACCTTGGTTGTGGATTGCTCTGTGCGTAATTCACATTGATTTGAACTTGATTCGTTGTTTTATTGGTAGCCAATGTAGTGTTTTCAGCGCTGGTGTGCTGTGTTGTCTTCAGGGAAGTTTGAGGAGCAGTCTGGCTGCCGCATTTTGTATGCATTGTCGTTTTTATAGAAGTCGTTCAGGGATGCCCAGATAAAGGCTATTGGCATAGTCTACTCTGGACATGACGAGAGTGATGACAGTGAGTGTTTTGTTGGCGAATGACAGGAAAGGTAGGATCCTTTTTACTGCTGGCAGGAGAAAGAATAATTTCTTGATTAGAGTGTTTTCTTGTGGCTCTAGAGTAAGTTTGTTGTCTATCAGGACTCTCCATTTTTTTACAATCGACATTGGAGCTGGGGTTGTACCAAGTTCCCTTGGCCAAGGGATGTAGAGTTTGCTAAAAACAGATGGCTCCATATACATCCCCTTCATTGTAGTGCCCAAAACATGACGGCCATGGGGGTATTTACTGCCCACATTATTCCATGGGACTACAGCTGGCGCTAAATGCCACTTGATTGCAAGGTAAAATACTGCATTGCAATAATGACCATTTTACCCTACCCCCAGAAGGTGTAAGTAAAAAGTTTAAACAGCCCTGTAATGTTTTTCTTTTTTTTTGTATCTGTATGGAAGGACTGCACATGCACTTTCAATACAGGGAAACAACGTTTACTCTCTGATGCCCACTGCCTGATCATCTCAATCGTGTAAAGCATGAAAGGTGCAGTAAGATACACGACTGTACCGGATACCTCTCTGTCTGCAAGAAGATGATGGACCTCATTACAAGTGTGCCGGTCCGGTAACAATGTGCCGCTAAGCCTAGTAGCACCGTTGTTACCAGACCAGCACACTAAGAGTCTATCTGCTGGAGTTGCTGTGCCAGGCCGGTCTGACCCTGCCATGCACAGCAGCCACGTTAGGCAGACTTTCACGGAAGCACCGGCACTGTTATTAACGGTGCCGGTGCTTCCGTGGTCCCCATTCCCATTTGAGTCCTATAAGACTCTAACGGGAATGGGATTTACCATTTACCGGCGCCTGACTTCCCGAACCACCGGGGATGTAATGCCCCGGGGTTTCCGGCAATCCAGGTGCCAGTAAAATTCGCTTGTCTGGCAGTAACCTGACAGTTTTATCGCCACGATTACCACCAGACTTCAGGCCCAATGTATCATTGAAACAATGCTACAGTATGTTGCTGATGGTGGTGATAATGCAGATCACAGACAGCATTTATGGTATCTATCAGTGGTGGTAATCCTCACAAAAATATTGCCAAGAGACTGCAATGAGGCCCTATATATAAAGACCTCCTATGCTGATTCTCATCCACGCAGAACTGATTCCCACTATAAACACACTTTGCTGATGTTCCTCTTTGCCAAGCACTCTACTTGAAAGGCATACATGTTGCTGTAACTCCCCCCCCCCCGCACAATATTGTAATTTTAGAAAAGAATTAAAAAAAAACGAACGGATTACAACTATAGCATCACTGATTGCCTTTCAATTGGTTGGAGTGCAGAGGTGCCTACATTTGAATTCGGATCTTAGTACTTGATTTATGGGTATCCAGTAATATTATCCCCATATACATGGCCACCATACATATGGTCGCTGGGAAAAGGCTGTGGGGACCTTATGTATGGTGACCATATATATGGGGTCAAGGGGAGGGCAGCGGGGGTCAAAGGGGTCTCCCCTGCTCCCGTTGAAGAAAGAAAAAAGGTCTGGGGGGTTTCAGAGGTGTCCCCCACATGTTCAATGTGATAATGTCCGTGCAAACCACAGCCATTTTTTGGCAACATTTTTGTCAAACGACATTTTTGCAGGGACATTATCATGCGGAACCGATTTATCCAAAAAGGCCAAGGTTCATCCGTGACCCTTTGGCCCAGTATCAGTATGAAACATGGTGGAAACCTTATAATATGTGCCCTTTATATTATTTTATCCAATCTATGTATCGCACAGGCTGATGTTTAATGAAACGTTCAAAACTGGGTACCAGTCGCACTGCAATAATGGCCGACACCAATGCAAAGAGGCATCCTGTAGTGCACGAGGACATTAACGCATAATCCCCTGAAAGGATGTCTCGCCAGAATGTACCTGTATCGAATAGAGACATGCATACATATATCTGCATCCGTGCAATTGCAGAACACCTCTGTTTTACTGATGACATTATTATGGAAATCACAAATTCCAAAACATCACATTTAAGCATGCATTCGTTAACGGGACTGCAAAAAAGAAAATCTATTCTTTGAAATGATTGTTAGAAAATGTCTACTTTTGACGAAATGATGTTTTATAGCCTGTAAAGTTCCATAATGGCTTTTAACAAACCTTAAAGTTTGTGTTCGCTTAGCAGGAGTATAACTTATATTGTGCACGAGAATCATGCTTTTAGGTTAGCGTATTGATTTGTATACACGGGTCTGGCTTTCTATCCGCTGCTTGGATGTTTAAGGAACTGAGGTAGAGGATGTGCAGTGGCAAGGGGAGCTCAGCTCGAGCTTTCTATAGCAAACAGGGATCGCCAAAGTGCTGGAAACTAAGCATACGTTCACGCTGCGTGCGCATGACACCTACATTCCCCTTTCATATACCACAAAGGACGGCGCATATTTGGTTTTACAAAAGCTTTAATCAACACCATTTTGGGTGATTCGATTTAGGTTTACCCTCAAACAAACTTGTTTCACTAAGTTTGACACGAACTATGCAGGGACACACTGGAATTCATGTTCGATTTTATGGAACTTTCATAGAGGCAGGAGTTTACATTTAGGAAAGGGTTCATGAACTGGATTGGAGAGAAGAAAGAAGAATGGCGAGGTAATGAGTGAATGGGGACTCTGGTGAATCCCTCTGATAGAGAGATGCTAGGTTGCCCTGTGGCGACCAGCATGCATGAGTGTTTGCCTTTGTGTGAGACATCTATCGCAGTAGAGAGAAACTAGTAGCAAGGGTTGGATGCAGTAGGAGAGAGCAGGCATTATTGGCTTTCGGTGACTGTAAGCAACATAAAGGTGATATGTGTCAGATTGTGCTTCATGCTTTTGAGGATTTTGAGGAACAGGAAATCCCAGAGGACAGCTTGTGTAAAACTCACGCTTGTGTGATTTTGGGGGAACACGTAGCTGACTCAGGAAGGGAGGCGATACACCAGACAGTGTCCTGATCTTGCAGTGAGTGGACAAAACATGTGCGAGTGGACGATACATGGGAGGCAAAGCAGGAGAAGAAGAGAATCCCTGATGGCTATTGTGTGAGCCTCAACATTGCATGATATTTGTAGTGGAAGTGTATCAAGGTGGGAGATACTGTTCAGTGAGAATACAACACGATTGAACAACATGTCTGGAACATCCACATGTGCTATAGTCAAGGGAGAAATGCAGCTCATGGTTTATTGACATCTGCATCAGCACTTGCTGTGTCCACTGAGAATGCCAGTATTGCACATAGCCAATTACAGGTCTCAACCAACTCATGGGGCCTCATTACACGGATGTTGCCGCCGGTACCATACCGGTACCACCATGGAGAAAAGGGGAATTACCACCCCATTCCAAGGTTGGCGGGGCGGTAATTCCCCCTTCCTCCATGGCCCTTCCCCATTCCCGTTTTTGCCCCAAAGGCATAATGGGAATGGGGAAGGAGCTAATTACGCTACTGCAAATTGTGGTACCGTAATTAGCACCAAGTTCCCTTTGCGGGTCCCAACTTTAACGGCTGGTCTACACCAGCCGTTAAGGTCGGGTCCCGCAAAGGGACCTCGTAGTAAGGCGGTAAGGGTTTACCGGTACCGGTGCCCTTACCAGTACCGGTAAAACCTTACCGCCTACTGTGTAATGAGGCCCATGGTCCACACCCCAGTCACAAATCACTCAGGCGTATATGAACCAGTACGTATACATGCCAGTGTATTGCACCACAATGTTTAACATCAAGAGAGATTGATACATGTGGTTGCACTTTCAGCTCCATACAATACCTTACTGGCAGTAGTGGAAACGGTTCAGATTCAGGGATGTCATTTCAACAAAATGCCAGGGGTAGCGGAAGTGACATCACATAAACCTTGACCCCTGATGACATCAACGGAAGTGATGCCATTTGACCCCCATCCCCAAGTGACATCATGGGAAGTGATGGCAAATGATCTTCAGATTTTTCAGATGCGTCTAGCACCCGTGTTTCCAGGTGCTCTCATTTCAGCCAGATATAAGAAACGAGGCACAGAGGGAGGCATGTTTTGTCCACAATCAGACATTTGGGGAATGCATTTTCCAGATTCGACGTGGGGTCTATAAGTAAAACAGACATAATGCAGTATTTGTAACAGGGTTACCAAAATCTCTAACGCAGGCTACAGCTAGTGTATGAAACATTATAGATCAATGGACACAGAAGTATGCGTTATCTGTGGCATTGCTGTTTTAAACAAGCTTAAAAAGCACTGACCTAGGGAGGCATATGCTGCCATTTACCCAAGTTAAAAATGCTGCACCAGCAAGGCCTGAAAATAAAATCATTGACCAGGATTTAGTATCAACAGCATTCCCTGGTTATAAATGTATCTATGAGTCAGCTACCAATACGATAGTAGAAACCTATTAGACTGGTATGCAAGCACACAGGGATCTGCACCCGATAATGTTATTTTTGCTGGAGTATAATATCTGGGAAAGTTTCTTTCAATGCACCCAAGACCCCCCCATAGTTTTTATTATCTTAAGCGTATTACTGGGCGCCAGAGGACGTTAAAAAAAAAACACCATTTCATGTAATATCATTGCTGCACACATAAATCCATGGCACCACAAAGTTATCTTAAATTGAAAATACCCACAAGTTGCTTCTCAAGACACTCACTGCACACTACCCCTTTGTCAGACCCATTGGTGCCCAATGGTATAGCACAACATTTGGGGGCTCCCCTGCGAGCCATGCTGTGGGCCCACCTCAAGCTCCTTAACAAAGCACAGGGCACATCACATCCCGGACCGGTCCAGACCAACCCGTGTGCGCAATGTGCATGATGATTATGCTGCTGCAGGGGCATGCACTAATGCAAGTGAAAGAAGTACATTTGTTTTTTTATCAAAGCTTAAATGTTTAACATAACATTGAAAGAAATGGCCATGCCTGGTCCACAAATATGCCAGCCACCAGTGATGGCTGGTGAGTTGTTTTTTTGGCGGGTGTACATTTTTCCACAAGTATGTGATTGCGACCAAGCTCAGCGAGGGAGCCCGAACTAACGAAAATGGGTTGGGAGGGAGTCAGGGGACACCGGGAACAGTTGTATAGTCCGTGGACAGCGCACCCGTTTGCAAAAGGAAGTTATGACAGAATAATATAGAAGATATTTATATTATACAAAATAAATGTATTTATCAAAGTGATGGGGTATCAGAATGAGAAACATGATTGGGAGAATTTGGAATTTGTATAAAGTCATCATTATCCAGGAGGATAGCTCAGGGGCAACGCGCTCGCCTTGTATTGTACAAACTTGTTGTATAGTTTAATTCTATTGTGGTGGTTGTGGCCAGTGGTTGTATGTGTATAGGTATTATAGGTACTTTTACTGCAGCCAAATAAACACTTCTCAGTTACATTTAAGTGTTGCTCAACCTCTTATATGTTCATCCTCCCTGGCCACTTTGCTCACCCTTGGTTACTGGATCTCCCAATCCATGTCCAATAAAACTACCTTGCTTTTGTACCATTTTGACTTCCATGAATCCCTGACTTACTCCTGACTGTCACTGAGATTTAGAACACCCTTCATGACTCCTCTGCTACTATTGCCATCTGCTACAATGACAGTGCAAACCCCTGCCACCCCCTTTGGTCTAGACAGTCATAGTGGAGGGGTTGGGCTTATGATGAACATGGCTAATCCATCTGTCTGCTTTGTACAATCTAACTTTCACCTTCTCGCCTTTTATCTCACAGCTAATAAGGTCACAGTGTATTCCCTTCTCACTAGTCTTCTTGTCTACAGGCATCCTTGTCCACTAAATTCCTTTTACCTTGATGTTTATCTGTGTTATGACTCCCTCTCCTCAGAAGTCCCCATCACAATCTTAAAAGATATAAAAATGTCAAGAATTATTCTCCTCCCACCAACTTGAAATCCAGCCTCAACTTTCCGACTTGTTCCTTACTGACATCCACAACCAACCGACACACCTCCCTCAACGTGTTCTTTCTACCCTTTCCCCTTACCTCAACTATTCTCTCCAGTGATGCTTGGCAATCTGGCCACTCCATAGTTCACTTGATCATTGAGATTCTTCCTTCTCCCCCCAAAATTCCATTAACTTAACAGGGGTTCAAACCTAACACAATGAATTTCTATCTAGCTGATCTCAGGTCCACTTTTATTCACATGCTTAGCCTTATCTATCGAACAAGTCTTCTTTGACCACAGCTGAGCCCTCAGATCACCCTTTGAAACCATTAACAATATTAAAACTTTACACCCAATAGCCCTCATGCACTTGTGTAGTAATCTCTGATATGCTTTGGCATTAGCAGTGTTTTTAATTGGTGTTCCTCCTTCATCCTGCAACGAAGAACAAACATGTGTGGCCCTTTCCTTCAAAACACCTGTGTGTATAATGGTGATTCGATTCCTGAGAGGTTTCTGTTCTCTTTCCTTGGTTTTTCAATATGTACATAAAACAACTTGATAACCTCATTGCCCTGTTCTCCATCTTTGCAAGCAAGCTATGTTGATTATAAATAATGAGCAAGACTGATAACTGGCTAACATTGGCTAAACCAAAAGGCTTTTACAAATGTGGAACATGCTCCATGTGTAAACATGCACTTGACACCTAGACACTCACCTTCAGGAACAACCAGAATCACAAAACAATCGATTTTGTAAACTGTAAATCGAAATGTGTGATTTATGTAATCATTTGCACATGCAAACTAATGTATATAGGCAGCACCATCAGAGAGCCACGAATAAGAATACAGGAACATCTGGGAACACTGAAATTGCAAAAAGCTAAATTCCCCTTGGCCATGAACGCTGAACCTTATATTGCCTTGCAAATGTTACAGATGTCTCACCCTCTGTCTGATAACCTCTTCGATGCATGAAGGCCATCGGGCACACTCAGTCAAGTGTGAATCTCATCCCAGATTGGACTGTCCAAGCACATGGAGAGGACATCTGTCCCTTTGTCACTTTCCAACACATTATTGGAGCTTCTAGTGCCGGACAGCCATAGGATTGGCATGCAGTGATTATATCGAATAAAAAACAGAGAATAACTTTAATAAAGAAACAATTGTAACAAGAAAATGTTTTTGTTTAAAATGTATATGGGGTTGGCGTAACGGGTTAGAACAGATGGGGAGGGAGTTGGGTGGGTTCAAAAGCATAGGGAAACAGGTGGCTCAAAAGGGACCCCCCAAAATGAAATAAAATATAAAAAATAAATAGGTTTTTCTTTATAAGAATTCGTCATTCAATTTTTTATAATCACATGTAACCATAGGATCAAAAACCTTTTAAAGAAGCTATTTTTGGATTCCTCAGAAATGAGAAATTATCACCCTGCTATAATTCTGTGCTGTAGAAATGATTTACTGAGAAAAGGGGCCTGAACAATGTGCACTTGTGCCTTGGGATGGGGACTGTGCCACTGAAGGAATATTTTATCAGGGTGTGTCCTTTAGCATGCTCACGGGGACCAGGCCAGTATTTGAACTATGACATGCTATTATATATTTTTAAATAAATAGGTAAAATAAGATTCATCCAACTCATCCCATAACAGACATACCTTTCCTGCTCAAAAATCCTGGAGAAGGAAGCCTACTTACAGTTTCAGGATTTTCTTAAAACAAATAACATCTTAGGCACTCATCAGTCCAGATTCAGAGCAAGGCACAGGACGAAAACAGCCAACTTGGACCTCAAAACAACTTTGAGTGGCATAATGGAAAGTGTGGGCACAGTATTAATGATGCTGCTGGATCTGTCCGCGGCCTTTGACTTGGTCGATCATTCCATTCTTGTCAATCGATTAAAGAATATAGCGGGCTGCTCCACCAAGGCATGAGACTGAATCTCCTCCTTTCTCGGGTCAACAAATTTCAAGAGTGGCAGTGGATAATGTCCAATCATCTCCAGATGTCGTTAATGCGCGAGTCCCACAGGGATCCTGCATCTCAACATCTCTTTTTAACATTTTTAATATTCAGCCCCTGCTTAACCTACTGGACCACCTGGGTGTCAAGTACACCAACTATGCTTATGACACTCAGATGGTATTTGAACTTGTAGAAAATCATGATAAGGACTTTGACAACTTGAGTACTATCCATGCCGCAATACAAACATGGATGGTCTCAAACTCCCTGGCTTTGAATGACTCGAAGACATAGCTTCTTATTCGTGAGTACTAGCCAGATGCTTAAGAAACTTGATACTTCCTACAGAAACTTCAATATTGCAAACAATCAGATTAAGGTCTCAGATTGTCTCAAACCCCTAGGAATGCACCTAGATGCAGAACTTAACATGAAAACTAATGTGTCACACACACGCTCATCGTGTGAGTACATGGTCAGGCTACTCAAACAAATCGGCCCTATATCTCACTCAACAATAGATCCACCCTAGCATCTGCCTTAGTCAACTCAACCCTTGACTCCTGTAATAGTCTCCTAAGTGGGACCACACAAACTAACCTGTTAGCCCCATAGACCACACGGAACAATGCGGTGCGAGCAGTCTTTGGTCTCCGTAAGCAGAATCACATCTCTGATTCTAGGAGGGCTCTGCACTGGCTGCCCATTAAGCACAGGATACTGCACAAGACTCTGGCACTAGTTTATAAATACTGAACCTCAGTTGCACCCGCTTATCTCTCAGAACGGCTTATGGTTGATCGACCATTATGATCACTCCACTCCAGTGACAACTACAAATTCAGACAGACTCGCTTTTTGCTGTCTACATTTGGAGTTGGCAGCTTTCCAGTACAGGCACCTAAAGCTTGGAGTGCCCTTCAATTACAAATCAGAGCCTGTAACTCCCTGCTGGCATTCAAAATTACAGTCAAAACCTACCTGTTTAACAGGCCATAACTCGGTTCCTCTCTTCTAAGGCCATCTTTTGTGCTTCTCTCTCCTGGCCTTGACCACCCTTAGCTCTGCCATCTATCTGTCCATCGTGTCTCGTTTCTTGTGCGCCCTGAGCCCCATGGAAATGTGGCTTGTTAAAAGAAATAAAATAAATAAATAAAACGACCCCACACTGTGTGATAAAGGCACCTGATTGTGATGTGATAATTGATTGTGTTGTGATAATTGTTTGAGTAGTGTATGCGACGTTTTGTGTGGAATGTGATAACAAAACTGAGCTATCATGCTGCAACATTTGGTGCTGTGGGCTTAGAAAATCCAAGATGGCCAAAAAGCCCACATGTGCGCCAAAATCCAGGAGAACCACACAGTTTGTGCACACTAAAATGGTTGCCTAACTTGCCACCCACCAGTGCGAGCAGGATGGGCCGGGGTGCCATGAGTGAAATGTGTGCCAAAGGAAAAACCGCACTTTAAAATTAGCTTTGGTTTCTCTGAATGCCAGCTCAAAATGCCTATTTTCAAACATTGCAACACATCCAAAAATCTCACTGAACACCAGCGGACATCTGGCAGAATGAAGTATGTGTGCATACTAAATCTGGGAAGTTGAAGAGCCCCAAAACAATGTTCATAACAAGACTGGCTGAGCTCTGCAGGTCTGCAGCAGCCTAACTGAAACTGGATTTAAAACTACCAAAAATCGAAAATGTTTAAATTAACTGAGTGACCTACTTTTGAGTGTCACATAGTTTGTAACTGTTAAAATGTCATAGTTTTGAACTTAGAATCAGCATTCTAGCTGCATATGTAAAAATTGTCTTGACTTAAACTGGGGAACAAAAAGTGACATTTTACCTGAAACCTGGCTTAAGGAAACTGGAATTCTGCCAGACAGCTACCCCAGACAGGAGTGGGGGCTTGCCCAACAAATGCATTCCCAGGCCTGGCTGCATTCTGTTGCTCCTGCCAAAAGGAGGTCACACACTCTCTGATTGAATTACCAGGGGATTGCAATAAACTAAAGAAAGGGCCCAGGCAGATGGTTTATTAGGGTGGTCGTAAATGGCTTCCTTTTGAACAAAGCCCTGCCTTGACTCAGGCAGATGGTTTATTGTGGGGACCGTAAAACAGCTTCCTCTTGGCAGAAGCTGGGAGGGGCAGGGTCTCTGAGCTTGGCAGAAACTGGATAAACTGGTTTCTATACCATGTGACCTGAAAAGACACACCCCTGTTGGCCAGAATATGATTCTAAGAAAGATGTATAACTCACAGTGCGGACTTGTCAAAATTATTTAAATGATACCATAATTCTTGTGATTTTTCGGTGCACGTTTTAAGACGCGTTGGGAATTTGTGTGATGTTCTGGGGCAAAACCCTGCTATCTATTGAAACCACAGACTCTGTGTTTAAGCTAGAGACATGGGAATTTACTGGAGTATGTATGCAAAGGGCGTGTATATGTGTATAATTTTTAATGAAAAACCAATGTTGCAAAACCAGTTAAAAAACGCAAAATGTTGCCAGTTCTGAATGCGAGCTCTTAGAAACATCAGAGTTTGAACAGAGTATACCTCATGTGATCCGTGATGGGTGCATGTAATTTCAAACCACTGTGTATCTATGAAATATGTCTTTAGGTCAAATATAGATTTGTGTGTAATTTGACAGGGGAGTTTCCTTTCTGCAAGCCATTAAATGACATCATTCTGACACACAATCCTGTTCTCCAGTGAGAACGCAAAGAATTCTCCAACCTATCAGAACTCTGAAGGGGTTGGGCCTAGAAAGCTAGCCTCTCCACCCACTTTCAAAACACATAAAAAGAGACTGCTGGGACAGGTAGAGACATTCAATTCCATTTGCTGCGGAGCATGCTGACCGACGACTTTACATCCAGAGATCCTACACTTAGACTTCCAAGCTAAACAGAGACTACAGAACTTTGAACCAAGAAGGTCCACTGCAAGCAAAAGTATTTGTCAGCAGGCCCAAAAATCATTTGCAGACTATCAACAGCCGGGCGAGCTGTTTGAATTCCCTGCCTAGAACATTGCCGGGACCGGTATCAGTGTCCAGGAGCCGTGCAGATCAGCGCTGTGTCCGGAGAAAGCGGGACCAGGAGCCGTGCAGACCGGTGCTAGACCAGACCAGCAGAACCCAAGATCCAGGAGCAGTGCCGGTGACCCAGAAAGCAGAGCTGTACTCGGAACCGGAGATCAGATCGCTGTGAAGTGCTGTGCGCAGTGACCGGATCCGTGACAAAGTCGCCTTCCTGTCCAAAATCTCTTGTGAGTACTCAGCAAAACTCAGAACATATGCCTTAGTTTAATATAATATAATTCAATCTATTTAACCTAAGTAGAACTGTCACCTGTCATTTTCTAGCTGCAAGCTGTAACCTGTCGCTTTGAACTTTTAAAATTTCAAATCCGAAAAACAACCTTTATTTAATCATCTGTATCTCTGGAACCGTTTGGGCTAGGAACTTGGTTTAACTTTCCTCTGAAAGCCTAGAATCTCAGCTTTTCAACAAGCTTAGAGCCCACTCATTTTACGTTTGCCGTAATCACGATTCACGCACTTGCGAATTTTACTGCAATTTGCGATTTGGTTAAAAATCCAGCCACGTGTAACCATCAGCAGTCATCTCTTTCCTTGCTAAAAATTTGTTTGCCTCTTAATCACCATCTCTGAATCATTGCTAAAGTGAGCCTGAACTCATATTAACTAGATACCACATACCCTGAACCTCCTGAAGGGAATTAAAAGTATTTTCAGCATATTTCTCGCTGCATTGTCACCATGTTCAAAGCATTTTGCCTGTGTTTCAAAACTCCTATTGTTGTATAAGCTTCCTGGGGTGAACTGAATTACATTTGATTGCATTTCTAAGAACTGTGTGCTCTCCTCTTCATTTCCTTACATTGCATAAGGGGGGGAGTGGATTGCCAGAGAAAAGTGATTACATTGTTTTGTTGAAATCATATTGAGTATTTTCTGTATTGCATTTTCATTCAACATTGCATCCATCTGAAACTAGATAAAGCATTCTCTGCCACCTTATTCTTCTGTTCCTATTCCCAAGCGTGCTACCTCATCCTTTATACTACTCCTGGGTAATCAAATCAGTTTATTAGTAGAACATTACCCATTGTTGTTAACTGCTCATGTTCTGAAGTGTGATATTAATTATTAATTTATTATAAAGTGTGATATATATATATTGTTTACATTCTCAAATAAACCGTTTAAACTTGCAAAACAGAACTACTTCTTGGCTCAGTGGGGTCAGGGGGGTTCCAAGAGAGGGGTGTTATATAGGGTAAGTCATCCAGAACTCATGAACTGGACATAAAGATATATCAATAAGGGTTTCCATTCAGTATCCCAGACTAGGCATTGACTTAGCTGTAGTGCTGGATTGAATCCTCTTACAAATTGGGGGCTCGAGCCGGACGTTTGGGTTAGATCTATCACTTGTGCAGATTAATACAGTGTGCTAACTGACAGGAGACATACATCCGGTCGGATCACCACGCTGTGTTACGCTGTAAAGCACTCCTCAAAGGAACGCTCTAAGGAAAAGGTCTGTTTTGCAAAAATAAAATACAAACTTCTGTAAGTCAGGAAGGAACTCAAATTCCAGAATGACGACCTTGGTAGATATGAAAATAGCCAGAGAGCACTTCTTACATAAGCTATTTGTGAGAGGTGAGTGGACTCATCAGGACCAGACGGTCTGGTTGCAGGCAGTCGCACCCCAGATCACTGAAACAGGGTCAGATATATGGAGAGACCAGGGTCCCTTACATGTGGCCCTGAGTGAACTATATATGGCCCCTAAGGCCAAGGATGAGCACAACAAGATTGCCAGGGTAGCGGCATATTTATATTTACATATGGGAGCCATGCAGGACAAATGTGCTGAAGGCCAAGATCTGGCGAGTAGGAAACTGCTGGCATTACAGAAGGCCCAATCTGATCTGGATTCTTCTGAGCAGAGGCTGCAGAGGAGCCAGGAGTCAGAAAATGATAGTAGGCAGTATATCATTAAAATAAAAGAGGACATGGATATACTGCAACAGGAAAAGACAGACCAGGATACCAGAATTCTGGCTTTGCAGAAGGAGCACCAAGACAGTTTGGACTCCTTGCTGCAGAGCAGGAAAAAGCTGGAGCAACAGATCAATTTCAACAGGGCATGCACAGAGCAGGTAGCCACCCTGCAAATCCAACTAGACAGAGAGAAAGAGGAGAGCAATACACTGATCCTGAAAGACCTGGACACCCAGGCAGAGTTTGATCAGGAGCGCCAGAAAGCTGGTGCCTTCCAAAGGCAAAGGGACAACCCGACAGTACAGATGCAGACTCTTAGTCAGGAAAGGGACACCTTAGGCCAGGAAGTCTGCCACTTAAAAAGAAAAATGGAAGAAAATCACCTGGGACTGGGTGACCTCCAAAAAGAACACCAGGACGTGCTAGAGCACACCAGGAGGGTGGAGGAGGCTCTGGCAAGACAGGAGCAGGCCAGTAGGGATGGGACTCAGGAGGTAACCCTCCTGCAGCAAAGACTGGCCCAGTGCTCCAGGACCAATCAGGAAACGCAGAGAGAGAATGAGGCTCTCTGCCAGCACAATGATAGGCTCCAACAACAGGTAGCAATGCAGGAGAGACTGATAGAGTCTAGTAAGGCCTTAACTGAGGAACTGAAGGCGCAGGCTCTTGCATCGCAACAGGGAGCAGGGGCGGATAGAGACCAGGTTCGCTGGGAAAGGGAAACTCCTGAACATAACCTCAGGAGCCCTAGTACCAGAAGCCTTTATCTCTCTCAGTCCCTGGACTCTGCCACCCCCATGTCCCCTGGCGCACATGAGCACCGGGCCACAGGGATGGCAGATTACTATCCAGCCAGAAGCATGGGGCTCATAGGCCAGTACCTCCCAGGAATGGATGGGCGGGCATCCGGGTATGGGCACCCAAGCACAGTGCAATTTAGTGGGGAACCCCAGGAGAATAGGCCCATTAAGGGCATCCTGAAAACTTCTGCCCAGTTAGGTCAGTGGGGGGGGTACCCATCAAATCCTGGCAGCAAGGAGGAATCTGAAGACTCCTCTGAATGGCGCAGGACACAGGAGACCAGGTCCCCACATTCTGCCAGCCAATCCCAGGCTCGCAGAATCCGGGAAAACCTGGAAGATCAGACAGGAACCTCTGGGAGCAGTGCCTCTGAGTCAGAGGATGAATGGACCAGGGTTACCCGAACCAAAAAGGCCAATAAGGCAAAAAGGGCCTTGCTTAAGGATCCATTGAAGCAAATAAAGGCAATAAGGAGTGTCATCACGCCTTATCACAAGAACGCCAAGTATTCTGTTTGGGAACACTTGGAGCTTTACGAGCAAATGATGGAGACTTTCCATTTGAAGGACAGCCAAAGCTGTATTCAATATGTAAAGTGGACCTTCTCACCAGAATACTCCAGTTTCTTTGCGGGGCTGGAGGACCAAAATCATTTAAGATGGTCCACCTATAAGGCGGCCATCTTGAAACATTTTCTGTTCACAGAAATCCTCAAGAGGCTCGCAAGGCAGCCTACAATTTGCAATGTGGGGAGGATCAGGCCCCACAAGAATTCGTGCAAGAACTGAAACGTGCCTTTGCGCAGACCAGCAGAAGGGTGCGCACAGACAGCAGAGAATTTGTCAATACATTTTTCCATGCCTTGCCCAAATATATAATGACCCAGCTCGTGAGAGATTTTCATGAGAAAAGATCTTTAGACTGGGTCATTGAACAGGCTACCTGGATCTATGAGGTGCAGAAGCCCATAGAAAATAAAAGCAATACCCAGAAAAATCCCAAAACCAACAGCAGCCCTGCTGCTGCCAAGGTGGCAGAGGTAAAGGTTGCCCCCGTTTTAGATTTGTTGATGGGGGGCCTAAAAACCTGCCTGCACCAAATAACTCACAGCCCAGAAGGCCCTTGGGCCAGTCACAGACAGGGAGTCGAGGAGGTAGTCCCACAAATGGGGTCCCCCGCTCCCCTGACTACGTAAATCCCTGCTACAAGGGAAACCAACCAATCCAGGGTTATGTGTGGACTCCTCCAGCCCAAGGGGGGGGATCCAGCCAAGCACCTGACCCGGGGAACTTCCCTCCTAACTTCCCCCAGGAGGGCAGAAATTCTCCAATCCTGGGCAGAACTTTTTCCCCAGGTATCCAATTTCAAGTCCCAAAATCATCCATCCTTCTTTCCCCAATTCCCTGAGCCCAGACAACCTAATCCAGGAGAGGGGAGGCCAAGTGTGGAGGGGTACCAAAATCTTCCCAATCAGGGGTACTACCATAGAAGGGATAGCTACCCTTCCCGGGATCAGCCCAGGGGAGAAAATAGAGCCCCGTATCAGCCTGAGCGGGTTTCACAACTTGAGCGCCATGTCCAAAATATGGCACGAGATCTGGGTCACATACTGAGGGCTCAACAGAACCCTCAGATGAGCATGCCACAGCCGAATGCCCCAAACTCTGGACCTGGTGCTCCAGAACAATGACGGGGGCAGCACCCCGATAACCCACCGGTTCCCAGGGAGGAGGCACAAGGGGAAGGGGGGTGTAAAGCCTTGGAGGAAGCTTCCTTCCCAACTTGTAAACAGCCCCTGGAAAACCAGGAACCGGAAACAAAATCTCCTACCCCTGAAAGCCTGCCTCCCAAGGAGCAGAGGGGGGTAGGAGAAACAAAGGACCCACACAGACAAACTTTGTGGAGGAGGTACATATCTTCCAATTTGAGGGAGAGGGATCCTCAGAAGATCCTGGGAAAAGGATCTTCTCCTTCAGAGATGGGGGAACTCCTCACAAAGAAAAATGGGTCCCAAGGGATGCCAATTCAGACTGGGGAGATGTGGAGACTGAGCTACCACCACCCATCATCTCATCCCAGAACCGACAATACCAAAATCCCCTGGTTCAAACCCATCCTGGTGACTGCCTCCAAAAAGGGGGGGGCGGCCCAGAACCAGAACCAGGGGAACCCACAATGGCTCTGATCTCCAGTTGCCAACTTTTTCTTTCAGATTCCCAACGCTCTCCACAGAATTCTGCCCAAATCTCTTCGTTAGCAATGTCCAAAACCAGAAAGTTAGCCCACCAGTTGTCCAAAAATGTGCATTATCTGTGCCCCCTTGAGGAGAAGGAGGGAAGATACTATGCCCTGATACAAGTACAAGGGCAGGGTACAATTTTGGCACTGGTGGACACTGGATCCCAAGCTACCCTTCTGTCCAAAAGGGTCTTTGAGGAACTAAATTCAGGAAGGGGGGAGAATAACCGAATTCCTCTCACCTCTCTTCCTGGACAACTGCAGAACTTTGACGGGAAGGAAATTCCCGTTGAGGGGACTGCAGACTTGGACATTAAAATTGTGCGACACATGGTGAAACACCCGGTCATAGTAGTGACTCCAGAGGGCACCCCTTGTTTACTAGGGAATGACCTCCTGAGAAGGTTGTCACCCCTAATAGACTGTGTAAACAAGGTCCTCTGGACGCAGACTAGCCAACCAATAAAATTAAAACAGAGTGTCAACCATGTTAGTTTAAACGGCACCTGCCACATGGTTGAACAAAAATCTGACCAAGTAGAATTTCACTACCAAAACAACCAAACTCCAGACGTGACACTAATAGCAGTAGGACAACAGACTGTTGATGGGGGGTCCTCTCTATTTCTGAAAATCAACCTTCCTTCCAGTTTAAGGTGGTATTCCACACTGGAAGGAAACACTCTGAAATTCTTCACCAATCCACAATCAGAAACTCCCACTCCTATAGTCCAGAAAGATGTGAAATCAGCTCAGAGCCTGGCTGATATTCAGCAAATTGGAGAGCAGTTGTTCATCGCTGTTCAGTTAAATGATGGGAAGGACTCTGTTCTCGCTCGAGTGTGTGTGAACAACGGTAAGAGCTTCATCAGCGAAGCCATGTTCCGCCATCTCCCAAAAGATCCAGCCATTCCCAAATTCAAACTGATAGACAAATGGGAAATGGACCTGGAAGCACCTAATTCCAAACATCTCCTGCCAAGCAAAATCTCCATTGTCAACAAGAGCATAGTCCATAATTGTTGGGTCGTGCGAGACGTCACTGCCGCCTTTAACTTAGGCAGTGACATTCTCAATCGCTTTGCCATTAGTTTGGACCTAATAAACTTCAAAGCTTGGTCCCGATTAGCAGATAATCCCATGGGCTTTGATGATCCAGAAAAAGCATTTAGGTCAGCTCAATTGCTACCTTATGCAGTTGAAATTCAGATCAAAGAGGAAGTCACCATCCCAGAAAGGACCCGACAATTCTCCCTGGAAGTGAATGTTAAAAGAGTACAAAAATTGCAAAACCCTGATGCTTACATGCATCTAAACGCTTCTCTCCAACAGCAAGGGTTGGGGGTAAACCCAACTCCATTAGTCAACATAGAACATGACACCATTCCAATAGAGGTGGATAACAGCGACTTAAAGAGTATTACTCTAGCTGCAGGCACCATTATTGAAATGGCGGTTGATGACTGACATTTTTCCATTGATCTAGGAAATTAACTGTTAGGACCAATCCCCAAGGACTGTTTTGACAGTGACAGTGAGGACAATACAACACCAGACAGGATGTTTACCCGACAAGGGGGGAACTTCCTGGTGTACACTTCCTGCCCTTATGGTAAGGAGGATGTGACTTGTGACTTCAGAAGGGATGAGGTGATTTTCCAGGTTCATGAAGGCTGCCTTTCCCACCTGGGGCCTCCAGTCCAAATCAGCGCTCTGACCAGGGACTTCTCCACCCAGCTGGAAGAGGCCGCTGAGATAGCCAAACCAGAAGTCTTTCCAGGCTTCAGGCAGATGGTGGAAGAGAGAGTCAACCTAGCTGATGCCTGTGTGACTCTGGAACAAAAGCAAAAGTTGAAACAAGTTTTCTTGGATTTCCAAGATCTCTTTGCGGTAGACTCATATGACTGTGGTCGCACCGACATCCACACAACAACGATTCCCACGGACCCTGGAATGACTCCAGTGTTTGTGAAGCAATATCGTTTGCCTCTCGCATCCATGGAGTCCCTTACTGAAATAATTAAGAACCTTGAGTCCCGGGGGATAATTCGTCCAATACACAGCACCTCCAATAATCCGGTGCTGGGAATATTGAAGCCGAACGGCCAGTGGAGACTCTGCGCCGACCTTAGGGAGCTCAACAAACGGGTCCATACTTCCCGATGGCCTCTGCCCTACATTGACCAAGGGCTGACCCAGATCCAGGGGTCACAGGTATTCACTGCAATAGACCTGACCAATGGATACTGGACCGTGCCTGTCAGTAGGGAGGACCAATACAAGCTGGCTTTTACCTTTGGGGGCCAGCAGTACACATGGCCCCGGACTCCCTTCGGATACCTCAACTCCGGCAATGAATTCAACATTTTCCTACATAAGGCCATCCCCGACCTGGGTGCGAGGGGTAACCTGGCTTATGTAGATGATGTCCTCATCAAAAGTTCATCTGTGGAGGAACACATAGCGGAGATCCGTTATGTTCTGACCCAGTTGAGGGCCGCCGGAGCAAAACTTTCCTTTCAGAAAGCACAGTGGTGTAGAACCCGTGTTAATTTCTTGGGGCATGAGATTACTCCTCAGGGTCTCTGTCCCCAGGAAAAGAAAGTGGAAGCACTTCAGAAACTGAAAGACCCCACAACTCTGCGGGAACTAAGGAGCCTCCTTGGACTGACTAATTACAGCAGAAAGTTCATTGAGGGCTACGCAGAGATCACCAGACCCCTGATTCATCTCCTGAAGGGGGGGGTCAAGTGGGAATTTCGTCCAGAACAAGCCGAGGCAGTAAGTCAACTCAAAATAAGCCTCTCACAAGCGCCTTGCCTAGCTTACCCTGTCAGAAACAAGGAGTTCTTCCTGGAGACGGGGTTCTCTAATACGTGCTTGATGGCAGTATTATACCAAAAGCATGACAAGGTCAATAAAGTAATCTCCTATGCGAGCAAAACTTTATCCTCTGTGGAGGAAAAATTCAACGAGTGTGAGAAGGCACTCCTGGCAACGGTGTGGGCATTGAAGAATTACCGCCCGTTTATCCAGGGGGAACACATCATAGTGGAGACTCCACACCAGCCTCTGCAATATCTCCAAAGTGACAGAATCCGGGCCGGGAATGTGAGTAATTCCCGAATTACTTCCTGGATTCTGTTAATGCAAGGCTTTCCTGTGGAGGTCAGATATGGCCAAAACAAGAAGAGTCCCCTCGCGCAAGGTCTGGCTGACTTGCATGATTGTGCCAGAGAAAACTGTATCGAGGACGAAAGTCTAAAAATCAAGGACAACACGGAGGCATGCCTTAATTCCCCACACAAAGTCTTTGAAGAGGACAAGTGTGAGGGAATGCCCACTGTCTGTGTGGATGGATGCTCTTACCATGTTGACAACGACGGGGAGAAATAACTGGTGGCTGGCGTAGGGAATGCATGGGTGAAGGAGTTTCCAGAACCCTCCACTGGATACAAAATTGGTCCCCGAAGTAGTCAGGTGGCAGAATTGATGGTTGTGCATCAGGCCATCCTCACTGCTGTCCAGCATCAACTCCACTTTTTCCAATTGGAAAACCAGAGGCATGTTATGTGCTAACAACAAACCCTTGAAACATGGGAAGTTGATTCAAAACATTGATGATCTGGTCACATCGAATGGGATGAACATCTACTGGAAAAAGATCAAGGATCATTCCAAAGTAGAGGGACCAGACAAAACTGTAAATGACTTAGTTGATCAGCTGGCCAAAACCGGGGCCATCCAAGGGGATCTAATTGAGATTGAGTCCCTGTTGGGGGAAATCCAGGTCACTGCTATCACTAGGTCCCAGACAAATGCTCACAATGATCTTTCAACTGCCCAATGGAGCAAGGAGACCCCTGATGCTGATTTGATTACAGCGCAGAAGGGGGATCCAATTATTGGTAAGTTTTATCAACACCTTGAGGACCCTAAGAACTTTCCCCTGACGGATACCGATTACATTGGGAAAGAGGACCTAAGATTGTTAATGAAATGTCCAAAAATGTTCCGAAACCAAGACGGCTTGCTGGTAAGGAAATCCAAAGCTGGCCACGATCAGTGGGTGGTTCCTACCTCATTCCGAAGCCTGATGTTAAGTCACGCCCATGATGCGGCCACCGCCGGTCATAGGGGGTTTCACACAACACTGGAAATCTTAAGAGAGGTTTCCTACTGGCCACACATGGGTCAGGACCTCAACCAATATTTGAAGGGTTGTCTTGTGTGTGCACAATTTCAGCCAACATCCCTCAGACACCGGGCGCCTCTCCAAAAGAGGGGAATGACACTCCCATGGTCAGATTTACAAATCGACTTTGTAGGCCCCGTGATTCGCTCCGCTAGGGGGAATAAGTACATGTTGACTGTGACATGCTTGTTTACCAAGTGGGTGGAATGTCTCCCAGCCCCAAACTGCAAGGCAGAAATGGCAGCTGCCTTGATGATTAACCACATCTTTTCCCGTTTTGGTCTACCTCAAAGGATTGAGTCAGACAGAGGTAGCCACTTCACCAGTGAAGTAATGACAAAGATGTGGGAGATACTGGGGGTCAAAAGAAAGCTACATATTGCTTACAGGCCAGCTTCTTCTGGGGCAGTAGAGCGATATAACCGAACCATTGTGAGCATATTAAAGAAGTTTGTGGCAGATTCTGGGCCAAGTTGGGATATCCGATTACCTCTGGTCAAAATGGCCATCAGATCTACCCCTTCATCTGCAACCAAAATGTCACCATTTGAGTTGATGACTGGACGCAAGATGGTGCTTCCTCAGCATTTGCTCTACAGAACCCAAGAGCAAACGTTGATAAATGCCTCCACAACTCATGAGTATGTGGAGAATTTAAGGAAACACCTTCAACATGCTTTTGCCTATGCTCAGCGGAATCTAGAAAGATCAGCCGAGAGTATGAAGACCCACTATGACCTGAAAACTTCCAGGAAGGAATATCAGGTGGGGGACCGGGTCTATCTATACAATTTCCAAAGGAACCAGGCCAAACAGCGAAAATGTTTGCCTACATGGAAGGGACCCTTTGCGATTATAGACAAGATCTCCCCTGTGGCCTACAAGATCTGCATCCCCAAAGGCAGTTTGACAGAGGGGGAAGACAAGTGGGTACATATAAATCAGCCATCCCAGGCACACTCTGCAGCAACTGGAGGAGTCCTCTGCAATACCAGAGGGGGCCGCTCCAGAGTAATTCAGTTCCAAACTTAAAATATCCTACGTATAGCCTATCAAATTCTGTGTTTCTCAAGTTTATGTGTTCCTGTCTCTTAATTTAAAAAAAATGTGCATGTTCATATCTGTTGGGTTCTAAAATATATATGCCACCCCAATATATCAATGGTGGGGGAGAAATGTCCATGAATAGGTATTGCCGCTTTTCCTTTGTCGTCCTAGGAGAAAGAAAACCTGGAGATTGGCCAAGGAGGACGATCCGGGGACCAGGAGCCGAGACCCAATGGGCCCGGAGTACCGCCCAATATTCCCATCAGGACCGGCAAGGAGAACCGATCGATCAGTACCGGATGGAGGAAAAGATGCTGAACTGTGCCATTTGCAGATTTGGAAGAAGATTATGCGGACATACCAGTGCGTGGGTCATCACCTTCTGTGCACCCGACTCCTCATCGACTCAGATTTAAAGTGCAGTCGGGTGGGGGGGCCTTGTTGGGTGTCCTGACCCATGTTTCAGCTATCATGCTGCAACATTTGGTGCTGTGGGCTTAGAAAATCCAAGATGGCCAAAAAGCCCACATATCCGCCAAAATCCAGGAGAACCACACAGTTTGTGCACACTAAAATGGTTGCTTAACTTGCCACCCACCAGTGCGAGCAGGATGGGCCGGGGTGCCATGAGTGAAATGTGTGCCAAAGGAAAAACCGCACTTTAAAATTACCTTTGGTTTCTCTGAATGCCAGCTCAAAATGCCTATTTTCAAACATTGCAACACATCCAAAAATCTCACTGAACACCAGCGGACATCTTGCAGAATGAAGTATGTGTGCATACTAAATATGGGAAGTTGATGAGCCCCAAAACAATGTTCATAACAAGACTGGCTGAGCTCTGCAGGTCTGCAGCAGCCTAACTGAAACTGGATTTAAAACTACCAAAAATCGAAAATGTTTAAATTAACTGAGTGACCTACTTTTGAGTGTCACATAGTTTGTAACTGTTAAAATGTCATAGTTTTGAACTTAGAATCAGCATTCTAGCTGCATATGTAAAAATTGTCCTGACTTAAACTTGGTGAACAAAAAGTGACATTTTACCTGAAACCTGGCTTAAGGAAACTGGAATTCTTCCAGACAGCTACCCCCGACAGGAGTGGGGGCTTGCCCAACAAATGCATTCCCAGGCCTGGCTGCATTCTGTTGCTCCTGCCAAAAGGAGTACACACACTCTCTGATTGAATTACCAGGGGATTGCAAGAAACTAAAGAAAGGGCCCAGGCAGATGGTTTATTAGGGTGGTCGTGAATGGCTTCCTTTTGAACAAAGCCCTGCCTTGACTCAGGCAGATGGTTTATTGGGGGGGCCGTGAAACAGCTTCCTCTTGGCAGAAGCTGGGAGGGGCAGGGTCTCTGAGCTTGGCAGAAACTGGATAAACTGGTTTCTATACCATGTGACCTGAAAAGACACACCCCTGTTGGCCAGAATATGATTCTAAGAAAGATGTATAACTCACAGTGCGGACTTGTCAAAATTATTTAAATGATACCATAATTCTTGTGATTTTTCGGTGCACGTTTTAAGACGCATTGGGAATTTGTGTGATTTTCTGGGGCAAAACCCCGCTATCTATTGACACCACAGACTCTTTGTTTAAGCTAGAGACATGGGAATTTACTGGAGTATGTATGGACAGGCCGTGTATATGTGTATAATTTTTAATGAAAAACCAATGTTGCAAAACCAGTTAAAAAACGCAAAATGTTGCCAGTTCTGAATGCGAGCTCTTAGAAACATCAGAGTTTGAACAGAGTATACCTCATGTGATCCGTGATGGGTGCATGTAATTTCAAACCACTGTGTATCTATGAAATATGTCTTTAGGTCAAATATAGATTTGTGTGTAATTTGACAGGGGAGTGTCCTTTCTGCAAGCCATTAAATGACATCATTCTGACACACAATCCTGTTCTCCAGTGAGAACGCAAAGAATTCTCCAACCTATCAGAACTCTGAAGGGGTTGGGCCTAGAAAGCTAGCCTCTCCACCCACTTTCAAAACACATAAAAAGAGACTGCTGGGACAGGTAGAGACATTCAATTCCATTTGCTGCGGAGCATGCTGACCGACGACTTCACATCCAGAGATCCTACACTTAGACTTCCAAGCTAAACAGAGACTACAGAACTTTGAACCAAGAAGGCCCACTGCAAGCAAAATTATTTGTCAGCAGGCCCAAAAATCATTTGCAGACTATCAACAGCCGGGCGAGCTGTTTGAATTCCCTGCCTAGAACATTGCCGGGACCGGTAGCAGTGTCCAGGAGCCGTGCAGATCAGCGCTGTGTCCGGAGAAAGCGGGACCAGGAGCCGTGCAGACCGGTGCTAGACCAGACCAGCAGAACCCAAGATCCAGGAGCAGTGCCGGTGACCCAGAAAGCAGAGCTGTACTCGGAACCGGAGACCAGATCACTGTGAAGTGCTGTGCGCAGTGACCGGATCCGTGACAAAGTCGCCTTCCTGTCCAAAATCTCTTGTGAGTACTCAGCAAAACTCAGAACATATCCCTTAGTTTAATATAATATAATTCGATCTATTTAACCTAAGTAGAACTGTCACCTGTCATTTTCTAGCTGCAAGCTGTAACCTGTCGCTTTGAACTTTTAAAATTTCAAATCCGAAAAACGACCTTTATTTAATCGTCCGTATCTCTGGAACCGTTTGGGCTAGGAACTTGGTTTAACTTTCCTCTGAAAGCTTAGAATCTCAGCTTTTCAACAAGCTTAGAACCGACTCCTTATACTTAATCATGATTCACGCACTTGCGAATTTTACCGCGATTTGCGATTTGGTTAAAAATCCAGCCACGTGTAACCATCAGCAGTCATCTCTTTCCTTGCTACTCCTGGGTAATCAAATCAGTTTATTAGTAGAACATTACCCATTGTTGTTAACTGCTCATGTTCTGAAGTGTGATATTAATTATTAATTTATTATAAAGTGTGATATATATATATATATATATATATTGTTTACATTCTCAAATAAACAGTTTAAACTTGCAAAACAGAACTACTTCTTGGCTCAGTGGGGTCAGGGGGGTTCCAAGAGAGTGGTGTTATATAGGGGTAGTCATCCAGAACTCATGAACTGGACATAAAGATATATCAATAAGGGTTTCCATTCAGTATCCCAGACTAGGCATTGACTTAGCTGTAGTGCTGGATTGAATCCTCCATCTCTGAATCATTGCTAAAGTGAGCCTGAACTCATATTATCTAGATACCACTCACACTGAACCTCCTGAAGGGAATTAAAAGTATTTTCAGCATATTTCTCGCTGCATTGTCACCATATTCAAAGCATTTTGCCTGTGTTTCAAAACTCCTATTGTTGTATAAGCTTCCTGGGGTGAACTGAATTACATTTGATTGCATTTCTAAAAACTGTGTGCTCTCCTCTTCATTTCCTTACATTGCATAAGGGGGGGGGAGTGGATTGCCAGAGAAAAGTGATTACATTGTTTTGTTGAAATCATATTGCGTATTTTCTTTATTGCATTTTCATTCAACATTGCATCCATCTGAAACTAGATAAAGCATTCTCTGCCACCTTATTCTTCTGTTCCTATTCCCAAGCGTGCTACCTCATCCTTTATACTACTCCTGGGTAATCAAATCAGTTTATTAGTAGAACATTACCCATTGTTGTTAACTGCTCATGTTCTGAAGTGTGATATTAATTATTAATTCATTATAAAGTGTGATATATATATATATATATTGTTTACATTCTCAAATAAACCGTTTAAACTTGCAAAACAGAACTACTTCTTGGCTCAGTGGGGTCAGGGGGGTTCCAAGAGAGGGGTGTTATATAGGGTAAGTCATCCAGAACTCATGAACTGGACATAAAGATATATCAATAAGGGTTTCCATTCAGTATCCCAGACTAGGCATTGACTTAGCTGTAGTGCTGGATTGAATCCTCTTACAAATTGGGGGCTCGAGCTGGACGTTTGGGTTAGATCTATCACTTGTGCAGATTAATACAGTGTGCTAACTGACAGGAGACATACATCCGGTCGGATCACCACGCTGTGTTACGCTGTAAAGCACTCCTCAAAGGAACGCTCTAAGGAAAAGGTCTGTTTTGCAAAAATAAAATACAAACTTCTGTAAGTCAGGAAGGAACTCAAATTCCAGAATGACGACCTTGGTAGATATGAAAATAGCCAGAGAGCACTTCTTACATAAGCTATTTGTGAGAGGTGAGTGGACTCATCAGGACCAGACGGTCTGGTTGCAGGCAATCGCACCCCAGATCACTGAAACAGGGTCAGATAAATGGAGAGACCAGGGTCCCTTACATGTGGCCCTGAGTGAACTATATATGGCCCCTAAGGCCAAGGATGAGCACAACAAGATTGCCAGGGTAGCGGCATATTTATATTTACATATGGGAGCCATGCAGGACAAATGTGCTGAAGGCCAAGATCTGGCGAGTAGGCAACTGCTGGCATTACAGAAGGCCCAATCTGATCTGGATTCTTCTGAGCAGAGGCTGCAGAGGAGCCAGGAGTCAGAAAATGATAGTAGGCAGTATATCATTAAAATAAAAGAGGACATGGATATACTGCAACAGGAAAAGACAGACCAGGATACCAGAATTCTGGCTTTGCAGAAGGAGCACCAAGACAGTTTGGAATCCTTGCTGCAGAGCAGGAAAAAGCTGGAGCAACAGATCAATTTCAACAGGACATGCACAGAGCAGGTAGCCACCCTGCAAATCCAACTAGACAGAGAGAAAGAGGAGAGCAATACACTGATCCTGAAAGACCTGGACACCCAGGCAGAGTTTGATCAGGAGCGCCAGAAAGCTGGTGCCTTCCAAAGGCAAAGGGACGACCTGACGGTAGAGATGCAGACTCTTAGTCCGGAAAGGGACACCTTAGGCCAGGAAGTCTGCCACTTAAAAAGAAAAATGGAAGAAAATCACCTGGCCCACCATGGACTGGGTGACCTCCAAAAAGAACACCAGGACTTGCTAGAGCATACCAGGAGGGTGGAGGAGGCTCTGGCAAGACAGGAGCAGGCCAGTAGGGATGGGACTCAGGAGGTAACCCTCCTGCAGCAAAGACTGGCCCAGTGCTCCAGGACCAATCAGGAAACGCAGAGAGAGAATGAGGCTCTCTGCCAGCACAATGATAGGCTCCAACAACAGGTAGCAATGCAGGAGAGACTGATAGAGTCTAGTAAGGCCTTAACTGAGGAACTGAAGGCCTAGGCTCTTGCATCGCAACAGGGAGCAGGGGCGGATAGAGACCAGGTTCACTGGGAAAGGGAAACTCCTGAACATAACCTCAGGAGCCCTAGTACCAGAGACCTTTATCTCTCTCAGTCCCTGGACTCTGCCATCCCCATGTCCCCTGGCGCACATGAGCACCGGGCCACAGGGATGGCAGATTACTATCCAGCCAGAAGCATGGGGCTCATAGGCCAGTACCTCCCAGGAATGGATGGGTGGGCATCCGGGTATGGGCACCCAAGCACAGTGCAATTTAGTGGGGAACCCCAGGAGAATAGGCCCATTAAGGGCATCCTGAAAACTTCTGCCCAGTTAGGTCAGTGGGGGGGGGGGTACCCATCAAATCCTGGCAGCACGGAGGAATCTGAAGACTCCTCTGAATGGCGCAGGACACAGGAGACCAGGTCCCCACATTCTGCCAGCCAATCCCAGGCTCGCAGAATCCGGGAAAACCTGGAAGATCAGACAGGAACCTCTGGGAGCAGTGCCTCTGAGTCAGAGGATGAATGGACCAGAGTTACCGGAACCAAAAAGGCCAATAAGGCAAAAAGGGCCTTGCTTAAGGACCCATTGAAGCAAAATAAAGGCAATAAGGAGTGTCATCACGCCTTATCACAAGAACGCCAAGTATTCTGTTTGGGAACACTTGGAGCTTTACGAGCAAATGATGGAGACTTTCCATTTGAAGGACAGCCAAAGCTGTATTCAATATGTAAAGTGGACCTTCTCACCAGAATACTCCAGTTTCTTTGCGGGGCTGGAGGACCAAAATCATTTAAGATGGTCCACCTATAAGGCGGCCATCTTGAAACATTGTTCTGTTCACAGAAAAACTCAAGAAGCTCGCAAGGCAGCCTACAATTTGCAATGTGGGGAGGATCAGGCCCCACAAGAATCCGTGCAAGAACTGAAACGTGCCTTTGCGCAGACCACCAGAAGGGTGCGCACAGACAGCAGAGAATTTGTCAATACATTTTTCCATGCCTTGCCCAAATATATAATGACCCAGCTCGTGAGAGATTTTCATGAGAAAAGATCTTTAGACTGGGTCATTGAACAGGCTACCTGGATCTATGAGGTGCAGAAGCCCATAGAAAATAAAAGCAATACCCAGAAAAATCCCAAAACCAACAGCAGCCCTGCTGCTGCCAAGGTGGCAGAGGTAAAGGTTGCCCCCGTTTTAGATTTGGAGATGGGGGGGCCTAAAAACCTGCCTGCACCAAATAACTCACAGCCCAGAAGGCCCTTGGGCCAGTCACAGACAGGGAGTCGAGGAGGTAGTCCCACAAATGGGGTCCCCCGCTCCCCTGACTATGTAAGTCCCCGCTACAAGGGAAACCAACCAATCCTGGGTTATGTGTGGACTCCTCCAGCCCAAGGGGGGGGATCCAGCCAAGCACCTGACCCGGGGAACTTCCCTCCTAACTTCCCCCAGGAGGGCAGAAATTCTCCAAATCCTGGGCAGAACTTTTTCCCCAGGTATCCACCCAATTTCCAGTCCCAAAATCATCCATCCTTCTTTCCCCAATTGCCTGAGCCCAGACAACCTAATCCAGGAGAGGGGAGGCCAAGGGTGGAGGGGTACCAAAATCTTCCCAATCAGGGGTACTACCATAGAAGGGATAGCTACCCTTCCCGGGATCAGCCCAGGGGAGAAAATAGAGCCCCGTATCAGCCTGAGCGGGTTTCACAACTTGAGCGCCAGGTCCAAAATGTGGCACGAGAACTGGGTCACATACTGAGGGCTCAACAGAACCCTCAGATGAGTATGCCACAGCCGAATGCCCCAAACTCTGGACCTGGTGCTCCAGAACAATGACGGGGGCAGCACCCCCATAACCCACCGGTTCCCAGGGAGGAGGCACAAGGGGAAGGGGGGTGTAAAGCCTTGGAGAAAGCTTCCTTCCCAACTTGTAAACAGCCCCTGGAAAACCAGGAACCGGAAACAACATCTCCTACCCCTGAAAGCCTGCCTCCCAAGGAGTAGAGGGGGGGTAGGAGAAACAAAGGACCCAAACAGACAAACTTTGTGGAGGAGGTACAGATCTTCCAATTTGAGGGAGAGGGATCCTCAGAAGATCCTGGGAAAAGGATCTTCTCCTTCAGAGATGGGGGAACTCCTCCCAAAGAAAAATGGGTCCCAAGGGATGCCAATTGAGACTGGGGAGATGTGGAGACTGAGCTACCGCCGCCCATCATCTCATCCCAGAACCGACAATACCAAAATCCCCTGGTTCAAACCCATCCTGGTGACTGCCTCCAAAAAGGGGGGGGCGGCCCAGAACCGGAACCAGGGGAACCCACAATGGCTCTGATCTCCAGTTGCCAACTTTTTCTTTCAGATTCCCAAGGCTCTCCACAGAATTCTGCCCAAATCTCTTCGCTAGCAATGTCCAAAACCAGAAAGTTAGCCCACCAGTTGTCCAAAAATGTGCATTATCTGTGCCCCCTTGAGGAGAAGGAGGGAAGATACTATGCCCTGGTACAAGTACAAGGGCAGGGTACAATTTTGGCACTGGTGGACACTGGATCCCAAGCTACCCTTCTGTCCAAAAGGGCCTTTGAGGAACTAAATGCAGGAAGGGGGGAGAATTACCGAATTCCTCTCACCTCTCTTCCTGGACAACTGCAGAACTTTGACGGGAAGGTAATTCCCGTTGAGGGGACTGCAGACTTTGACATTAAAATTGGGCGACACAAGGTGAAACACCCGGTCATAGTAGTGACTCCAGATGGCACCCCTTGTTTACTAGGGAATGACCTCCTGAGAAGGTTGTCACCCCTAATAGATTGTGTAAACAAGGTCCTCTGGACCCAGACTAGCCGACCAATAAAATTAAAACAGAGTGTCAACCATGTTAGTTTAAACGGCACCTGCCACATGGTTGAACAAAAATCTGACCAAGTAGAATTTCACTTCCAGAACAACCAAACTCCAGACGTGACAGTAATAGCAGTAGGACAACAGACCGGTGATGGGGGGTCCTCTCTATTTCTGAAAATCAACCTTCCTTCCAGTTTAAGGTGGTATTCCACACTGGAAGGAAACACTCTGAAATTCTTCACCAATCCACAATCAGAAACTCCCACTCCTATAGTCCAGAAAGATGTGAAATCAGCTCAGAGCCTAGCTGATATTCAGCAAATTGGAGAGCAGTTGTTCATCCCTGTTCAGTTAAATGATGGGAAGGACTCTGTTCTCGCTCGAGTCTGTGTGAACAACGGTAAGAGCTTCATCAGCGAAGCCATGTTCCGCCAACTCCCAAAAGATCCAGCCATTCCCACATTCAAACTGATAGACAAATGGGAAATGGACCTGGAAGCACCTAATTCCAAACATCTCCTGCCAAGCAGGTGTATGCTCAAAATCTCCATTGGCAACAAGAGCATAGTCCTTAATTGTTGGGTCGTGCGAGACGTCACTGCCGCCTTTAATTTAGGCAGTGACATTCTCAATCGCTTTGCCATTAGTTTGGACCTAATAAACTTCAAAGCTTGGTCCCGATTAGCGGATAATCCCATGGGCTTTGATGATCCAGAAAAAGCATTTAGGTCAGCTCAATTGCTACCTTATGCAGTTCAAATTCAGATCAAAGAGGAAGTCACCATCCCAGAAAGGACCCGACAATTCTCCCTGGAAGTGAAAGTTAAAAGAGGACAAAAATTGCAAAACCCTGATGCTTACATGCATCTAAAGGCTTCTCTCCAACAGCAAGGGTTGCGGGTAAACCCAACTCCATTAGTCAACATAGAACATGACACCATTCCAATAGAGGTGGATAACAGCGACTTAAAGAGTATTACTCTAGCCGCGGGCACCATTATTGGAATGGCGGTTGATGACCGACATTTTTCCATTGATCTAGGAAATTAACTGTTAGGACCAATCCCCAAGGACTGTTTTGACAGTGACAGTGAGGACAATACAACACCAGACAGGATGTTTACCCGGCATGGGGGGAACTTCCTGTTGTACACTTCCTGCCCTTATGGTAAGGAGGATGTGACTTGTGACTTCAGAAGGGATGAGGTGATTTTCCAGGTTCATGAAGGCTGCCTTTCCCACCTGGGGCCTCCAGTCCAAATCAGCGCTCTGACCAGGGACTTCTCCACCCAGCTGGAAGAGGCCGCTGAGATAGCCAAACCAGAAGTCTTTCCAGGCTTCAGGCAGATGGTGGAAGAGAGAGTCAACCTAGCTGATGCCTGTGTGACTCTGGAACAAAAGCAAAAGTTGAAACAAGTTTTCTTGGATTTCCAAGATCTCTTTGCGGTAGACTCATATGACTGTGGTCGCACCGACATCCACACAACAACAATTCCCACGGACCCTGGAATGACTCCAGTGTTTGTGAAGCAATATTGTTTGCCTCTCGCATCCATGGAGTCCCTTACTGAAATAATTAAGAACCTTGAGTCCCGGGGGATAATTCGTCCAATACACAGCACCTTCAATAATCCGGTGCTGGGAATATTGAAGCTGAACGGCCAGTGGAGACTCTGCGCCGACCTTAGGGAGCTCAACAAACGGGTCCATACTTCCCGATGGCCTCTGCCCTACATTGACCAAGGGCTGGCCCAGATCCAGGGGTCACAGGTATTCACTGCAATATACCTGACCAATGGATACTGGACCGTGCCTGTCAGTAGGGAGGACCAATACAAGCTGGCTTTTACCTTTGGGGGCCAGCAGTACACATGGCCCCGGACTCCCTTCAGATACCTCAACTCCGGCAATGAATTCAACATTTTCCTACATAAGGCCATGCCCGACCTGGGTGCGAGGGGTAACCTGGCTTATGTAGATGATGTCCTCATCAAAAGTTCATCTGTGGAGGAACACATAGCGGAGATCCGTTATGTTCTGACCCAGTTGAGGGCCGCCGGAGCAAAACTTTCCTTTCAGAAAGCACAGTGGTGTAGAACCCGTGTTAATTTCTTGGGGCATGAGATTACTCCTCAGGGTCTCTGTCCCCAGGAAAAGAAAGTGGAAGCACTTCAGAAACTGAAAGACCCCACAACTCTGCGGGAACTAAGGAGCCTCCTTGGACTGACTAATTACAGCAGAAAGTTCATTGAGGGCTACGCAGAGATCACCAGACCCCTGATTCATCTCCTGAAGGGGGGGGTCAAGTGGGAATTTGGTCCAGAACAAGCAGAGACAGTAAGTCAACTCAAAAGAAGCCTCTCACAAGCGCCTAGCCTAGCTTACCCTGTCAGAAACAAGGAGTTCTTCCTGGAGACAGGGTTCTCTAATACGTGCTTGATGGCAGTATTATACCAAAAGCATGACAAGGTCAATAAAGTAATCTCCTATGCAAGCAAAACTTTATCCTCTGTGGAGGAAAAATTCAACGAGTGTGAGAAGGCACTCCTGGCAACGGTGTGGGCATTGAAGAATTACCGCCCGTTTATCCAGGGGGAACACATCATAGTGGAGACTCCACACCAGCCTCTGCAATATCTCCAAAGTGACAGAATCCGGGCCGGGAATGTGAGTAATTCCCGAATTACTTCCTGGATTCTGTCAATGCAAGGCTTTCCTGTGGAGGTCAGATATGGCCAAAACAAGAAGAGTCCCCTCGCGCAAGGTCTGGCTGACTTGCATGATTGTGCCAGAGAAAACTGTCTCGAGGACGAAAGTCTAAAAATCAAGGACAACACGGAGGCATACCTTAATTCCCCACACAAAGTCTTTGAAGAGGACAAGTGTGAGGGAATGCCCACTGTCTGTGTGGATGGATGCTCTTACCATGTTGACAACGACGGGGAGAAAGAACTGGTGGCTGGCGTAGGGAATGCATGGGTGAAGGAGTTTCCAGAACCCTCCGCTGGATACAAAATTGGTCCCCGAAGTAGTCAGGTGGCAGAATTGATGGTTGTGCATCAGGCCACCCTCACTGCTGTCCAGCATCAACTCCACTTTTTCCAATTGGAAAACCAGAGGCATGTTATGTGCTAACAACAAACCCTTGAAACATGGGAAGTTGATCCAAAACATTGATGATCTGGTCACATCGAATGGGATGAACATCTACTGGAAAAAGATCAAGGATCATTCCAAAGTAGAGGGACCAGACAAAACTGGAAATGACTTAGCTGATCAGCTGGCCAAAACCGGGGCCATCCAAGGGGATCTAATTGAGATTGAGTCCCTGTTGGGGGAAATCCAGGTCACTGCTATCACTAGGTCCCAGACAAATGCTCACCATGATCTTTCAACTGCCCAATGGATCAAGGAGACCCCTGATGCTGATTTGATTACAGCTCAGAAGGGGTATCCAATTATTGGTAAGTTTTACCAACACCTTGAGGACCCTGAGAACTTTCCCCTGACGGATACCGATTACATTGGGAAAGAGGACCTAAGAGTGTTGATGAAATGTCCAAAAATGTTCCGAATTCAAGACGGCTTGCTGGTAAGGAAATCCAAAGCTGGCCAAGATCAGTGGGTGGTTCCTACCTCATTCCGGAGCCTGATGTTAAGTCACGCCCATGATGCGGCCACCGCCGGTCATAGGGGGTTTCACACAACACTGGAAATCTTAAGAGAGGTTGCCTACTGGCCACACATGGGCCAGGACCTCAACCAATATTTGAAGGGTTGTCTTGTGTGTGCACAATTTCAGCCAACATCCCTCACACACCGGGCGCCTCTCCAAAAGAGGGGAATGACACTCCCATGGTCAGATTTACAAATCGACTTTGTAGGCCCCGTGATTCGCTCCGCTAGGGGGAATAAGTACATGTTGACTGTGACATGCTTGTTTACCAAGTGGGTGGAATGTCTCCCAGCCCCAAACTGCAAGGCAGAAACGGCAGCTGCCTTGATGATTAACCACATCTTTTCCCGTTTTGGTCTACCTCAAAGGATTGAGTCAGACAGAGATAGCCACTTCACCAGTGAAGTAATGACAAAGATGTGGGAGATACTGGGGGTCAAAAGAAAGCTACATATTGCTTACAGGCCAGCTTCTTCTGGGGCAGTAGAGCGATATAACCGAACCATTGTGAGCATATTAAAGAAGTTTGTGGCAGATTCTGGGCCAAGTTGGGATATCCGATTACCTCTGGTCATAATGGCCATCAGATCTACCCCTTCATCTGCAACCAAAATGTCACCATTTGAGTTGATGACTGGACGCAAGATGGTGCTTCCTCAGCATTTGCTCTACAGAACCCAAGAGCAAACGTTGATAAATGCCTCCACAACTCATGAGTATGTGGAGAATTTAAGGAAACACCTTCAACATGCTTTTGCCTATGCTCAGCGGAATCTAGAAAGATCAGCCAAGAGTATGAAGACCCACTATGACCTGAAAACTTCCAGGAAGGAATATCAGGTGGGGGACCGGGTCTATCTATACAATTTCCAAAGGAACCAGGCCAAACAGCGAAAATGTTTGCCTACATGGAAGGGACCCTTTGAGATTATAGACAAGATCTCCCCTGTGGCCTACAAGATCCGCATCCCCAAAGGCAGTTTGGCAGAGGGGGAAGACAAGTGGGTACATATAAATCAGCCATCCCAGGCACACTCTGCAGCAACTGGAGGATTCCTCTGCAATACCAGAGGGGGCAGCTCCAGAGTAATTCAGTTCCAAACTTAAAATATCCTACGTATAGCCTATCAAATTCTGTGTTTCTCAAGTTTATGTGTTCCTGTCTCTTAATTTAAAAAAAATGTGCATGTTCATATCTGTTGAGTTCTAAAATATATATGCCACCCCAATATATCAATGGTGGGGGAGAAATGTCCATGAATAGGTATTTCCGCTTTTCCTTTGTCGTCCTAGGAGAAAGAAAACCTGGAGACTGGCCAAGGAGGACGATCCGGGGACTGGGAGCCGAGACCCAATGGGCCCGGGGTACCGCCCAATAGTCCCATCAGGACCGGCGAGGAGAACTGATCGATCAGTACCGGATGGAGGAAAAGATGCTGAACTGTGCCATTTGCAGAATTGGAAGAAGATTATGCGGACATACCAGTGCGTGGGTCATCACCTTCTGTGCACCCTACTCCCCATCGACTCAGATTTAAAGTGCAGTCGGGTGGGGGGGCCTTGTTGGGTGTCCTGACCCATGTTCCAGCTATCATGCTGCAACATTTGGTGCTGTGGGCTTAGAAAATCCAAGATGGCCAAAAAGCCCACATGTGCGCCAAAATCCAGGAGAACCACACAGTTTGTGTACACTAAAATGGTTGCCTAACTTGCCACCCACCAGTGCGAGCAGGATGGGCCGGGGTGCCATGAGTGAAATGTGTGCCAAAGGAAAAACCGCACTTTAAAATTAGCTTTGGTTTCTCTGAATGCTAGCTCAAAATGCCTATTTTCAAACATTGCAACACATCTAAAAATCTCACTGAACACCAGCGGACATCTGGCAGAATGAAGTATGTGTGCATACTAAATATGGGAAGTTGAAGAGCCCCAAAACAATGTTCATAACAAGACTGGCTGAGCTCTGCAGGTCTGCAGCAGCCTAACTGAAACTGGATTTAAAACTACCAAAAATCGAAAATGTTTAAATTAACTGAGTGACCTACTTTTGAGTGTCACATAGTTTGTAACTGTTAAAATGTCATAGTTTTGAACTTAGAATCAGCATTCTAGCTGCATATGTAAAAATTGTCTTGACTTAAACTGGGGAACAAAAAGTGACATTTTACCTGAAACCTGGCTTAAGGAAACTGGAATTCTTCCAGACAGCTACCCCTGACAGGAGTGGGGGCTTGCCCAACAAATGCATTCCCAGGCCTGGCTGCATTCTGTTGCTCCTGCCAAAAGGAGTACACACACTCTCTGATTGAATTACCAGGGGATTGCAAGAAACTAAAGAAAGGGCCCAGGCAGATGGTTTATTAGGGTGGTCGTAAATGGCTTCCTTTTGAACAAAGCCCTGCCTTGACTCAGGCAGATGGTTTATTGGGGGGACCGTAAAACAGCTTCCTCTTGGCAGAAGCTGGGAGGGGCAGGGTCTCTGAGCTTGGCAGAAACTGGATAAACTGGTTTCTATACCATGTGACCTGAAAAGACACACCCCTGTTGGCCAGAATATGATTCTAAGAAAGATGTATAACTCACAGTGCGGACTTGACAAAATTATTTAAATGATACCATAATTCTTGTGATTTTTCGGTGCACGTTTTAAGACGCGTTGGGAATTTGTGTGATGTTCTGGGGCAAAACCCCGCTATCTATTGACACCACAGACTCTGTGTTTAAGCTAGAGACATGGGAATTTACTGGAGTATGTATGGACAGGCCGTGTATAAGTGTATAATTTTTAATGAAAAACCAATGTTGCAAAACCAGTTAAAAAATGCAAAATGTTGCCAGTTCTGAATGCGAGCTCTTAGAAACATCAGAGTTTGAACAGAGTATACCTCATGTGATCCGTGATGGGTGCATGTAATTTCAAACCACTGTGTATCTATGAAATATGTCTTTAGGTCAAATATAGATTTGTGTGTAATTTGACAGGGGAGTTTCCTTTCTGCAAGCCATTAAATGACATCATTCTGACACACAATCCTGTTCTCCCGTGAGAACGCAAAGAATTCTCCAACCTATCAGAACTCTGAAGGGGTTGGGCCTAGAAAGCTAGCCTCTCCACCCACTTTCAAAACACATAAAAAGAGACTGCTGGGACAGGTAGAGACATTCAATTCCATTTGCTGCGGAGCATGCTGACCGATGACTTCACATCCAGAGATCCTACACTTAGACTTCCAAGCTAAACAGAGACTACAGAACTTTGAACCAAGAAGGCCCACTGCAAGCAAAAGTATTTGTCAGCAGGCCCAAAAATCATTTGCAGACTATCAACAGCCGGGCGAGCTGTTTGAATTCCCTGCCTAGAACATTGCCGGGACCGGTAGCAGTGTCCAGGAGCCGTGCAGATCAGCGCTGTGTCCGGAGAAAGCGGGACCAGGAGCCGTGCAGACCGGTGCTAGACCAGACCAGCAGAACCCAAGATCCAGGAGCAGTGCCGGTGACCCAGAAAGCAGAGCTGTACTCGGAACCGGAGACCAGATCGCTGTGAAGTGCTGTGCGCAGTGACCGGATCCGTGACAAAGTCGCCTTCCTGTCCAAAATCTCTTGTGAGTACTCAGCAAAACTCAGAACATATCCCTTAGTTTAATATAATATAATTCAATCTATTTAACCTAAGTAGAACTGTCACCTGTCATTTTCTAGCTGCAAGCTGTAACCTGTCGCTTTGAACTTTTAAAATTTCAAATCCGAAAAACGACCTTTATTTAATCGTCCGTATCTCTGGAACCGTTTGGGCTAGGAACTTGGTTTAACTTTCCTCTGAAAGCTTAGAATCTCAGCTTTTCAACAAGCTTAGAACCGACTCCTTATACTTAATCATGATTCACGCACTTGCGAATTTTACCGCGATTTGCGATTTTGTTAAAAATCCAGCCACGTGTAACCATCAGCAGTCATCTCTTTCCTTGCTACTCCTGGGTAATCAAATCAGTTTATTAGTAGAACATTACCCATTGTTGTTAACTGCTCATGTTCTGAAGTGTGATATTAATTATTAATTTATTATAAAGTGTGATATATATATATATATATTGTTTACATTCTCAAATAAACCGTTTAAACTTGCAAAACAGAACTACTTCTTGGCTCAGTGGGGTCAGGGGGGTTCCAAGAGAGTGGTGTTATATAGGGGTAGTCATCCAGAACTCATGAACTGGACATAAAGATATATCAATAAGGGTTTCCATTCAGTATCCCAGACTAGGCATTGACTTAGCTGTAGTGCTGGATTGAATCCTCTTACAGCATGTTACAATTACCAAGCAAAATGTTATTCAGTTTATCAAATGCATACAATGAAAGTCATGGTGCTGACAGAATTTGAATATATGCAGGTTTCATCTTCTGCCAGATAATATAACATGCATGCCACATAGCTGCTGATTATAAACATTCTAAGGCCTACTAAGCGATGCAGAAACAAAATGCAATATGATGTCAGCGTAACATCCGATAGTCGTGTATTACTTCAGTCCTGACATGGCACATCTTGGGATCTCTGAAAACTATTATTTTCAGTTTTCTCAAGTCAGATGCCTCTGTGACAGTTACTTGCTTGTAGACCTTCTTCAACACAGGCTAGTATTGTGTTATTATGCATGATGTCCATAACATCTGTAACACTGTCAATCAAGGTTTTTAAATGCCCTAGAAATGGCTAATGAAAGGCACCTGCTGTGGTCTGAGCAGTGGACATTCACAGTCATTACTGGGCTTTATTTGGGTTTGTTTTAAGCCACAGGGTATTTCTGCATACTCATCCAGTGCTTGTCTTGATATCAGATGGCTCTATGTGTGAAAAAGCTCCTAGCCTCTGTGCACAATTGGAATTTGCATAATGAACAGTTAAGATCCTGCAATCAGAGAAGGAAATTGTTGCACAAAAGGATTGACAAAAAAATGTGTTTAATCTTGTGTGTAGGATCCATTTCTATCTATGAAAGGCACAGAAATAGGTCAGAACATTGGAAACACATTACGAGTTTGCCATCAATTCGATTAGCGTTACACACGCTTGTAATCAAGCAAAATCCACACAATTACAAGTAACAGGATGGTGATGCTAATCCCCTTTTTCAGAGTCCATAGGGTTTCATGGGAATTTTGAATTATTTCCTCTACATTACCGCAAAATTCAAAGGAGCGTGGTGTGGCAAAAGTAGCAGAAACGCTATGACTGACACTTATTTATCACATTACCATCGTTGGAATAAGCCACGACCTGTTCTAAACTAATGGTGCAAACCAACCTGAAACAAGAGACCTGGGGCTGATCTCTGGTTTCATTTTCCTCCTGCACTGTCTACTGTTTTCTATGGGACTGTGTCTGACTCTTTGAAGATTGCTAGATTATGTGCATGCTGCAAGAAGAATTCCCTAAACTCGCAAAGATCAGAAGTTGATTCCTTAAAATCATTCTTTTCCCTAAATGTTATGTGGAAAGTTGGGGTGTTAAGGGCAGGGATTACTCCTCCAGCTACAGCCTGTTTTCGCCACTGATACTAGCGAATGCTGACAATGGCAAATTCACGTTTATTGTGCTATTAGATCTCTGTGTGGCTTTTGATAAGATTGATTTTAATATCTTTCTGTCACAGTAAAAAAAAAGTCGTGGGAGTCAGATCTGAAACCCTACTGGTTTCGATCTTCCCTGAGGAGTTTGTGGGTGGCCTTTGAGTATTTTAGCGAGTGTGGAGATGTGCAGGGCTCTCCATTCTCACCAGTATTTAGTTCACATTTGCATGACGCCACAATTCACACCGAATCCAATTCATATTCCAATTTTAACCAATCACACATCAACTTAGGAGCATCCAATAATCGAATGGATGCATTGAATAACTGCCTAAATGATGATGGGCATGGGAGGCAGCCCTGTCATCATCCTTAGAACCAAGGTCAAGTAATGGGCATGCGAGGCAGCCCTTTCACAGTTTATATCCCTTCCATCATCCTTAGAACCAAGGTAAAGTAATGGGCATGGGAGGCAGCCCTTTCACAGTTTATATCCCTTCCATCATCCTTAGAACCAAGGTAAAGTAATGGGCATGGGAGGCAGCCCTTTCATAGTTTATATCCCTTCCATCATCCTTAGAACCAAGGTAAAGTAATGGGCATGGGAGGCAGCCCTTTCACAGTTTATATCCCTTTCATCATCCTTAGAACCAAGGTAAAGTATGAGAGTTGTTGGTGAAACGCTGGCATTTCTTGGTGGGCACAAGGTCAAACAAATGTCAATTCTATTTGTCCAGCTATAAAAACTGAGGGGGAATCCTAAAACGCATCTGAAAGAGGACAGAGCATTTGGGGTGTGACCACGTATTTATTCATTGATGAATGGAATGTAGGCTGGGCCTCCATCTATGCTTGTGTGCTGATTGCTGGTAGCCCCAAATGCAGGAACACGTCTTGAATATTGTGTTACCCCTGTAAACTGCAGACTTCACTAGCTGCCTGTTGAGGCCAGAGTTGCACACGTTATTCCATTCCGTTGTTCCATCATTTGTTTTCACATGACCTTTTTTTACTGTCCCCTATGGCTCATTTGATATAGCCCCCTGCCTGTCTTTGGGGCGTGTGCTGTGTGCGCCTGGGGACCCCTCCTCCCCCATGCTACAGGATGGTGTCCCTGTGGTGTTATGTGGAGAGATTCCACAGGAACATCCACCACGACCTTCATACTCAGCAGGGGACAGTCACTGCATATCACTGCCCACCAGCACACCTGCCATAGAACATCCCCTATTGTAGACAAATACATGATTACATGTGATGCTATCCATTAAAGAATGTAAATGATGGAATGGTTCTACAGTGATAAACCCTGTAAACTAATGTTAAACGTAACAAAGCCAAATGTTTTATTTAAAAGCAAAATTAGCTAATGCAAAGGTTCTGCTACATTCATATTGACCCGTGAAAAGGAAGCATGCAGACATATATATTGTGTATTCTGCAAGGAAACGACAGACAATTAAATTAAAATCACATGAGAGCTTTGATGTATTTAAGAACCGAACAATGTATTATGTTTGCGTCATTGTAAAAATGACAGATAACTAGCATATATCTGTTACATGGGAAATGATATCTCATGTAGCGTTTATGCACTGAAAGCTTAATCTGTGAAGTCTGGTTCACCCAATTGTATGTTTATTCAAGGGTCAGCCTTTTTGAAAACATGATTGCTCAAATCCATTCCCATCACTTTCATCTGATTAAATGGACACACCTGTTACATAATTTAACCCAGATAAGCACTACCGGATTCCCTAAACTCCTATTCCAAACAAAGCAGATACATGGAATCAGCTGGTTATGAGGATCAGAACCCATTTAGAATATCCTCCGACACCACCTGCCCATCATGAGGGGTAGCCAGCACCATTTCCTCACTGCATGCATATCTTGCCTTTTGAACTCTTGTAGACATTTTGGGACAGCAGAGGATATATTTGTATTGTTCATGGTAACTTTAAAAATGTACAGATGAAATAGTCCATATCTCAGTGTAGGATTATTTAATCGGGCCACATCCAATTCAGGGGAATTGTCCATACAACCCAAACCAGGTACGCACAAATTAAATGTATAAAATAAAGTTATTTTTATGATCCTGGGACCCTCAATTTAATAATATTGATTCCCTCAACTTTCAGGACGGAAAACATGCATGGATGCACAGAAGATATATTTATTAATAAAGTAGAACATATTAAATCATTTTCAATACAAGCAAATTATGCATCTATGAAATTCCAATGTCAAATGGTAACTACAATTTTGATTGATCAATACAGTGATCACATCATTGTTCTATGCTACAATTACTTGAATCATCTTTTATACATTTAGTTTATGCTGGGCACCCATCCATTAAGGATTGAAAAAGGAATGAGAACTCCAGATAAAGATTTCATTTGATAAAACAAAATTAAATCAGAAGAACCCTGCCTATCTAAGTCTCTCTACTTCCCTGTATTGAAAATAGATACCTTCCCCCCGTAATCCCTGAACATGTCAACATTTCTAACAGTGTTATTGCAATCTCGAATGATATAACTGCTATTTGACATTCCTGCATGTGAATTACTTACAAAATGAAAATGTTGGTTTGCTAAATTCTCTTCAGTGATGTTTCTGTTGCATTAATGTTTAAAATGTACATTGCTCATCTTAAGTGGGCAATTTAAAGGCAGGAAAATGGTAGTGGATCATCACCCTTTCCCTGTTTTGGAATGATTTCTCAGTGGTAATTGGACTCTGCTTGGTGATGGAAACAGGAAATAGTTCAAATAGCTTATTTTTCTTGGTATGCTCACAGTGAGCATCTGTTTGGCTCCCAGAATACTTCTTCTGTGTGGGTGCATTACACAGAGAAGGAGTCAGGGGATCTCCTTGTATACACACCAAGGCACCTACTCTATAAAATCTTTAATTTCAGAAGCACATACCCTTCTGAAATATTAACTTCTCACGATGTACAGTCAATTTATCTGGCCCACTCCCTCAGTACTTTCACTAATAAAAAGGTTTGGGATGTAATCTATTCCCCCTTAGAATATCGCTCCCTTGGCAATGTGTTTACCCTTAATATTATACTTACATATGAATAACATTTGGCTTTCTTACAAACAGGTGGTCACCCTCTTAAGGACTGGTTTAATTATCCCCTTACGGAAGAGATGGGCATCAGTCAGCAAGGCAGGGTCAGCTTCCCTCCACAGTCTGGTTCCCTTCTTTCTATATTTCGGCCTCCCTGATGTCTTCACTGCTGAAGAAGGCTTGGAGCTTTAACTCCGGGTAGGCCTGCCTTGCAGAGTACTGACAGTAATCCAAAAAAGGGTCCAAAAGGAAAACAATCTATTCCATTTTCCTTTCAGTTGTTATCAATTGAATGAAGGAGAGTGTGTCTGTTCCCAGAATCTATGTCAATATGTCAAGCAGATTCCTTGTTCATGTAACAGATTGCAATGTGATGTCAGCATAACATCTGGAAGTTGTTAATGACTTCAGCCCTGACATGGGTCATCTTGCGATCTCTGAAAACTAATATTTTCAGCTTTGTCAACTCAGATGCCTGTGTGACAGTTACTTGCTTGTAGACCTTTTTTAACACAGGCTAGTATTGTGTTGGTATGCATGATGCACATAACATCTGTAACTCTGTTAATAAAGGTTATTACATGCCCTTTAAAGACAAGTGAGAGCCTGTCCCCAGAATCTATAGTTTCAAAATGTCATAGAGCTTAAATTACTGCCTTTAGAAGTGTGTATACTATCTACAATCTAATTGGTGACAATATGTGATTGGACACTATTAAGAAAGTGATATCACACTATAGCAAATCTACTGTATCCATTGGACATATAAATGAACAGGGCAATTTAATGGGAGCAACTTCCAAACCAGGTTTCTCTCCCATTTGATGTGATGTTATCTTGGCGATTTCAGCCTGAAACTATTGTAACTTTGTAAAACAGCATATTCCTCACATGTAATCATGTTACTAATCAGGACATTAGATTGCCAGCACTGAGGCTAATCAAATGATGCAATGTTCATCTCTGCACAACTTCTGATGGATGAGTTACACATGTTGGCTTTTTACACACTGATACTTTCATACCATTTATTTCCAACTTAGAATAACAGCTCACCGGCATGGACGCTATGATATATGAAAATTAAATACAGTTGCACAAAATATACAGATTCCCCTAATTTAGATAATAAAAAAAATATTAGAAAAATATCTATTTACAGGCAACTCTCCACATGTTTTAACATCAATTAGCTCTCCATGATGCCATACAAGAGCTACAAGTGATACATTGATTCCCAATGTAAAGATAATTTAGGCTTTTTTCATATTTCTGAAATATTACAAGGCATCTCAAGTCACTCAGCATGGTAACAACATATCTGCTGTCTTATACTGTATATTTTCGTTGAGCTCTGAGCTAAAGGCATTTATGATCCAGAAAATGTTGTTGTCATGGTACCAGGTCTTTGAAGTTTAGACTGCTAGCAAGCTCATTTACAGCTTCAGCCCCACCCCCTTGTGTAATTACAGGCACTTGCTATCACTTTAGTCAGACTCCCAGTTTTCAAAAGTGTGAAGGGTTTCCTTCTGGAAAGGCCTGGTTGACTGAAAGATCTCAATATTTGAGAGGGTGAGAGAGCCTATTCACTGTACATTTAGGGTATGTTTGCGCATACCCTGTATCAGATGTAAGTTGGAAATGGGTAGTCTTTTTGTTTTTATTGCCTAGGCATGTCTCTGTGAAAGAGGATCCAGGCAAAATCATAAGATTTTATAGTGAGCTTCTAAGGCCAGTGTTCACTCTTCTCTCTTGGGAAGGCAGGCCATTCATGTTAAGTAGCTTATTTGGGGATGGAAGTCCATTTGGCAGTTCATACCTAGTTTAATTTAGATTGGTTTCATTTGGATTTATTTGGAATTGCAACCTTTAAATAAGTGGTGCACACCATACTGCCCGTGGGCCGAATAAGGCCCTCCAAGACATTATTTATGGCCCTCGATGTCACAAATTTAATGATGAAGTCTGAAGCCTCTGTGGTACAGTTTTTATCTTTACATTATAGCATGCATGTTTACTTCTAATTAAAAAGAAGTTGAGTCCCCTAATACAAATAAATCAAAGTGGTAGTTCCATTAAAAGAGTACATATCACATGTTACAGTAACAAAGTAATCAAAAGTACACCTTAAAACCCATGTTGTTTTTTACTCAAATTCTCGCACTGATGCCCCACAAACGACTCTTTGCCATTGATAGTTTGGACCACTGTATGGTAGATTTGTGGTACATTCAGCCCTCCAGTGAATCAAGCTGTGCACCCCTGCTTTAAAGTCACATTTTCTTTTCCCCTTGCTTTTGCATTTCTACAAACCACAGCAACATTATAACTTTCTATGTGAAATCAAAGTCGTTGCACAGCTTATTTTTGATATATCTGTATGTATCTTGATCTAAAGCTGATTTTCAATCCTGTAAAGGAAATATACACAATTCAAGGCCAACATTCGGTGTTTGTCCCTCCTGTGACATGCTGTTCTTTTCATCTCAGATTGGACAACTCTTCAAATAACAAAAGATTGCTGGAGTCTTCCATGTTACTGAAAAGATTAAGATGTGTACTTTGTATTTTACTCTGGACAAATATTCTAATCATAAGAGGGCTGTTAACATTCCACAGTTCCTTCCATGTATCTTTTTCAAATGTTGAGTGCAGGCTGCAGCTCATATGTTTGTTTTTAAACTGACACTTTATTTCTGTGCATGATTTCCTTTGGTATACATTTCCCTACACCATACCCGCAACCTTTAGGTCAGGCCTAGCAGCAAGCAACAGCTCCCAACTCTCTTCTTTTGATCATTTCTGATTATGAGACAATACAATCTTGTGGCCAGTCCAAAACCACCACAACCTTCCACTTTGCATTTTCCGGATAAGTGTCAGTTTTAGATACCTCTGAAAGAGCCATTTGCACCAGATTTGGCCTCAATTGACTGCAGCCAGAGCTGATTTCAGCCATAAAGAGCTTTAGAGATTGAAGTAAAAGGGCCTCAAACATTTTCTCTGGATAGTTGACAGGTGGTGTGGGAGGAATCACATTTTGGCCTCTTGAAAGTTGCTCAAAGAGCTGACATAGGGCCTGATCACGAGTTGGGCGGTAGCCCTTAAATGCAGTGGTAACGCTAATACCTCTTCATTTTAGGGCTGGCCTGATCATGAGGTGTGTGCTAAATGGGCTATGTTACCTCCAGCTTTTCTCTGGAGGTGAAAATCCCATTTAGCACCCTGTTTTCAGTGCAATTATCGCAGGCAGTATCAGTGCACAGCAATTGTGCCAAAAATACACAATGCGGTCCAATAGGCCCAATGGGGAATGAGGATTTCCTGTTATCGCCCAATCCATGATCCAGCACTAATAGCGCCGGAGCAGGTGGCACTAACACAGTTAACATTGGGTGGTATCCCAGTGGTATTACCTCTGGGATACCACCCAACTCATGATCAGGCCCATACAGTGGTAGCCTTGATGCCCATGAAGTCGGTTATGTTCTGGTCAAAGAAAACTTCACAATGCTCAGCAAACCGCAAGACCTGTTCAACTGCTCAACGGCTGACTTGATATGTACCCAAAACATGAGATTTTTAAAAGCTGGGGCATACGGGCTATTAGGCTATCTTGCTGTATCACACATAGCCAAGCCAGTTCTACACTCCCACCAAGATACGCAAAAATCTTCTGATGACATGAAATGGCAATCTAGAACTATGAAGAATATTGCTGCATATCTCTAGCTACGAGGCGGCCGTACCCGCAGCTCAACTCACTTAAGTGCTGTGTCCTTCACCATGTAAGAGTGCCAGGCGCAGCAGGGCTGAAGGCCAGCTGATGGGGTGCACATGGTTGACCTATGGAGGATATACACTGCTTCGTCAAAGCTTTCCCTCCATGGCCATTGTCTGCACTGGTCATTTTTCCCTTTGAGTATCTAGCAGGACACTTCAGAGAACATAGCATTATTGGCAAGCCGGAATGATGGTAATGTAGCTCTCCGCCATCTAGGGGCTTCCACTACCAGCTCCCACTAATTGTAAGAACTGCTTCCCATAGTTATACTAATTTTCCCCCAAACGGGAGATGGCGTCGCACAAATCAGCTGACATGTTGCCTGTACCCTCTAACGGCTCCCTCATTATACCTTGAGATTTTTAAGTTTAAACTAAGAGTAAGGCATTGCTTCTAAATCAAGTGACTGAAAGCAAACTTAGTTAAGGCATTCATAAACTTGGGGTTAGCTGATCTAAAGGTGTAATTAAGGCTTACCCTTCAGAATAAATAACAATGACAGCCCACAAAAGCACAGAGATTTATAGCACTGTGTGATAGAGATAGTTAGATCCCAGGCGTGTTTCTTTTGAGCAGAGACGGCCGTGTAGGGGGTGGAACGGCGATAGGATTTAGCATTGTCATGATCAGTCAATGGTTGTATAAAAACCCAAACAATACCCACAGGCTATGTCCTGACCTCATATCACATCTTCCTCCTAACTGTACTCCAATGTCAATAGGTATGGCTTATAGTCAATGCTTCAGTGCCACCTAATTCCAAAACTAAAAGCAGAGCGATACACATGGACAGGCATGATTCCCATCATCTATGAGTGAAATACTCGAGATTATAAGCAAGACATAATTAAATGGTATACACGCATTTCGCCGACCTATTTTTGGTCGTGGTACTTTTCATCGGCGGATTTTACATCGCTAGAAACCCCGTTTTTTATTTTTTTTTATCTTGGGGGGTGTTTTGTTGGGGTTGGGGTATTATTATAATAGTAATGGGGGTATGGGGTGGGGGAACCCCCCCCATAATAAAAAAAAACCCAAAACAGGGTTTCTGGCGATGTAAAATCCGGCGATGAAAAGTACCACGACCAAAAATAGGTCGGCGAAATCACGTAGAACCAATTCAATATTGCAGCCAAATAACAATGTAAACAGTTAAATACTTTGATCAACATCACTTTGCGAATAGACTTATTAAGATATGTGATTGATGCTATATACGATGGTTTAAATGCATTATTGATAAATATATTTGAAATACATTTGAATGTGCCTGATGGATTTCCTTTTTTTTTTTTCTCATATATTGCCTGATGGATTTCTGATCGTGGCCAATTGCTACTGAAACAAAACAACATTATTCACATTGAGACCAGTAAAATGGTGCGCATAGCTAATCTTGTGAAACAAAGGGTTGTTTTCTACAGAGAACAGAAATGTGCACATTGTGCATTCATTTGTGCAATATTTTTATTTTGTTTCTGCATCATTCGGAAAAGCCCTCAGGGAAGTACACTTGATGTACTGTGGCTCTAGCTGTCAGAAGACTACTTAACCATTCATACGTCTAATATGTGACAGGCATGGGCTGTACAGCAACACAGCGTGCATCTAAATGGACCTAAAGGACAGATTAGTGCCACCTGTGAAGCATGACCTGCCACCTGTAATGGCAGTGTGTTTAGCTGGGGTGGCGGAATGAAGTCTGTAGCTGAAAGAACATGCCCACGCTGCAGCTGAAATGCCACAGCCTCATGCTGTGCACGATGCACACGGTGGCAATACATGCAGTCAGTTTCCTTTATGAGCCAAAGCATGAATATCTTGGAAAGATGTATGGTTTTATGCAGCCTTGTGTATGTCCTTGTATCACATATCACTTTGGGCTGATACATGTCCAGTTTAATAAATGCACCAAATGCTGAGACTGACGTTTGCAGCCCAGTTGAAGGAGAAAAGGGTAAACTGGGATATTTGCAGTTCTTCCCTCAAAGCTGGGGACTGTCATGTTCTGAGTAGCACTGAATGCTAACGCATATGCAGTTAAGGAAGCACATCAGAGGAATTAATTTGTGGAATGCGATATATTATTAATTTGTGGAGACCTGCTGCAAGGTACTGTATTCCTGTTCTTACTGCAAAATAACAGGGTCCCTAAAATACCACAAGGAAGATCATAACAATGATAGAATCGTGGAGTTTTAACCAGGGATGTAATTTCACCAAAATGCCAGTTGAAGTGGCATCACACAACCCTTGATGTCTGATGACATCACAGGAAGTGATGTCGTTTGACCCCACCCCAAAGTGACATCACAGGAAGCGATGGAACACTACCTTTCACATAGCATTGTTCCTAAGTACACTACGAAAAATATGGTTACGATATCACTATAATGTGATATACATTTCATACAATATGGATCACCATATGTATCGTCAATATCAGTGTGTATAGGCCCATATTACCAAATTACTGTGAATGCAAGCAGACATCCAAGGCCAATAATTTTATAGTGCTTATGCTTAAGCACTGTATGTAGAACGAATATACATACAATATCACCTATCCTTTGTTGGTACTCACATATCGACCTCAGAAGGATTAAAGGCAGAGTTGAGGTTTTTAAGAATAGACTTAGGGTACGATTCATGGAACAAATGTGTGCCAGAAATCTTGGCGCAAGCCGGCGCAAGCGTGAAAAAGCACGTGCAGGCGGTTCATGGAAGGGCCTGCGCGTGTTCACTGCAGGATGTGCGCCAAATCCGAGCGTGGCACGCATGGGCGCACATGTCACAGCAACATCCCGAACGCTGTGTGCGACACGCACAGCGAAAGCGCTCAACGGCGGCGCACACACCAAAAAGGGGGCGGGACACGGGGCGTAACACGCAGAATGGGGAACAACGCGTGAAAAAGAAGGCGTAACTGGGGAAGTACTGCAGGCAAATACCCGGAACGCCCACACGCACGCGAACAACACGTATTCATGGAATCGAATATGGGAAACCTGTGCACGTTAAAAGACGTGCATAGGCGTCAACACATCCGCCACACGAAGGCAGGCAGAAGCGTCCCCGTGTGCGGTATAGAAGTGCGTGCAAACAACAAACACGTATATACAGCTACGATGAATGCCCCATTTGTCACAACACTGATCGTGGGACAGGAGGAGGAGAATAGTCAGGCCCCGCATTTTTTTGCCCCGGACCAGCCTTTTTGGGATGCCTGATGACCAGGTCTATGGCAGGTATAGGTTTCCAACTCGTATCATCCTAGACCTGGTCAGGTGGTGGCAAGATGACCTTACATCCCCCACCATGTGCTCCCAAGCATTGAGCCCCTTGGAGAAGGTGCTCAATGTCCTGCATTTTTAGGCCACTGGGTCATTTCAGCGGTCAACAACCATAGTGGGAGGTGTTGGCAATTATGACTGCGCGCCCCTCAGTCCGCAGGCACATATACATGCCCAGAACACCTGCAGAAAGGCAGGCTGTGGTCCAGGACTTTTACAGGGTGGCACACTTCCCCAAAGTGCTTGGTGCCATAGATTGCACCCATGTGGCCCTACGTCCACCTAGGGCCACTGAGCACATCTATTGAAACCGCAAGCACTGGCATTCCATCAACGTGCAGGTTGTATGCGATACCAGGGAATCATCACCTCTGTCTATGCAAACTACCCTGGCTGTACCCATGACAGTTTCATATAAAGAATGTCCGCCCTGAGCCGCACCCTGGAAGCTGGGAAGCATGGCGATACATGGCTCCTCGGTGAGTACAAATGCCTGTACACATGCATGCATGTCACACACAGACAAATACACAAACCCAACTAATCACAACCATTATCACCTCCCCAGGGGACAGTGCCTACCCTCTGAGCAACCACATGATGACGCCAATCCGGAACCCCACCACACCACCCCAGGTAAGATACAACGCTGCCCATATTGCAACCAGGGGCATAATGGAGCGCACATTCGGAGTGCTCAAGTCACACTTCCGCTCCCTTGACCGCTCTGGCGGCCAGCTACTATATGCACCCCCAGTAGTGTGCAGGATCATTGTGGCAGCATGTGTCCTGCACAATCTTGCAACACGGCGGGACGTACCGGTGGACTTCGTCTTGCCCCCACATCCCCAACCACATGCACAGGTGCTGCCCATGGGAGGGCAAAGGGCACATGGCGAGGCAGCCCGGACCCAGCTTGTGGCCACATTTTTCACCTAAACTCCCACCCCTGCGCAGTGCACACAGACCTGGCACATACCAGGTGACAATCGATGATGACAAAGAGACAGTCAACTGTCACACCTTACCACCCTGAGAATGTTGCCACAGAAGTGCTAATTTGTGTGCATCCCTAGCTACTTAAACATAACCAATCCTGTGTGACCAAAAGAAACACATGCAAGGTGTGTATCACACCACCCCCTGCAAAACAGCCCATGACAATCACTGGTATGTCACCCGAACCCTCCCAACCCACATCACCCTTGACATGACATGGCATGCAACAGCAAAAGCCCAACACATGACCGATAAGATACCAAGGGACAAGTGATAAATGGAAAGTGGCCCGAGAAAATGACGCCTGACATGGAATCAGATGAAATGACTGACCAACAACCTCCCACACATACCAAGTCATACAGAAATGCTTTCCACCAATGGTAGCATGAACAAAAGACTGAATGCCTGTTCACATGCACATTGGGAAAGCCAAAATCGCTACTCCCTAACCCGTGTGCTCTGTGTGTCGCCTGCAACACCCTGCTCAACACACAGCACAGTGAGCTGCCATTGTGTTGGGGATACACCTTGAGCCTCATGTCATGGCCCACATCCAAAAACCCCTCTGGAAAGCCCATGGGCCAGGAGAGATCTTGGCTCGGGTCTCCAATAAACATAGGCATCCACTACCTAGACCCTCTTGGAGCCAATCCTGGAGCCTATGGCCCCAGGCTCATACACAGTGAAGACGTGTTTGGGGAACGACTTTATTTTGAAGCTGCCAGCCAACACAGAGGCATCCACATAGCTTGGCTCCTAGGAACCAAGCCATGCGGTATAGTGTTTTGGGTGTGGTAGCCTAGGAACTACTTTACCTGGACTACTTTCTTGAAGCTATTTAAACCACACCTGACTTGGATAACACGCTTCGTGTTACTTTGCAATCCTGCAACGTGACGTTCACTGTGTCCAGCTATACCCGTGAACCTCGGAGAAACAGCACCTGTAAGGAGACAAAAGGAACATTGTTAGCAGCAGCATCTTACCTGCAATTTTTATCTTTAGCTACCCACAGCTCCTGCAAACAGCTTCCTAGGATCAGCACGTCTCCCGGATCGACGGATCTGCAAAAAGGAAAGAAACAAGGTATTAGAGACATTACAACATAACAAACTGTGCCAAAAAGTTTACCTAGCAGGTCACCCCTCGACCAGCATCGCCTCGGAATTCCACACCCTGGGTGAACACCGCGATCTATTGGAAAAGAAAAGAAAACAGGTTAGCAAAGGCAAGGCATCACTGCGCTGCGCATAGCACCTACTTACCGCATAATAGCGCTCATTACACGCCATCATTTACCGGCGAAACCCAATTCAGCCAATGCACCACACTGGACTTCCGCACATCTAAGGAAGAGAAAGAGAGATTATTAAACCAAGAAAGGCATGCAGGAATAACAACAATATACAACAGCAATAAGACCTACCTAAAAGACTTCAAACGGGCCGGCATCAGTGAAGTAACTAGATCGTATCCGCCCACAAAGGACAACGAGCCCCTGCCAAGAAGGCAGGTTAGAGAGCACACTTGAATCAACAATAAGGCAGAACCACCCCCACTGGCCACATCTGGGAACCACAGAGAAGGATACCATTGTCCATACGGCTGGGTGGCGTCCCCGTGGATACCAGGTGAGCGTAACACCTCACATCAAAAGGACAAACAATGTAAACAACCTATTGATGCATGTACAGGATCCCCAAATGGCAATTGATCATGCACTGCAGGGACACAGCGTGCCCGACAAGACAATCTGTGTGCACCTGTGGACATGGAAGGGTGGTTTTACGTGTGGTGGAGCATTGTGTAATTGTGTGTGTCAGTAGGGACATGCACTCAATATATGCATGTGAAATCAAGTGACCCTCAGTGTCCTGTACACATCACATGCGAACATTGCCCATGTGTACACCCCAGCATGTAAACCACAACAATTCCTTGACACCGGAAAAGTAAATAAAACACAGGAACAGCCATTGAACAGCAGAACACATCATGTACATAGTACCCCACAATGACAATGTCAGATAGTGCCCAAACACTGTAGCCCAAGCTTATTGTCCAACAACAAAAGGGCCTCCCTCATTTGCACATCACCATGACCTTCTGAACAACTGTGTCTGGGGTATGTAGCCTTCTTCCTTCTAGTCTACCTGGCTACAGGGTCCCCTTCCCCCTTGGTCTTCATGTTCCACCTTGCGTGTAAATGGGGTCCAGCCCACTCAGAGGCCACCTTGACTGGTAAAAATACCAAATCACAGAGAACTCCAAGGAGCCAAACCCCCAAACCAGGTAAAAAGCCTCTAGGCACAAAAAAACCCTGGAAGAGTCTTCAGTAGATGACTTGAAGTTGCAAAATAATGTGCACGCACATGTACAAACAGAATGCTAGAACAACCAAGGTAGCACAGTTCAACAATGGTTCAATAGGATGGGTACCATTTTCACACACAATATACAATTAGGATGCAACAACTGATGGGTAGTGTCACAGCTCTGGTCTCCAGGTGCAGGAGTGGCACGAACCAACCACCCCCTCCGTTGTCTGGGCGCCTGAAAGGTAAAACTTACACAGGCCTCCGAGACCCCTGGCGGGGAGAGAGGGTCAGGGATCCGTTGTTTGGACAGGCTTTGGTATTCAGGATAACCGGAAAGCGGGGCAGGAGAGGGGAGTTGGATTGGCAAGGGAAAGCAGGCAAAATACAAAATACAACTATTGTTTAATAACACATATTCAATCAGAGAAACCATGCTCCTCATGCACATTGAACTAAATGAGTCAAATGCAAGCCAAAGAGAGACTTATCTCTGGGGTGAGTGCTGGCCTCGTGCCTGCGCACTCTCAGGTCTGGTAACAGAAGCAGTTCAATGCTGCAAAGAGAGCGTGAGTTACTAATCTGTGTGTGTCTACAACACACACACAACACCATTCATGCCCCAAAAAGTGACTTCTCCGCAAACAAACACTCTTGTCTGCTACTTTGTACGTATATGTTAGCTTGCCCCGTGACGGTTCAAACACTGTCAATGCAGTAAGGCAGGAGCACGTGGGCGTGCAGTAAATACCAATGTGTCAAGAATCACACATGATAGAATGGTCCCTGGGTGAGCTGGTAGACGCGTATAGTGAGGTGCGACTTCAGTACAAGTCGTGTTCTGGCAGCCATGGATTTCAATAGGTAGTGCACGTGGCAATTTGCAGATGCAAATGATATGCACTGCACTCAAGTCTGTGCCTCGCTGGGTGTCCCTGTGCGCTGTATTAGTTTCTGGCTACGAACGCTACTGTGCCAATAACTTAGCTTCGATGGAGCAGAGGGGACTCGAGGATATGTGCGACAGTCCTTGCGTGTGCCCCTGATAACTTGCAAAGCTACTTGGCATTTGTTCCTCAACGCATATTAGCTGTACTGTACTCTTCTACAACAATGCATGGCTAAGCTCCCCAGCACTGGTGCTACTTAGCATGCATGTGCAAGTGGCCTGGTGGAAGGTTGGCTGCGGTGTGGCCCCTTGTGCTGCTCACCATCCTTGGAGATCCTGGAAAAACGCCTGCTTCTGTCGGATGTCTGAGCACAAGCCCTGTGCTTCTGCTTGCGCACACATGCGCACGTGTGCACCACCGAATGTGGCCAGGTTTCAGTAGTACTTCTCGCTGTGTCTGCTGGGAAAGGTAGTATGGAGGCTCATTTTCCTGCACAAAGGGCATAAAAGATATCAATAAGGCTGGAAAGTTCCCTGTGTGTGTGTCGTCATGCTGGTTGTCACTGCGCCATGTTTGAGACCTACATCCAAACTCCTCCACCATCAGAGTGACTTTAACAGTCAACGGGTGCAGGCTACTGTCTACAGCATGAAGTACATCTAGCACATATACAGGCAAGAAAAGAACATACATCACAATCCACATCAATTAATGGAGACATCAATCATGTACTCACCCAAATTGATTGCAGACATGCCATGGAGAAAACCCACTTAATCCGCGCTAGGGGTGGTAACGCAAGTAGTACAGCAGCAGGCAGGCCACAGATATGACGAAAGTCCAATGCCCTTGTATAAATGGTTGTTACACCGAACCATCCTTGTGAGCCCATGGATAAGGGAAGCAGGAGTGGCCTATGTGAGTCAGGACCCCAAGCTGCAAACACATACACGAGAAAAGCTTGAAGGGCCCAGCTGGAACAGACAATGGATGCTTTCAAAAGCCACAAAGCACCACACCGTCACATGAATCCATAATAGACAAGCAATTTTAAACTATATTAACTAATTAAACTAACTATAAAAAACCTATATTACCTATTTAAACTGCTTGACGCAAAGAGACCATTTCAGCCCGGCGTGCCCTGTCTGAGGCCGCCATGCCCAGCCTGTGCGAGTGGGCCATGAACTGTGCCACCCGCTGCTGGAGTTCCACCTGCCTAGCAGGGGGGAGCACAGATTGGGCCACACGTTCCATGCTCACAGCGATGTTATCAATTGCTGCCCCCTGGTGTTCTGAATTGGCAACCATGGCTTGCTCCCACTCAGTATACCCCAGTGGCGTGCAGCCACTGCGTTGCTGGGCTTGACATCTGCGGGGCCCAAGGAGCTGACGTCCTTGATGGGTTGGCATCGCCCGCGGCTGCAGGACTAAATTCCTCCATTGTCGTGATGCCCCAGGCACATCAGCAACTGGTGTGTAGGGTGACCCTGCGTCCCGATCCACCACAGGTGGAGGTCGCACCACCATCTGGCCCCTCAGTGCAGGTGTTGCAGACAGAGGAGCGTCCACATCAGAATCACTCACCCCTGACGAATGGACCCAATGCACATCCAACTCGACATTGTCGTCAGAGTGATCATCATGGCTAGACTCATTGCCAGCCGTAGACAAGATGGTCTATAACACAAGTGGGTTCTCGTGGTCTACCACTCCACTTGTGCTGGGTTGCTGGTGTAATAGCAACCCTGTGCCTGGCATGACAACACCATGCTCTGGCTCCATTGCGTCATCATCTGAAAAGTGGAGAAAAATTAACATTAGTACACATGTCAAAAGCACATAACACAAACACACATAGGGCCTCATTACGAGATAGGAGGTATCCATGGTGCTACTAGCACCATGGCGACCCCCTTTACCGCATTCTGTGTCCAGGTTCCCGAAATAGGGACTTAACGGGTCATTCCAACCTTGGAGGACCCGGTAAGTCCCAATTCCGGGAACCATTCCCCATTCTCATTCGAGCACCAATAGGGCTCAATGGGAATGGGGATGGAGCTAATAATGGTACCGCAATTTGCGGTACCGTTATTAGCCCTGAAGTCCCTTAACGGGTCCAATCCTTAACACCTGGTCAGACCAGGCATTAACGAAGGGACCCGCTAAGGGACCTCGGAATAGGGTGGTAAGGGATTACCGGCACCAGTGTCTTTACCAGTGCCGGTAATCCCTTACCACCTACTACCTCTTAATGAGGCCCATAGACATCACATAGACAGCCAACACATGAAGCAGACATGTCACACACAAATGAGAACCTGGCATGCATCCAGTGGCCTTGAGTTCAAACACATCCCAAAAGCAGAAATGGATGTGTCTAAATAGCAAAGCCTACACAAGTACAAAATGTAGTATATGAACTGCATCAGGCACCACCTCTGTCAGGCACATGTCACAGGCAGAAAAGACAGATGGCAACTAAGAGATGCAACACACCATAGGCATTTCTGAACTGCAAATTGATCACTGCTGCAAGTGAATCCAAACACACAATGACACAGGTAACGTGCATGTAGACATGCATCACTAAAGCATCATCATCAATATAGCTCCATCCATCTGCAGCTCGGCCCGTACCGGGTGGCATGGGCCATTTAGATATAGTGAATGTTCCAAGCAAAGCAAGGGCCTGCAACCAGGCATGAGGGACCAGAACGCCCAGTACCATCCGAGCTGCAGGACATGAGGCCTCCACAACACCCCTCAGGGTCCGATTGAGCACATTGGGCTACGAATGTGCCCTATTACATCATTCCTTGTGGAAATCTCCACGCCCAGGACCCACCATAGTAGCTAAGTGGGCCTGGGCATACACATACTGCACAACAGTGAACCTTTGGGATCATGCCAGTTCCACATAACGTGCGCAATCCAGAAATCTCACCAGCATAAACGTCTATCAACTACATATTAGTCAGTTAACAAAAAGCTGCAGAAGACACATGGGTTAATGAACACTTTCACAAACACATAAGTGAGTACTCGCAATGTCGCACTACACAACGTTGAAGCTGTTTGGATATGTACATGTGAAAGCGTTCAAAAACACCCATTTCCCCATACACCTGTATTGTGAACATGACCAGCATCCAATACACTACAATGCTGCTTGCTTTGATGTATGTGGAAGTGCACACATACACACGTGAAGGAAGCTCCACAGTCATTACAACCCAATTGACAGGCTACATCCAATCAGTGTTCTATGCCAGTTGGTGTAGGCTGCAGATTGACCAATCAACTCATCTAAACAACCACTAGGGAGTTCCAATACTGAGTACATGTGTCACAGGATGCACCTGTGCCCGTCGCATTCATGACAGAGAAGGGATGAAAAACTGGCCATACATGCCAGGTCACTTTGACATTGCATCAGTGAGTAGGCATGTAGAACAGTGTAACACGGCTCAGAAGTGGGTTGATGCAGTGCAGAACATGTGTACGTTATCCACTATCTACATGAACACGTACATTATGATGTCTATCAATAAACGTGAAGGCAGTACAAGGGCACGTTCAGGCATCACGTGCAATGTGCATGCAATAGGTTGCATGGCTACAAGCAAAACCCCCACCCCAGCTAAGTGAAAATGCAGGGAGGCATTGCATGGCAGCAAAAGGGTGACCAGAGACTTGTGTATTGGCATTGGCAGTGGCAGTGTTGACTAGCACCAATTGCATCATCTGAATCAACTGACAACACAGCAGATGATATTGGGAGCGTAAGCAGGACACATGATGAACCCTCAGTAGTACATCCATGTGTGCAGAAGCCACTACACCAGTTGAACAGAGTCAGTGGGCCTGAAATAGGGTGAGTCCTGTGCCCCACACAGACTGTGACACCCTACACCTGTGTGTGATCCTGGACTGAGCCAGAGTGGGCATGGAATGGATGAACAAATGGCATGAAATATAGGTCATCCTGGACACGCACTAGAATGATCATCCAGTCAAGGACACATAGGGGCATGCATGGAATGCACATGGAGCATGAATGGGCACACATGTCCCTGCAGAGAATCTGCCATCTGCACAGTCCAAGTGAGACACCCTGCATCAAGGACAAAGGATGTTCCCCACTGTATGTGTCTGGCAGGTTGGCTGATGCAAGTTTGCATGTACACAGGAGCCTTGAACAGGCCATTGCAGTATGCCAACATGAGGCACACCAGTGCCATGGTGAAATTGGGGTCCAAGGGGGTTGGAGGGGCAAGAGAGCATGCCTACGTGGAGTACACGCATGCAGGCAGAAGACACATGCACGTCAGTCATGCAATGACATAGTCCCAGTGCTGAGAGGAAAGACACCCCAGGCTACATGTAGAAGGGCCAGCGAGCTGGAACATGGACTGGAGGAGCAGCCAGATTAGTAGCATGTGAATAGGGTGCAAGTGTGGCGATGAGGACAGTCCCCGTCTGCTCTACATGTCCAGCATCCTGCACAGCAGGCACGCATCAGTGAAGCATTGCATGACTTGCAAATGAGAACGATGTACACATGACATGTAGTGGCAGTCAAGCACAAAACACACATGCAAACCACACATGGCCTGGACAAACACGCAACAACACTCACTGGACGGGGCATCAAAGTCCAGCATCTCTCCCACTGTTACGCTCACCTGGCTCCCACGGGGGCGTCGATCTGAACTGGACAGCTGGGGCCTCCACCAATGTGAGGCGTAGTGCCGAGATGACGGACTGGACTGGCCCACCTAGCTTTGTTTGCTCGGCCCGTAGGAATATTCTTCTGATGGTTTGAAAAGATGAGCTCTCCATCCTGCATTGAGCGCAGGGGCGCGTAGATAACCAGTTGCTTCACTGGCTCGAAGGAATTGGTGAGTTCCAGAACAATATTGACTCTGAGATTCCCGGCCAGAGGCCGTAAGTATGTAGTTCGTAAGAGTTCAAATGTCTGACTTTTACTCTGTTTGAATCCTTGCAGGTTGCAGCTTGATCCTAGCGAAGAGTTCCTCGTGGCAACCGGAAATATTCAGGTAAGGATTTGTACTATCCAACACAGTTCGATAAAATAATGTCAATATGTAACCTGTTGCTTTCTCCCTTATTCAGGCACTGAGAGAAAGTATGAAGTCTCGGGAATAATGCCTCCGGCGTTAAAATCAGGTAAGTCTATTATGGTGATGAGGTTTCCCCTTGTTTGTCCCTTTGTTTCACCTTGCTGTCCTTTTGTTTCCCCTTAGGGGCCGGGGTTCGGCGAGGATGCAGTGGAAGCTGCGCCGACCCGTGAAGAGGAATAGTACCCCCGGTGGTAAAATCAGGTAAGTCTATGGGGGGTAACTAATATTGCCTCTGTGTATTCCCTTTGCTCACCTTGCTGTTCTTGTCTTCCCCTTAGGTGCCGGAGTGCGGCGGGAACATGCAGAAGGATGCGGTGGAATGTGAAGATGCTGCGAAGGCCGGTGAGTTCAGCGCAGCGCTGCAGGTAAGGCGACGCGCATAAAATAACTTCTTTCTTCCAGCTCGAAGGCGCGATGGATCGGGAATTCTGGTGAAGATCAAAGGTATTGCTCTTGTTCTAACCTTTTCTCCTTTTTCTCCCTTTTTCTAGGAGCTCCGGACTCGAGGCGGGCGTGGCAGAAGACTGGATGCAGACTTGCAGGCACGGTGAGCGTTACGCTGCTGGATGCAGAATAACACAAAGCGTGTGCTGCTCTTCGGGCGTGGTTTAAATAGCCTCCAAAGTAGTCCCAGGTAAGTATTCCTCCCCAGCCCCACCCGAGTAAAAAATAGTCCCTAGGTAAAGTAGTTCCTTCCAAGCCGCTTTTGGCTTGGAGCTCTTGCAGCATGGTCTGCATCAGGTAAGTTTGCAGCATGGTCTGCATCAGGTAAGTTTTATGGCGTTTGCTATGGCGCCAGGACTGACTCTCCATATGAGCCTGGCGCCACAGACGCCAGGACTGCACCCAAATAGCTCCTAACAGGGGTTGTTGGGCTTGCTTGGAATAAGTTGATGCCTGCTTCTGGGGTTGCTGGACTTGGTCTAGGACCCCGGGGGTAGGCATCATGACACCCACTCCTTTGACCATTCCTGCCGGTATGAACCCTGCACCGACTGACTCGTGCAAAGTTAGGTCTTCCTCCTCAGGTGGTGGCCCACTGCCAGTCACCAGAGTCCTGTTGTAATTAGAGGCACGCTTCGTTGATGTCATCCCAACGCTTTTTGCACTCTTGAGCTGTGCGCACCTCATGGCCGAAGGCACTCACACAATCCGCAACTTGCTTCCAGTGGGACATACGATGGGCAGCCGTAGTTTGACAATTTGGCCCCACTAGAATATCACGGTTGTGGTCCTGCACGTAGTCCACAAGGAAGTCCACTTCCTGCACGCAGAAAGGCTTCTTCCTTGACGTGCCGGAGGCCGGAGCTGTGTCTGGGGTCCCAGCCTCTACTGCAGGTGAAACCTTCCTCCTCTTGGACAGTAATCCGGACACTGGCTGGCAAATGCCGCCCTGATCAGTATGGGCAGTGGCACTGGTGGATTGAACCAAGGGAGTGGCAGGTAGAACAAGCACGGAAGCCCTGACTTGCGTCAGTGGCTGCTGGATGCCCTGGAATGGACCCTGTGCAGCAACATCCACTGTGCCAGGGTCATTGACCGGGACTGTCCTGGATAGTAGACTCACAACCGGGGTGGTGTTGGCTGCATCTGCCCATGCACTTGCCAACACCCTGCTGGTCGGGGCAGCAGATGACATTACAGCCCCAGGGACATGTGCCTTGGTCAGGGCAGCCCTGCGTGCACTTACGGTGTGCCTCCTGACCTCCTGGAAATCTTCCTGGGACTCTTCAGGTGCCAACGCAGCCTGCGCTGGCAGACCCTGAGCCTGGGTGGTGGTGTCCACAGCTGCACCTACAGCTACCACTATCCTTGGGCCCATGGCAGTCGATGAAATGGACTGCCGGGTTACATGGGTGCCAGTGCCAGATGCAAGAACTGCATCTCCCGGAGCCGCAGGGGATGGTGGCATGACTGCACCAACACGTGGCACAACAATGTGCCGAAGTGGCGCACCCCTGCCTCTTTCCCCTCTGCAGCCACCCTGTACTCCCTGGAGTCCCCCTACTCCCTGATCACCCTGGCCACGTCCATGACCACACCCACCATGTGGAGCATGCCCAGCTGAGGCACCCCTCACCTTTCGTGGCCTCCCAGCCATGGCACAGATGTAGTAGTGCCGGCACAGATGTAGTAGTGCCAATGGGAGGGTTACAGACCAATTGTCCTGGGCAATTAAGGTGAATGGGATGATTTACAAGATGTTAACAGCACCCCTGCACATACAAGGCTGTATGTGGCCCCAGTGATAAAGTGACGGGTCACGCAACGCTCAGGCACACCAAAACTGCAGTAAAACCATGCCCGCAACCCTGGTAGCCCACGAGTGTGGAATTAAACTCCCACAGTACGCGGTGGCACCCAGGGACATGAAAAACATGTACGCGTGGGACACACAGTCTACTATGACCTCGAAAACGGGTACATGATACACAGGTGCACCCGCAGTGGGGAAAATGCGTGTGCGACTGTATTGCTGGCAAGAGTGCATGGACAGTTATTTATCACCAGTACATTTGCAGAGCAGAGCAAATACTTTGAACACAGGTAGACGGAGCAGTAACTCACAACCAGACACACAGTTAGCAAAATAATGAGCACTTATATGGCTATTCCCTCATCTCGCCTGAAGCGGCTGGAAGACCCCGGTAACAGCCAGGCAGAGTGCACAACAGCCCACAGGAAGGTCGGAACAAGGCACCCCCCTCCAACTGAGGTCTTTGTGTTTTTCCACCTGACCTTTCCAGAGCTCTGCATATATGCCCTCCTTCAAAAGGGGTGGCAATTTCTTGAACCTGCTGGCATTAGCGCTTGCGCATTGCTGAGTGACTGTTGGTTGCCGGCCGGGTCAACCAACAGTAACCAACAGTAACCTCAAGGAGCGAAGCTTCCCTCTTCTAAAGCACCACAGAAAACAATTCCATAACTCATCCTGAGCAAGGCATAACAAAACCCTTTTTTATATCTGGTGCCAGCTGGCACCTGTGATCCCAGCAGCTTTCCCAGCACAGTGTCCTTGACTGAGGCCTGAATACCAGGCTCAGCAATGAATAACATTGAAAGCATGTTTTTTTAGCAAAGCAAGAGCAGTTTTCACTGAGGCATGGAATAAATATCCATTATAGCTCTGAGTGCCTCCAGAATGCACTGCGCATCAGCACCATGTTTGATCTCAAGCATAACAGCGACTCTCCGTCAGACTAGCGTGATAATGGAAAACACGTGTACCCAATACCCCCGCCAATAGAAGAGATAGATCCTTGATCCGCTGTGAAGTTGTGATGGCGCGCGAAACAACACGAAGTAGCAACACACACGTCGGTCTCCACGAAAGGCACGTACAGCGAACTGCTGTCCCTGCTCACCTTTAACCTGTGCTGTGGGAAACGCCCATACGCTTCACTTCTCTTACACGCTTAGGCCCTTTCCTTAGATTACACGCACTAACACGCATATGTGTTTTTTTGCACGTGTGGATGCACCCGTGCTGGGAAGTGCCCGCGCGTATCATGTCACATACGCCCTTACGCGCTAAGGGCCTTTCCTCAAATTACATGCTGACGTGCAGTTTTTTCACGTGCCAAATCACTCCTTATCAAGCTGGCCACGCGACAACACACGGAAGACCAGGGTCCTGCCCAGAAGTCCATTTTCCTGCCCCCCAGAGCCCTGAGCACGCTCCCACCTGCCATCTGCTGCTACCTGCCTGCTGGCTAAGTGCCCTGCTATTTGGTGCCAGCCATCTGCAAGGGTCCAGTTGCTGTGACCACCTCTACTGGAACAGAAGACTCCTGACTGGTATTCCATTGCTCCACAACCCAGCCCCAGGACCCAGTTGCCCACCCACACCTGCCTCGGGGGTTGCATTGTCCGACACAATACCATCTGGCACCAGTGGCAACTCCCCAGCAGAGAGGCAGAGGGATGCCAGCTTCACTGCCAATGAAGTTGGCATCCTGGTGGAGCAAGTCCTGGGGCAATATGATGCCCTCTTTGGAAGTTCACGCGCTGACAATGAAGGACGGAAGAGGATCTGGAAGGACATCGTGGCTGCCATCAATGTGGAGGGGGTGGCAGCCCGCGACATGCAACATGTCCAGAAGCGCTGGGAGGACTTCAGGTCCAGGACCCTCAGCAAGGCCCGTCACCTCTTGGAGGCAAAGCATGCAGAGGGGTGCCGGGTCCGCCTTACCAACATCCAGATGAGGGTCCTGGAACGCATAGACCCAGCGCTCCACCTCCAGATCCTTCAGAGGCAGACCCATCCGGAGTCGAGCGGTAAGTGACCATGCGTACTGATTGGACACTGTACATGTTGAGGTGTGGCAGGAGTATGTAGGTTGGTCATATGTCTTAGAAGGCCCATGTATGGATGTGTATGTACAGGGACATGAGCCTGCCGCATGTGAGTCCAGTCATGTGTGAGGCAAATCAATGGTGTATGTGTTCAAATGCATGGTGCCCAAATGCATGTGTAGGTGCACACATGTTTACATTTCTATGTATGTACTGTGGCATGGTTGTGATGTGACACATGGATGCTGGTTCCACCTTCATGTATGTGCACAATGTACATGTGCATGTGTGTGTATTTGACATGTGTGCCACTGTGATACACCATGGATGCATGTGACACCGACATGTAGGAGGCTGATTGGCAGATGTGACATGGAATGCGATGGTTTCACTGAGACAGGTGGTGGAAATGTACAGATCCATGTATGTCTGGTGGTGTGTGTGCATGTGTTCGGCACTCCCTGTGTTGCATGTGACGTCAGGCTAACCTTCGGATGCTCATGCTGTTGTATGTGTATGGATGGTGCTGCCTGCTGCAACATTCCTGTTAATTTGCGCATATGTGTGGGTTCAAATGATATGTGTGTTGGGGAGTGTGATGCCATGTGTGAAGTTTGAGACTGCCACTCATGTGCAACTGTCATGTGTGTATCAGACCATTGTACAGTGCCCTGATGCCTGTGTCCTGTCTCTCCCTGTCTGCAGCGTCAACTGATGAAGAGGGCGGAGACGGTGCTGTGGAGCACAGCGGCAGGGATCCCACCGTCAGCCGGAGACGCAAGGCCCAGCTCTCCTCCCATGTTGTCATCTCATCAGGGAGTGAGGAGTCTGGTGACGCGTCCGCGGCTGCAGCTGCCGAGGGTAGGTCCAAGAGGCGGATGTTGGAGGTGGACTCCTTGGCAGCAGAAGGGGCAGCTGAGACCCAACAGGGGCCTATGGAGGAAGATGGCACAGAGTTGTCCAGGTTGGTAGAGGGTTTGGTTGAGGAGGAGGCCATGGAAGGGCCCCACACTGGGTCTGGAGGGGGTATTCCACTGGTGCTAGTGGTGCAGTCCAGGGGCAGGGACAGGAGGCAGCACAGACGGCCGTGGAGGTGCCTGTGTGTAATCCTGTCCCCGATCCTGTGACTGCATCATCCCGCACCAGCAGGGATGCCTTCGTCCAGACCCGTTTTCAGTGAGTGGATCCGCTAACAACAACTGGCCTTCCTCTCCCTGCAGACATGGCAATCCGGGACCCTGTTGAGCCTGTCCTGGCTGGGGTGGCGTTGCGTCAACTTGGCATCTGGGATGACATGCAGGGTTCTCAGGTGGATGCTGCAAGTTATTTCAGATGCCTCGTTGACAGCATCGACCTACAAGGAGAGGTCACCGGTGCTGAGTTCCTCCGTGTGCTGGACCTTCTACCGACCCCCTCCTCAACTGAATCCCCTATGCGCCAGTCGGCATCCATGCCATCTTCCTGCCCAAGTATCACCTGGTCCCCCTGTGAAGCTGCCTCTGATCCCGCGGCCAGGCTGGTGGAGGACACATCCCTGCCACAGTCGGGAGTCAGAGGTTCAGCAGGGATGTCCACCCGAACAACAGGACCCCAGCAGGAGGAGGACATGCAGGCATCAACAGGCAGGGCACATGCACGGCAGCAGCAGGCTCAAGGTGGGAGCGATGATGGCTCAGGGCCATCAACATCAGAGGGGCAGGCATCAGCTGGAGGGCAGGAGGACCCTGGATTGGGAGTGCCTTTCGTGTGGCAGCAGTTGGGCCGGCAAATAGATGCGGAGCAGCAGCGGGCGGAAGATGCACAGCTCACTATGGTCAGGGTGGAGAACTCCATGCACAGGGCGTTGAGGCGGGCTGAGTGCCTCAAGGAAATTCGCAGGGAGTTGGAGGTGGACATGGCTTTATCCCTGCAAGACCTCGGGCAAGGGAACAGGCCCGCCTCCAGGACGTTGAAGAGGAGTTTGATGATGCCCAGGCCCGGGACATCAACAAGTGAGCCGTTGGACTTGCAAATAGTTCTGTAGGTGTAAGTTTCCTTTCTATTTTTTTTTCCTTTTGGGTGCATGGACTTTGCCCCACCATTTTGTACATAGTTATTTATTAGGTAGGCTTTTTGGTAGGTTTCCTTTGGATTTGGTTTTCTTGATTTTACAAATTTTGGATTTGGTTTAATGGACAAACGCTTTGGAGCCATTTTTATTTGGATTTAATTGGATTCGGCATTCACATTTTTTCATTCATTTTGGACATCCAGGCTTTTGTTTATTATTTATTTTCTTGTGTGATTTTCTTTCATTCCTTCAATTTTGTATATAATACATTTTTTTTATACTTCATTTGTGTGCTATTCTCTCATGGGTTTTGTGCATGTCACGATGTGGATTTTCTCATTCACGTGCCCCCATTGTGTGTGTCTGACGGACATGTATTGATGTCCATACTTGTCAGTTGGGATCTATCATGACATGGGGATTTCAATATGGAGAGGATGGAATGCTTGGTTGGGTGTTTGGACTGGGGTGGCGTGGGGTGGGATTTGGGTGGCCATAAGGGCCATAAGTGTGGATCGTGATGATGTGTTGGGTGGGGGGACATGAGTCGGGGCCTGCTGGCAGGTGCCCATCACTGGGGGTGGGACACATGAGTCAGGGCCTGCTGGCAGGTGCCCGTCACTGGGGGTGGGTCGATGGGCGGGGGACATGAGTCGGGCCTGCTGGCCGGTGCCCGTCACTGGGGGTGGGTGGATGGGTAGGGGACCTGAGTCGGGGCCTGCTGGCAGGTGCCCATCAATGGTGGGTAGGTGGGGGACATGAGTCAGGGCCTGCTGGCAGGTGCCCGTCACTGGGGGTGGGGTGGGAGGACATGAGTCGGGGCCTGCTGGCAGGTTCCCATCCCTGGGGGTGGGGTGGGGGGATATGAGTTGGGGCCTGCTGGCAGGTGCCCGTCACTGGGCGTGGGTGGATGGATGGGGGACATGAGTCGCGGCCTGCTAGCAGGTGCCCGTCAATGCGGTTGAGGGACATGAGTTGGGGCCTGCTGGCAGGTTCCCGTCACTGGGGGTGGGCTGGGGGGACATGAGTCGGTGCCTGCTGGCAGGTGCCCGTCACTGGGGGTGGGGTGGGGGGACATGAGTCGGGGTCTGCTGGCAGGTGCCCATCACTGGGGGTGGATGGACCGGTGGGGGACATGAGTCAGGGCCTGCTGGCAGGTGCCCATTACTGGGGGTGGGTGGATGGGTGGGGGACATGAGTCGGGGCCTGCTGGAAGGTGCCCGTCAAAAGTAGGAGCAGGTGGGCGGGTGGGGGACATGAGTCTGGGCTCACAAGTGTGCTCACAAGTGCATGGTGCTATGTGGGCTGCCAGCAGGGCATGGTGAGGGTTATAGGGTAGTCCCCTGTGGTGTGGGCTGCCTGCAGGGCATGGGGTGGGGCAAACCGCACAACCGGGAGGGCCCACAATGCCAAATCGCATGTGAAACTCCCCACGTACCCCCCAAATACACGTACCCCACTTCTGACTGGAGTATCACGTGTGAAACTTCCCATGCACCCCCGAAATACACGTACCACGCTCGCCCAAAGCCTATCGCAAGTGAAACTCCCCGCGTATCCCCAAAATATGCATACCCTGCTCGCACAGAGCCTATCGCGTGTGAAACTCCCCGCGTACCTCCCAAATACATGTACCCCGCTCACACAGGCCTATCGCGTGTGAAACTCCCCGCGTACCCCCCAAATACATGTACCCCGCTCGCACAGGGCCTATCACGTGTGAAACTCCCCGCGTACCCCCCAAATACACATACCCCACTCTCGCCTGGAGTATCACGTGTGAAACTCCCTGTGTACCCCCCAAACACGTACACCGCTCTCGCCTGGAGTATTGCGTGTGAAACTCCCCACGTACCCCCCAAATACATGTACCCCGCTCACACAGGCCTATCGCGTGTGAAACTCCCTGCGTACCCCCAAATGCATGTACCCCGCTCGCACAGGGCCTATCACTTGTGAAACTCCCCGCGTACCCCCCAAATACACGTACCCCACTCTCGCCTGGAGTATCACGTGTGAAACTCCCTGTGTACCCCCCAAATACACGTACACCGCTCTCGCCTGGAGTATCGTGTGTGAAATTTCCTGCGCACCCCCGAAATACACGTACCATGCTCGCACAAGGCCTATCACGTGTGAAACTCCCTGCGTACCCACCAAATACACATACCACACTCGCACAGGGCCTATCACGTGTGGAACTCCCTGTGTACCCCCCAAATACACGTACCCCGCTCTCGCCTGGAGTATCGCATGTGAAACTTCTCGTGCACCCCTGAAATATACACAGGCAGCCCATCCACACTCCCCATGCCCCGCAAGCAGCCCATCCACCCTGGCCATGCCCCACAGACAGCCCACATCACAGGGGGGACTTTTTCCACGCAATTTACCTGGCGCGAGCGGGATACGTGTATTCCGAGGGGTGCGCAGGGAGTTTTACATGCGATAGGCCTGGCACGAGTGGGGTACGTGTATTCCGAGGTGTGCGCAGGAGTTTTACACGTGATGGGCCTGGCACGAGCAGGGTACATGTATTCTGGGGCGTGCACAGGGAGTTTTACACGCGTTTTCGTGGTTGAGGGGCTGTATGCTGGTCCAATGGCCTTTGCACCATGTACTGGATTTGTGCGATTTTTTTGGCGCACGGGGCGGGGTTGGGGCGTAACTGGCGCTGCTGCAGGGTCGCTGTGCCACTCTGCGCCACGGCTGCTTATCAATATATTAATCCATGAATACGCTGTGCGCCTAAATGGGTTTTGGTGGATACGGCTGGCGCAGACTGCATCACACGCACTCTGTGCGCCAGCCGCATGCACCACTTGTGTGCGGAATTCTATGAATTACCCCCTAAATCAGCGACTCACTCACTGAAGTGTGCCTGGAATAAACCTTTAACGAGTCTAGCAATTTTTTTTATAGAAATAAACATTTGTTGTTATTCCTATTCTTTCTTATTAAGGATCACAGCTCAAAGTGTTACACTTGTGAAACTCCTGGTTTTTAAGAGGCCTTAACAAGAAATCCAGCTACTTCAGAAACAAAGAGCCACATTGTGCTGGCCACAGGCCAGGAGCTTCCATATATATTCAATGAAAACACTTTGTTAAGGGACGTTATGGTTAGGTTGCACTAATAAAAACCTATGAAATTCAGTAAAAAAACATTGTTAAAAGGACGTTATGGTTACAGGTAAAATCGGAAAACCCCTGAAATTCAACAGTTATGGTAAGTTAAGCAACCATAACTCGCGACACCACAGTGCACTGCTAAGACTAACACCCAGGACATCAAAGATGACATCACAAATATCATTGATGACATCACTGATGACATCACATGTCTAGCCCCTTTTTTTGTTCACTGCCATATGTAGGCCAGGCGACTTTATTTACTGACACTCAGACACTTAAATTTCAAAAGGTATTACATTTATAGATATTGCTATTCTCACATGTTCTTACACTACTTTCCTTAGAATTTAATCGCATTTTATGATGTACATATATAGGGGAAGAAGCAAGCCTGAAACCCAGAAATACTTTTTGTGCGTGAATACAATCATGTAGATTATACACAGTTGCTAATGATACTGCCTCTTGTTTGCTTACTTTACTCTCCATATATAAGCCCCATATTTGTACGCATTGTAGTCTATTTATGTTTTGTGTGTATTAGTAGAAATATATAGTAAGTGATGCTTTATTAGCTACTTAGTACATGTTTCACAGTACGGAAAAGTCTGATACAGAAGCATTTACTGTTTTATTATATAGCTTTGCAAAATTACAAATATAGCACCTCTGTGGTCTATGCTGCAGCCAATACCTACATTTCTGTATGAGTAGGTTCCTGTACTAGAAATAACACTACAATGGAATGTTCTTTTGAACACTACATTGTGTGATGAAGTATGTAGTTTGTTACACATCTCCTGATAATCCCTGATACTTTTTTGCCTCATTACATTCACAACCCCTTGTATGAAAAGTAAATGCACATGTGATGTTATCAGTTATGTCATCAATGATATTTGTGATGTCATCTTTGATGTCCTGGGTGTTAGTCTTAGCAGTGCACGGTGATGGTGCGAGTTATGGTTGCTTAGTTTACCATAACTGTCGAATTTCAGGGGTTTTTCGATTTTACTTGTAACCATAACGTTCGTTTAACAATGTTTTTTTACTGAATTTCATAGGTTTTTACTAGTGCAACTTAACCATTACGTCCCTTTAACAAAGGTTTTTCATTGAATTTCATAGGTTTGTATTAGTCCAATTTAACCATAACGTCCCTTTAACAATGTTTTTTCTGTGAATTTCATGGGTTTTTACCAGTGCATGCTCTTTTCCTACAACTTACTAATATCATACTTACCCAATATAACAATATTTCTGTCCAATTTACAAAGTGTCACCTTAAAACTCTGCCATTTCCCACTTTCTAGAATCATTTTTAACACTTCTGTACACAGTTTTGCATCTGTAGACATCTACGAACATCTGACTTCATTGCGGACCTTCCGGAAATTGCCACATGACCATACGCTGGCACGCAGCATGATGACGTGTCCGAGAACCCGTCCGCATGAAATTTGTCCTTCGCTGACAGTTCGGAACTGCATTTTCTACTGATCTAGGAACTTTGAACTTCAACATTTCCCCTGCACACCTCCTATACCTTTTCATACGCATTATCCATTACCAATCTAGTACACAGTACATACTTGGAAGAATTTTATCAAAACAGCTATTTATCTTCAAAAAGAGCCACCACCACTACCAACTGGAGGACATTCGCAACAAAAAAGCACAGTACTTTCAAAGACAATAAAGAGGACCAAGAAGATGAGGTAGAGGAAGTGCCTACTTCAAGTACCAAGATCGAATGATGGGTGTGCTAGTTCTGTGCTACTGTTGGGAGTGTACCAAAGGCTAAAGCTACCAAAGTGAAATGCATTTGCACTCAGTCGCAGACTACCTGGACAGTACTCCTACGGGACCCCCTCCATGCGCCGCCGCACCAAATCCAATGACCGCAATGCTCTCAGAAAGGTTATTCCTTTCTCAGCAAATAGTAAGCTGTCTTCCTCCACCTCATCTTCCTCAACAAATATTGTAACCACACAGCCTGATGCCTGCCTGCATTGGTGCGTTATAAATAAATAAATGAATAAATAAGGAGGGCTACGGACGATAATGTCCATTGCAGCTCCTGAAATGGGGGATAAAGAAGGCCATTAGCACCCCTGGTTCCCAAAGCGGGAACCCAGGATGCTAAAACATAGATTTTTCTTCCTATAGTGGGACGCTGACAGGCGTCCCGCTGTCAGAAGGAAGAAAAATCCTTTTCCAAGACAGCCAACATGGAAAGAGAAGGCAGGGCTCCGTACACATCCACTCTTCCGTTGCCATGGCAGCCTGCAAAACCCTATGAACATATTACCACACCCTTTCAAACCTATCCTACCTTCGAATAACTTTACCACATAGCCGGTGCAGGTAGATATAGCCACTTTAACACTATTTTCCCTCTCTAGCGATAATGGCCAGTAGCCAGATTGTCCGAGTCATGACCTTATGCCATGACCCAGACAATCTGGCTACTGCCCACGGCCACAGGCTATACCTCAGTCACCAAAGGTATATGATTATTTTTTGTACCTACATTATTACACATGTCAAAAAATAAAACACTGGCACATTTGCAGAACCATGCTTTAAAGTCCTTGCCAATGCTCCTCACGAGTTTGCTCGAAATCCGCCCATGTTTTATTTCTTAAAAAGTGTCATAATGTATGTACATACAATAGTCATATAACTTAGCCCCCAATTAACAAAATCCATTCAGTCTTTACACAAACATTGAAGGTTGGGTCTATAATCATTTTCAAAACTTTTGTCCACATTCATCAAATAGCAACAAAGTTATAAGCCATCTAATAATGTTGAGACCCCCCCTCTAATTTCGCCCCCTCTTGAGAAAATCACACCAAACTTTAGAAAACCATTTATATCTAGATCCAAAATAGTTTTGCCAAATGTTGTGCAGATTTGTCAAATGACACCTAATGTATATGCCTTTACAATATTTTGGGCCCTCCCTCTAATTTTGCCACCTCTAATCAGAATCCCACAAAACCTTGCATAACCGTTCAGGATTAGGTCTAGAATAAAATTGCAAAATTACATGCAGTTTCATTGAGTGGCGCAAAAGCTATAAGCCATCCAAAAACTGCTTTTCCCCAACCCTGTAATGCAGAAATAGGTACAGCTGTCCTAACAGATGTCCTAGGACATCTGATGTGTCCTCGAACAGAACACCACAGGACTGCCCATGAAATCTGGAGTGTTCGCTGACTTTGGGGGTGAAACAACCCGTTTTTTGGCTTCTTATGGCCATATCCAATCCAATCCTCATCCCCAGAGATTGTTTGTTGAGTTTGACAAATGAAAAGCTGCTTATTTAAAATGTTTTTGCCGCATTGTTCGCAAAAAAGTCAGCTAATCCAAGATGGCGGGTGTTTCAGGAAAACCGACGCATTTCACGTTTTCCCACCACCCAATAAGCGGGCGCATCCCAATGTCCGCAGACCATGCAAAAGTCAGCAAATTCTTCTGTCCAATCAGAGGCCAGTCTGTGAACAGTACAGCCAATCAGAGGCCAGTCCGCGGACCTAACAGGGAAGTGAGTCCGCGGACCAGACATAGGGCCTCATTACACGGAAGGCGGTAAGGGTTAACGGTCATCTGTAATGGTACCGGTGACCGTTAACCCTTACCGCCTTACTACGAGGTCCCTTTGCGGGTAGGTACTTTAACGCCTGCTGTTTAGCAGGCGTTAAAAACCAACCCGCAAAGGGACCAGGGTGCTAATTACGGTACCGCAATTTGCAGCACCGTAATTAGCGCCTTCCCCATTCCCATAGAGCCCTATGGGGCAAAAATGGGAATGAGGAAGGGCAATGGGGGAAGGGGAAATTATCGCCCCGCCAACCTTGGAATAGGGCGGTAATTCCCCTTTCCACCAAGGTGGTGCCAGTATTTTACCGGCATGGACCAAGGTGCTAATAGCACCTTGGTCCTCCGCCTACCGTGTAATGAGGCCCATAGATATCACACATTTTTTAGCCTTACGTTTTGGCCGTTTAAAAAAAACTACTGGACGGATTTACACCAAATTTGGTGAAAATCCATCCAGTGGTTTGGGCTGTAGGCGTGAGCAAAGTTTTTTCCCATTATGTCTATGGAAAAAAAGAAATTTTGGGACCCCCCTATAACTTTGCCCCCCCCCTTGACCAAACCACACCAAAAATTCAGAGAGTGCCATATACTTTTTTGCAAAGTTTGGTGAGGATTCTTCCAGGGGGAGCAAAGTTATAAGCCACCCAAAACGTGCTCTTCCTATGAGATGAGCAACTTAACCATAACTACATGGCCGCTACCGCAGGCCATGTAATTACACAGCCACGGTAGTGGCCGTATAATTATGGTTAAGTTGCTAATCCCATAGGAAGAGCACTTTTTGGGCGGCTTATAACTTTGCCCCCCCTCGACGAATCCTCACCAAACTTTGTTAAAAAAGTATATGGACCACTCAGAATTTTTTTCCATAGTTTGGTGAGGTTTGGTTCAGGGGGCCAAAGTTATGAGGCGGGTCCCAAAATGTCTTTTTTTCCCATAGACTGAATGGGAAAAAAACTTTGCTCACCCCTACAGCCCAAACTGCTGGACGGAATTTTCACCAAATTTGCGGCAAGAGCAGCGGCTTGGTCCCGAAAGCATGCTTTTGTAAATTTGGTGAAAACCCGTCCAGTAGTTTTTTTAAAAAAAAGACCAAAAAGTAGGCCACCTAAAATTAGTCATATCTATGTCCGCTCCGCGGACACATTGCCCTGTTCGCTCCGCGGACAGGACACCGATTGGCTAACAGCTTGCATCATGTCCGCGGACATGTGATGTGTTCACTGATTGGCTGGAATGAAGCGTGAGTTGTGTTGTATTGTCTTGATGCATCCGCCATCTTGGATCGGCGGACAGCACGGTGACAAACGGGGAGAAATACACCTTTGGCAAGTGTGTTGCTGTACAGGAGTGCTTGGGTAGGGTGAGGGAGTAAGAGACGGGTCAAATGTTGTATTTGTTTAGGTGGCAGGCACCCCTGGTGTGTTCGTCATGCCCACGGACACCGCGGCTGTCCTCGGACATAAAAATGCGCTTCTGGCTATTTTACTTTAGTATGATATTGGTTTTGGGTTGTTAGTACAGTGTTGATTGTAATTAATATCCTGTATAAGTAGCCCATATAGCACAGTTGAAATGTTTGATTCTATATAAGTAGCCCATCTAGCAGAGTTCAAATGTTTGATTCTATGGGTGTGATCTATGGGTGTGATATGCTGCAGTGGTTGTGGCCAGGGCCTAGAGTGTTGGGTGCATGGCCTGCACCCAAGACTCTAGGCCCTGGCCACAACCACTGCAGCATATCACACCCATAGATCACACCCATATAATCAAACATCTATCAAATATTTGCAAATATACAGTTTGTGTTGTGTTTGATTTGTATAGTTTGTATTTGATGTTTTGGCTATGTCATGTCATTCAGATTGTAGAGTTTGGTAACAAGCACTGCAGTATAACATATCCATGGAAGAAAACATTTTGTATTGTGGTGTATGGTTAGATGTTTGCTTCAATGGTTGTGTTATGGAGCAGTATTTATGAGTTGTATTTATTATAATATAATTACTGTTTGATTTTTTGTGATTGGATATATTTTTTTCATGACGTGGGTAATTGGAGCAGATATTCTTTTCTGTGATAAAAGAAAAGATCATTAGGTAGTTTATAAAGACTTATTAATTGCAAAATAGACATGTCTGCTTTATTTTGACCCTCATATTTAGTAGTTTACAAACAGGTGTACTGTGGTATTAGCTCAGTTTCTGTGTTTGTTGCTTAAATCATTGGGTCTGTGGGAAAAAAAATAAATCCATGTTGGATTAAAAAACCTATTTCTTGTTATGGTATAGTACATTTTGTTCTTTGTTTTTAGTGTTTACTTGTTGTTTGTTTGTTGTTTGTTTGTTTGTTTATTTGATAATGCGCACAAAACCCAGGGGTAGCCGGGCGCAGCAGTCATAAGAATACTTGAGCTTAGGTTACATACATGGAATACATACAAGGAATGCAATACATGAAGAAATTACAGAACAGGTATACAGAGTGCATTAGGTACAAGATACGTGAAATATAGGTTCCTAGTATGAGGTAGTCTAATGTCAGGTAACAGAGGTAACAAGGCAGTTAAAAATGCTAATCGGTCCTGGCCTAGCGCAATTGTAGGTCGTCATTAGTCCAAAGCCAACTTTTCACTTTGCATCTAAATCTGGTGTAGGGTAGGTTGGTTCTCAGTGCGGTGGGCAGTGCATTCCAGGCACGGGCAGCTCTAACAGGGAAGCTTGCCCCACTCGCTTTGGATAGTCTGAATCTGGGTATTTCAAGTAGAAGGTGGTTGGAAGCTCTAGTGTGTTGAGTAGAGGATTTTCTTGTCAGTCTGGCCGAGATATATGGGGGCGCAGTGTTATTCAAGCCTTTGTGGGTGAGGGATAGTGTCTTGAGGAGAACTCTATCACTGATTTTTAACCAATGCTGGTCTTTTCTGATGTTAGAGATGTGGGCTCTACGGGGTATGTCCAGAGCTGCTCTAAGAGCATTGTTCTGCAATATTTGCATTTTGTTTCTGACAGTTTTGCTGGCACCTGCATAGAGGGCGTTACAATAGTCCAGTTTTGACATTACTAAGGCATTGGCTAGGGTGATGCAATTCGTTTTGGAAAGGTAAGGTCTGCAGGCCCTGGTTAGTTTGCAGGTGTAAGCTGTGGAGGATGCTAAGGAATTAACTTGTTTTTTAAGAGATAGAGTGGAGTCGAGGTACAAACCTAGTGTTTTTACCTCTGTTGCCACTTTGATTATGTTGCCATTTATGTTGAAGGCACAGTAGTTTTGGCTAAGTTTTCTGAGGTTGGAGTCGGAACCCAGGATCAGTATCTCAGTTTTGTCATCATTCAGGCAGAGGCCGTGGGAGGCCATCCATGCCTGAATGAGGAGGTAGATCTTGTTTACTAGAGCTGTGTCTTCGACAAAATTGCCAGATAGTGGTATGAGGATCTGCGTATCGTCCGCATAGTTGGTATAAGTTACCCCTAGTCTGTCCAGTTTGTCGAAGAGTGGCTTAGTGAAGATATTGTACATGGTAGGTAGGACACATGAACCTTGTGGGACGCAACAGGTGGTTTGTATTGGGTCCGCTGAGGCTAAAGGGGAGAACACTCTCATCGTACGGTTGGCTAGGAAGGATTGTACCCAGGCTATAGCTTCACTTGAGAAATAGGCGGCAGATGCTAGGTGGTTGCATAACACTGCATGGTCCACCAGGTCAAAGGCCGCGGATAAATCAAGGAGGAGGAGCATAGCTGTTTTACCTTTATCCTTCAGCTCGTCGATTTGTGTTTTGAGATCGATAAGGGCTGTTTCAGTGCCATGTAATGGTCTGAAATCAGATTGGCGAGATCCTAATAGTTGGTTCGTCTCCAGATAGTTTTGGAGCTGGAGGTAGGCTACTCTATCGATGATTTTGAGGAGGAATGGGACTGTGGTGATTGGCCTATAATTGGTGGGGATAGCTGGGTCGAGGGTCTGTTTTTTAAGGAGGGGTAGTACCCAGGATTCTTTGAGGTTGGATGGTACAGTGCTAGATTTAAATGAAGCGTTAATTAGTTTTGAGATGAAGGTGTTAAATCTCGTGCTGCATCCTTGATGACTTGTGCAGGGCAGTTGTCACCTTGGCAGTTAGAAGGCTTCAGTGATAGGATCAACTTTTCAGTTTCCAGGATGGATATGTTAGTAAAACTGAAAGGTTGACAATTATATTGGGTGGCTATTCTGGGTGAGTTGATCAAGTGAATGGTGTGGGCTCTAGTAGGGCTCAAGGATGCTTTCTTCTTTGCGATTTTAGTTTGCAAGGTTTCAATTTTGTTAACTAGGGCATTTTGGATGCTAGTGCACCATTGTTTATCTTTGGGGACGTTGTCTACGGGAGCAATAGGGTTTTCCATTTCCCGGAGGAGGGAGAAGAGTTCTTTAGAGTTAGAGTTAGCTTTGCTAATTCTCTCATTGAATGTGTCTTTTTTGGTTCGGATTATTTCCTTTTTATATTTATTGGCAAAATTGTTAAGGATGGTTTTGTTCTCTGCCGAGGGTGTATGCATCCAGATAGCTTGGAGTTTGCGCTTTTGGATTCGTAGTTCTTTGAGGTGAGGGGTGAACCATGAGTTAAGATGAGATTCTCTTTTGCTTTTACGAAGTTTGATGGGGGCTATTATGTCCAAAGCATTGGACATGGCGTTGTTAAATATCTCAGCTAGTATGTTAGGGTCATGGTTAATATCGCTAACAGCAAGGGCTGGTAGGAGGAGAGGGTGCTATTTTTCTGAAGTAATGTCTTTTTTACTTCTGGTTGGCATGGCTGGTACTATTTCCTGGTTAATTGGTTTCTATAGTTAATGAGAAGCAGATGAGGTGGTGATCAGTCCATGTTTGTGGCAATATTTTGGAGATAGTAGTGTTACAGTTTCGGTTGGCTATCCAATCTAATGTCCGTCCTTTTATGTGTGTGGGGTCAAAAATGTTCTGGGTCAGGCCATGATCAACTAGAATAGATTGGATGGAGTGGGCTTGTTTGTCCTCATTATCATTAAAACCCAAGTTAAAGTCACCTAATAATAGGAGCTGGGTAGTGTCTTTGATGTTGTTAGTAAGGAGGCTAGATAAGTCTTCCTCAAAGTTGCCTAGTGGGCCTGGTGGTCTATACACCAGGAGGACAGTTAGTGTGCTATTGTTAGAGATAGGTATTTTGGCTGAGAGGAGTTTGCATGATGTTATTTCTGGGTGAGGGGTGAGTCTTACATCTAGCCTTGTTTTGGCGATGATGGCTAGGCCACCTCCCAGAGAGTTGGGGCGATTGACTCTTAGTATGTTATAATTATCAGGTACGGCAATCATGAGTGCAGGACCTGCAGCGTCATGGAGCCAGGTCTCAGTGATTGCGAGTAAATCTATGGTGTCCAGGGCAAGTATGTCAGCAATTTCAGTACTATGTGCTATGAGGGACCTCGCGTTGATGAGGGCTCCTGATAGGCTGGGAGTTGTGGTTTTATCTTGGATTAGTCTGTGATTGGGAGTGTTAGGCCTCCTCTGATTATAGAGGTCAATTTGAGTTTTGTAGCTTCTTTCTGCCACTAAGGCAGGACAGCTAGGGTCATGTGTAGTAGGGGTTGAGGTCGAGCCTGGTGGTCTAGTTCTTTTGTTTTTGAGGTCATAAAGGCGAGGCAGCCTCGCTCTAAATCGAGTGTTTCTCTCTTGCAGATTGCAAGTTGTGTAATTTGTGTGGGCCATTGTTATGATGATGGTTAGAAGGGTCCAGAGTAGGGTGCAGAATGTGTATGTTAGGAGTGTTTTGGTGATGTGCATGTTGGGAGGCAGGTAGCCGAGGGGCATCTAAGTTTGACAACTCAACACTGACTAAAATGCAAGCAGCGGGGTATATCTAACTTTAACAGTCCTATCAGCAACTAAATTGCATACATCAGAGGGCATCTAGATTTGACAGTCCTATCAGCGACTAAATTGCATACATCAGAGGGCATCTATATTTGACAGTCCTACCAGCGACTAAATTGCATACATCAGAGGGCATCTAGATTTGAAAGCCCTATCAGCGACTAAATTGCATACATCAGAGGGCATCTAGATTTGACAGTCGTATCAGCGACTAAATTGCATACATCAGAGGGCATCTAGATTTGACAGTCCTATCAGCGGCTAAATTGCATACATCAGACGGCATCTGGATTTGCCAGACCCAGCAGCGATAGAGCTGCAGGCCGCAGAGTATACCTAGCTAAGTTAGACCTATAGGCGACTAGAATGCATATGGATGGTGGCATTAGGTTTAGGACTAGCAGTTTGGCTATGGTTTGCTTATAGTATAGTTAGTACTGGCACGAACTACTATGTACAAGTGGTACAACTATGGTAGTATGATCTTGTAGTACTTAGTAGTAATACAGCTCTATGCTAGGTGGACGCAAGTAGGGATCAGATAGTTAAGGACTTCACCTGGATCGGATAATAGTCCGGTGATAACATGTGAAGCAAGGCCTTGTGTAATTGTATTAATGGTAAACAGGTGGCGGAGCAGATATGGCACAGGTGTATTTACAGTACAATAACGTAAAAGTGGCCATCTGCATATCGCCTTACACTCGGTAATGCGTCCTAGTGGACTGTCTATGTTGGCTTCAAGATCATTTGCACTCGCTAGTGTACAATAAGTACAGTTAATGGCGATTCGTTGTGACTCTACTCGCACGTAAGCGTGCGAGTGAGATTAGGCTTTCTCAGCCGATATTATCAATGAACTTTGCAGCTTTTCCGAGGACAAGGGGGTGCAGGGTTTCAGAGAGCAAGATCCATGGAATAATGGGGACGTTATGTCACCCGCAGAAGTTGGTGATTGTTAATGGAGCGGTGAAAATGTACTTACATGGCTTCCAGAACGAAGGTTAGCCAGGGGGTCTGGCCAACGCCGCGTATGGCCGCGGAGAGACGCAGACAGGCCCTTTGAAGTCGCGGCCCTTCGAAGGAGAGTCCGGCTTCCGCCTCCAGTCTGGGGTGCGGGGCTATGAATTGGCTTGCGGCCAATCAGTTGTTTGCCTTGGAAGCAGGCTCAGATGCTCGTCGTCGGCATCATCGCGGCCATCTTCGAATGGCTAGTGCCGTTGGCTGGTGGATGCGGATGGCAGCACGTTAAGTAGCATAATTAACAAAGTAAGGGGCATTGGTGCCTACTTCGAGTGCTGGTGCTCAGATGCACCCGGAATATCAACGCTGCACAGAAGTGCACACATACCTCCTGGATGGTACAAGGAGGTGGTGGGCTCCTGCCCAGTTCAGGGTGGCTACTGGAAGGAACGAGTTGACGCAGACAGGCCCTTTGAAGTCGCGGCCCTTCGAAGGAGAACCCGGCTTCCGCCTCCGGTCTGGGGTGCGGGCCTATGAATTGGCTTGCGACCAATCATTTGTTTCTGGCTAATGTTCTATCTGTTGGTTGTTGCAGATTGTTAGATACGTGATGTAGAATTGTAACTGATTATAGTTTTTTATTTATGTTATTAAGTTTGCTAATATACCTGTTGGGTTGTTGCAGATTCTTGGGGCACTTAGATACCAGTTGCGTATTCTAATTTTATTTTTTGTTATATTTTAGTGGTATTGATTTATCTGTTCGTTTTTGCAAAATCTTGGGGCAATTAGATACCTGTTGGCGTATTCTAACTGTGTATTTCTTCTTATAATTTAGTGGTGTTGATTTATCTGTTTGGTTGTTGCAGAATTTTGAGGCAGTTAGATTCCTGTTGTCATATTTTAACTGTTTATAGTTTTCTAATAGAGGTTTTATTAATGTTTATGCACTGATTAGTTATTACATTTTGGTTTTAAGAATATTAAATAAGCATTTATAAGATTTGCTGGTAATCTTTGCTTTAGAGTAATGGTATTATCATTAAATTCAAACCATCCACAATTCTTTTTTATATATGCAGTATAGTGACCTGCATTGGTAGTGGCTCCTGCATGGTAGATTATACCTATTGTTGTGAAGGTTTTCTTACCAAGTGATACTTGACCATGTGTGAATCCAGTCAGCTTACAGTTGTTTTTGGTACCATCTGCATTGTAACGTAAAAGCATTAGTATTACATATTTTCTATGTGTTTGTATTTGTAAGGTGGAGCGATTATCTGAATTGCAGGTAGTACATAATCTGCCATGGTTTGTATTTTGTACAAATTGCTGAAATGAAATGGATTCACAGTTAGGTATTGACACATACACGAAGCGTTCATTAGGGATTTGCTCCTGTGATACATTGTTGCAGAGAGTACATGTATGTTTCCACATGTATGAAATCTGGAAGATTTCATTTATAGTTATATTTTTGTTTTCCAGTACTTGTAGTAAGTACATTAGAAATTCTTGTGGATCTTCTTGTGAGTTTATAGTGAATTTCACCATTCCAGCACAGTAGTCTACTTCTTGTCTTATTCCATGAACACTGTAAGTGTTGTCAGGATTGTTGGTTGCATTTCTATGAAGGACGAACATTTGCAAACACAATTGGTCTGTATTGTGTAAGTAAATGTCGTCAATAATTGGTGCTAATTGAAATAGAATATTTATTGCTACATTTGCGTAGCAATTTACACCAGTTACATTTGAACATTTGAATGGACCTGATAGTTCTGTGTCCAAGTCATTTCTTCGGAGTGTGTGTTGCTTCTTTGAAGAAGTATCTGAGTTACTTTGAGTAGTACATTCTTCTTTGGTTGTAGTAATTGATGAAGTATTAGCTTCTTTTACTCTCTTTGGAGGATTTGCAGTGAGATCCTGTTGCATTTCTGTTTGAAGTAATTTTCTTTTATAACGTTTTGCTTTTTGTGGAACAGGATAGGTTTTTAGATGGGCGTGTACAGTGAACATAGTCTATTGTATTCTAAAATGCAAGGAATATCAGCGTTTACTTTACTTGCATCAAAGTTGATTAGAAATAGACTGTCAAGTGTACATAAGAATGATAGTGCTACGTAGCTCACACCTTCTTTAAAGATTGTGTTCCTAATATGTATCAATGCTTACTCTAGGACAGTGGTCTTCAAACTTTTTTGGCCTGGGCCCCCCCGAGCAAAGTTTGTGCAGGCGGGCCCCCCCAAAAGTGCCAGATGGACAGTATGTAGAAAACGCTATGAACTTGTGCGTGCCGTCACTGCACCCTACTCCCAGTACAGACCCTGGGATCTCCCCACCCTACTCCCACCACTATCCCAGTTCTGCCATCCATCCTGCTCCCATAACACAAGCATCCCCACATCCATACACATTTAAATAAAAAATAAATCGCCATAAATGTACCTTCTGCAGGGGCCTACGCATGGTTGCTAAAATGCTCCACTCCAGGTTGCTCTGCCCGTATGTGCAAGGAGGCGCAGGAGCACCCCCTCGCACATACATCCATGCAGTGCCCCAGCCAGCATTTCCAATGAGCTATGTAAGGCTGGTGAAGCAAAACACCCCCAGCGTTGCATGGCTCAGTGATCACGTGCGGCTGGGAAATGAACTGTCAAAGGCAAACAGTGTTTCCCTTTCACAGTTTAGCCAGCCCAGGAGCACTCCCTCAGCTGGAAAAAGCAGCTGAGAGAGTGCTCAGTGTTTCACTGGGCTGGCTCCTGGGCTCCTCCATAATGGGTGAGGTTGCCAGTGGGTTGATGCTCCCTCACCCATTATGGATGTGCCGGCAGGCTTGGACTGGCCTATAGGGCAATAGGGCGATGACCATACCAAAAATGCAAAATTCTAGTGTAGGCCAGTCAAAATTGGCCACTTTTTTTGGCCAATGAGGGCCAGTCTTAGGAGTTACTTCACTATGCAGCTAGTAGTTTTAACCATTGTTTCTGAATACATATTCTTTAAATATGTTATGTTATATATATTTATATAGCGCACGGTCGCCCAGAGGCATCATGGTGCTGGTAGGGAAGCTGCGAGCTCAGGGAACACAATAAGGACAGAAACGTTAGAACAGGGTGGTCTTCAGAGCTTTCCTGAAAGCCAGATGATTAGCCGAGGATATAAGTGATAGTGGCAGAGTGTTCCAGAGCTTGGCTGCAGTAATAGAAAAGGCTCTGCCGCCATGTCTTTCCCGATTGAACCTGGGGACCTTAAGAAGGTTGGTTGTAGAGGAGCGAAGGTCACGATCCGGGATATATCAGGAAAATTTAGCTTGAAGGAATTCCGCTCCTAAGCCATGAATTGCCCGGTGGACAATGCATAATGACTTAAACTTAACACGCTGAGCCACCGGGAGCTCGTGGAGACGGCGAAGTACCGGTGGCGAAGTACAATGTGTTTACATTTGAACAAAAAGCAACCCCATGTGTTCTATTCAAACAGTCTGTGACTAAAGGACTGAATATCCATTTGCAACTGCTGGCTATGTTTTCATTGGTGCCTAAGACCGTTTTATGGTCCAGTCTGACCATGTGAGCTGTCCGTTCCCATTTCCTCCAATCTAAAAAAAAAAATAAAAAGATTTTTTTTATATACATTTCATGCTGGGCTCTGGCGCCCCCCCTGGGATTTGGCTGTGCCCTCCTGGGGGGGTACGCCCCATAGTTTGAAAACCTCTGATCTAGGGTAAGACCTTGTGATTTGTGAATGGTGACTGCGTATGCTAGAGTTAGAGAAAATTGCTCTCTGTGTACATATATGTCTTTGAAAAGAAGCAATCGAGCTGTTGAGCACCCTATTCTTTTTCCTTCTGATAGTATGTCAAAGACAATATTGACAAACTGAATGTTGTTTTCACGTGGGTATGATTGAAAGCCAACAACTGTACCAAGTGCTCCATTAACTAGTCCTTGCTCCACATCAAGTTTACTTTTAAGCATTACTCTACAATTTAAAGATAATTTTAATAGTTTCTCCAATCCAGCTGTGTTGGAGATAGAGTTTTCTAAGGTATATAATCTTGTTGTGGCTTGTTTACACATGGGTAGTGTCATACCATGTATATCCAGTTTGTCTGTAGTGCAAATTACAATTATTGGTTGCATTTCTTTTTTCAACGTTGTTTCATTGAACTTGGAACAGCTTGCAAGAGTTGGCATCAAGGACATACAAATGACATTTGTGTGTGCTAATTGTTCCATGACATCAGTAGCACATGCGTTATGGCCATAAAGTTTATAGATGCACAGGGTTTTTAATATTGCTTGTGCTTCTTGAGATAGGACACCAACTCTAATACTTTTAAAAACGTTGGCATAGGTAAGGTCTGCAGACTGGCGCATGTTTTCTGTTAATTCTCTGTATTGAAAATGTTGCCAAAGGTTGACATTTCCTATGCTGCCAACAGTTTTACGGCAGAGTTTGTGTCCTATGGTTTTAAAAATATGTTAACTTTTCACTGGTGTCATTTGAAGAAGATCTCTGAAAACAATAATGTGTTTTCCTCCAAAGTGCTCTTTGTGATTTGTTTTGAGTACTTCTTATAATCTATGTAAAAATATATTACTTTTAGTGTACCAAATACAGAAAGTTTAGAGATATATAAGAAAAATGAAGTTTACTTACTAGTTTCTGGTAAATTGTGTTCTTACTGTTGTGTAGGTCTGTTGTTGCTCTTAGCTGTGACTTTCTGTCAGGTAATTATGTTGGTGGCATATCTTTTTTGTTGTGGTATATTCCATTTTAGTACACATGGTATTTAAATGAATGGTTGATGTGTTACATACATAGGTTCCATTTCTTATTTATTAATACATATCATGTGTTTATGTGCTGCTTTTTGAACTTGTCCATTGTTTATATTGCATGATAGAACAATCTAAGATACCCCCTGAGTTTTAGGGTAGTGTTGATCATGTCCGCGTCCGTCCGCGGACATCAACATCACTAGCAGGGGGTTCAGCATGTTATATGTATATAAAGTAAGGCAAACCTAGTAAACATCTATCAAATGCACACTATGTATATGTGTATTCAGGAAAAAAAAATGTTTGATAAAGGGACGTTAAGGTTAAGTTGTGTTACTAAAAACCTATGAAATTCAGTAAAAAAACATTGTTAAAGGGACGTTATGTTTAAGTTGCGCTACTAAAAACCTATAAAATTCAGTGAAAAAACCTTGTTAAAGGGACGTTATGGTTCCAAGTAAAACCAAAAAAACCCTGAAATTTGCCAGTTATGGTAAGCTAAACAACCATAACTCGCGCCACCGCCGTGCACTGCTAAGACTAACACCCAGGACATCAAAAATGACATCACAAATATCCTTGATGACATCACTGAAGATATCACATGCTGTAAGAATAAAGGAAAATCCTTTTCCAAGACAGCCAAAATGGAAAGAGAAGGTGGGGGCTATGTACACAGCCCCTCTTCCCTTGCCATGGCAGCCTGCAAAACCTTATGAACATATTACCACCAGCACTTTTTTTTCCCTTTCAAACCTATCCTACCTTCGAATAACTTTACCACATAGCCGGTCCCAGGTAGACATAGCCACTTTAACACAATTTTTCATCCCTAGCGGTCATGGCCAGTAGCCAGATTGTCCGCATCATGACTTTATGCCATGACCCAGACTATCTGGCTACTGGCCACAGCCACAGGCTAGACCTCAGTCACCAAAGGTATATGACTATTTTTTGTACCTACATTATTACACATGTAAACAAATAAACCATGGGCACATCTGCAAAACCATGCTTTAATGTCCTTGCCAATGCTCGTCACAAGTTTGCTCAAAATCCACCCATGTTTTATTTTTTAAACAGTGTCAAAATATATGTACATACAATAGTCATATAACTTAGCCCACACTTGACAAAATACATTCATTCTTTACACAAACATTGAAGGTTGGGGCTATAATCTGTCTCAAAACTTGTTTCCACATTCGTCAAATAGCAACAAAGTTATAAGCCATCTAAAAATGTTAAGACCCCCCTCTTATTTCGCCCCCTCTTGAGAAAATCCCACCGAACTTTAGAAAACCATTTATATCTATATCCAAAATCGTTTTGCCAAATGTTGTGCAGATTCATCAAATTACACCACATGTATATGCCTTTACAATATTTTGGGACCCCCCTCTAATTTTGCCCCCTCTTGACAGAATCCCACAAAACTTTGCAAAACCATTTAGGATTAGTTGTAGGATAAATTTGCAAAATTACATGCAGTTTCATTGGATGGCACAAAGGTTTTAAGCCATCCAAAAACTATAAAGGATGCCGCGAGGGACCTTTCCCCATTCATAACCAAACTTATAAATGCTTCATTCTCTTCCGGCACCATTCCTAACAATCTTAAACAATTGCGGGTCCTCCCACTTCTGAAAAAAACAAACACTTGACACAACCATTCCCACTTATTATCGCCCCATTACGATGGTGCCATTCTTGCTTAAGATTTTGGACAAGGTAGCGTACCTCCAAATTCAACAATATTTGGAATGCAACCACCTCCTCGGAGTACGTTAGTCAGGTTTTGAACCACAACACGGTACAGAAACTGCACGGATTGACCTTAAAGCACAAATAGATACCTTGCGAGACAATGGTAACACAGCACTACTTCTGATGCTCGACCTTGCAGCGGCGTTTGACCTGGTAGATCATAAGACCCTTTACCACCACTTAGACTCGGCCACTCACTTCTCACAAGATGCCGTAGGCTGGATTCAATCCTTCTTAGACAATAGAACCATGCAGGTTTTCTCACCTTCAGCAGCCGCAGGCCCAATTCCTATCACTTGTGGTGTGCCTCAGGGCTCATGTGTCTCGCCCACTATGTACAATATCTTCACAAAGCCCCTTTTTGATGATCTAGATGGCCTGGGTATCACCTACACTAACTATGCAGATGATACACAGATCCTCATCCTGTTGACGGGAGATTACGACAAGGATTTGGCTTTTGTGAACAGAGTATATCTCATCATCCAGGCATGGATGGCCTCTCATGGACTATGCCTGAATGATGATAAAACTGAACTCCTCATCTTGGGCACTACCGCTAATCTTAATAAATTAGGCCATCCATACTCTAACTTCACCATAGACAACAACAATATCCCAGTAGCCAAGGAAGTGAAAACTCTTGGCTTCTACGTAGACTCCATTCTCACCTTCAAAAAACAAGTAAATTCCTTGGCTACCGCCACTGCCTCCACGCGCAAGCTAATTAGAGCAGCTAAGCCATTCCTCACACCCAACAACAGCATTACTTTAGCAAGAGCCTTGGTATTATCTAAACTGGATTATTGTAACGCCCTAGATATAGAATGCAACAAATACATTACCAATAAGATGCAGATCTTACAAAACAATGCTTTAAGAGCAGCCCTCAACATCCCTAAGAGAGCACACATATCAGACTTTAGTAGATCCAACAACTCGCTCTCCACCAAAGATAAAACCTTCCTCAAATCAGCCTCCTTAACTCATAAATGCTTCCATGCCTCCCAGTACCTTATTTGTAGATTCCAGAGACACTCCACTAACCGCCCTTCCAGAACAGCTAATACCAACCTACTTCAAGTGCCTAGATTCAAACGCATGAAGACTGGTGGTAGTAGCTCCCCAGTCAAAGCTGCCAAAAACTGGAACTATCTCCCACCCTCTCTAAGAGAAGACTTGCCCTACCCACGCTTCAGATCTAACCTCATCCAATGGATTAAGGAGCATGACATCTGACCTCATCCACACCACCACACCACTTTCCACCACTGCGCATAACTGTATACATGTATTTATATATTTGTATCTGCGTACCTGTATCTGTATAATTGTATATATTGTACATAACTGTTGCTTGATGCTCAGTGCTACCTCTCGCTTATTTGTATGATTTAGGCCAGCACTGTCTATCACTATTATTTTGTATTTCAATGTACAGCAATGTAACCTAAGCTGAACAATCCTCTTTCCCTCTTCTGCGCCCTAATACCCTTGGGTCCAGTGTGCATTATAAATAAATAAATAAACAAACAAACAAACAAAAACTGCTTTTCCCGAACCCTGTAATGCAGAAATAGGTACATTTGTCCTAGGACATCTGAAGTGTCCGCGAACACCACAGCACTGCCCAGGACATCTGGAGTGTTGGCGGTCTTTCAGGGTGTGAAACAACCCTTTTTTTGTCTTCTTATGGCCATATCTGCCTCTCCTGACGCAAATTTGGTGAAAATCTGTAAAGTAAAACTGAAAAACTTCAGAAATTCGCCAGTTATGGTAAGCGAAGCAACCATAACTCGCGCTACCACCACCACCGTGCACTTCTAAGACTAACACCCAGGACATCAAAGATGACATCACAAATGTCATTGATGAGATTAATGTTGCTTTTTTAAAAAGAAATTCACTGCGCTGTCCTCAGACCCCAAAAAAGTCTGTGAATCCAACCTGGCGGGCGTTTCCCCGGAACCGGCGCACTTCATGTTTTCTCAACACCCAATCAGTGGCTGCGTCCCGATGTCTGCGGACCACGCAAAAGTCAGCACATTTTTCTGGGCCAATCAGAGGCCAGTCCGCAGACCGAACAGGGAAGTGAGTCCATGGACTGGACATAGATATCACACATTTTTTTGCCTTACGTTTTGGTTGTTTAAAAAAAGAACTACTGGACGGCTTTACACCAAATTAACAAAAGCACGCTTTTGGGAACAAGCCGCCGCTACTGCTGGACAATTGGTGAAAATCCGTTGAGCGGTTTGGGCTGTAGGCGTGAGCAAAGTCTTTTCCCATTATGTCTATGGGAAAAAAATCAATTTTGAGACCCCCCTATAACTCTGCCCCCCTTGACCAAACCTCACCAAACTTTGCATAAAACTTCAGAGTGGGCGTAGGAGGAGAAAGAGGGTGAGACTGGCCCAGGAAATCCCACCAGTGCAGGCAGTGGTTCCCCGCAGGCAGCCACAAATCCCATGTATAGGGGCCAATCCATTCAACTTAACTCCAGCACAGATCCACACCCTGTACCGCCTGGACAGGGACACCATCACCATCATAGAGGAACTAATATGTGAAGACTTGGTCAGCCTGATCAACATCCGCACCCCCATCCCCCTCTGCTGAAGGTGGCATCTGTGCTCCACTTCCTGGCCACAGGCACCTACCAGCACACAGTGGGACAGCTGCATGGCATCTCACAACCATGTTTCTCTGGTGTGCTAAACCAAGTGCTGGATGCATTCCTAAAGCACACAAGGGCCTACATATCCCTACCACGGACACCACAGGAGGCGAATGACACCAAAATAGCATTCCATGCACTGGCAGGCATGCCCAATGTCATTGGTGCCCTTGACTGCACCCACGTGGAGTGGGTAGACACACATGCCGTGGAGGTTGTTTACCACAATCGGAAGCTATTCCACTCCATCAATGTGCAGAAACCATGCATGATGCAATTGAGCTGTGAAACTCCTCGCTTCCCCGCTATATGTAAGGGCATGTCGTACGAGGCTGCTGGCTGCTGGGTGAGTCTGCTCCCTGGGCCATGGGAGAGTTTTTGGGGGGTGTACATGCATACGCAAGCAGTCTGCTCTCTGGGCCATGGGAGTGCCCTCAATGGGGTGTCTGGACACTGTCCATGCTGCCAAACACTGTGCCCATAATCAACCAAATAAGATATATGACACAGACAAGGGAGGCCAATGCACTCTGGTCACACACCAATGTGTAAATGTCAGACTCACAATCAGCGCACACCCTTGAACATGTCCACTGGACATCACCTGACCATACCCTCAGCACCACAATCACCATCACATGTTCACAAAGCTGAATACACATGACCGCATTGAAGCACCTCGCTGTACAAGCATCCATGAGTGCGCAGTATGAATTCCATCTCAGGCAATTCCGCTCTCACTGCCCCTCCCCGACAGTAACACTGCATAACACCATGGCAACATGTGCAGATGAATACAAATGGCAGAACACATGCAACAAGGATTCAAATTGAATCGATCAAGTAGTGAGCAACACCCACATGGGTGCGATTGGTGCGTGAATCGCCCACAGCACATGTACCAGCATGCAAGTCGACACCCTGCTTCATCTAAGGTCCTCTTCCCTACACTGGCGGACACTACCAACAATCACATTGTGCCATTGTGACTAGTATGAAGACGTCGAGGGACACGTGCATGGCATCTACAATCATCCATATACATCATTGTCTAAACAATCAGTATCATGTAGTCCATCAGCCTAATGCATCACACATTGCCCAACATGCATTTGGTTTCATCCCCTGCCACACAACCCTCACATGTGTGTACATCATGGATCTTGTCACTCTATCTGGGTGGTTTGTGATTCCCTTGTCAAGGCCCCTAAGTAGCGTATGTCACCCAAGACCAGCACCATGGATTACTAAGTAGTGTACAGGGCAGTAGTTGTGCAGACGTGAAGTCATTAGCTGCCATTGACGAAATACTGTATGTGAGCATGAACGATGTACAGGCCGAGCACAAATGGAAATTGAGAAATACGCGTACACATACATTTTTGTGCTCCCATGCAGGTGATGCTGGCTATCCCCTGAAGACGTGGCTCCTCACCCCTGTCGGAAACTGTAGAACAGTCACGACAAGGACTTCAATTGTGCCCATACACGCACTTGTGTGGTCATAGAGCAGACCTTTTGACTGCTGAAGGCATGGTTTTGCTGCCTCAGCAGGTCGGGTGGTGCCCTCATTTACGGGCATGAGAAGGTGGGCAAGATCATCATGGTATGTGTCATGCTGCACAACATGTGCATCCGGCGATACGTACCTCTGAAACTTGAGATGGACCAACCATCACCAGGTGAAGTTGAAGATGAGGAAGGAGTAGATGTTGGACATCGGCCAGGTCACGATACACTTGAGGGACGTGCTGTACGCCAATCAGTCATAGACCATTTTTTCTGATGCACTGGGATGCAGAGGGTGTTATGTATGTGGGACTTTGGGCACTGGGTGTGGGGGTATATGGGCACTGTGCACTGTCATGCAATAAATTGACACACACCGAAGAAGCAATGTCTAGTCATGTGTTGTTTTTTATACAACGGGTGTATTCGGGTATATTGTACAGATGTTATTTACAATATGAATGAACCCTCCACCCCCACACACCCCCTTCCCCCAACACCCCCACACACCCCTCCCCCAACTCCGCTCACACACCCCTACTGTGTCGCCCCTCCCGCAACGCCCCCTCATACCCCTCCCCAACATCCCCCACAACACCCTGGGCCACAGCTGCAAATCCATCATGGACCCACTTTGAATTCCTGTTGATTGCCTTGATGACGGCCGCAGTGTTAACTCCTCTTGCCGGCCCTCCATCCTTGACAGACGTCCTTCGATGTCCCGTATTGCGGTGGTGGAGGTGGATGGTTGGGTTGCTGGTGTGTGTGTGGCCAATATGCATCTGTCCTCTATTGGCGACCACTCTCCATGTCTGCCCTGTCCTTCAGAATCATGATTAGGGGTGCCCTGTGGGGTGACCTGGGGGCTTGGGGTTTGACCAACATCCTCAGACAAGATGCCTCCTACATGGGTGTTGTCATCATGGCCCTCTTCCTCATCACCACTATGAGGTGTGAATGCAGCTGTCTCCCCAACGGAGATACTCAGTTTCCATAGATGTCGCCTCACCCCATGTGGATTGTGTCTCCAGGGGTGCAGGGGAGGGTGCAGGGGTGCAGAGGCAGGTATCTGTTGGTCCTGTGTTGGTGGCTGCGGAGCAGGTTGGGCACTGGTGAGTGACTTGTGTGGCACTTGGACCATCCCTGTTCCAGGATGGATCCTGGTGCCATCATCCTGGCCCCTAGCCTTTTGGCAGGTGTCCTGGCCTGTGCACTTGCATTGTGTTCATCACTGTCTGCATCCGTTTCTGTGGGGGACAGAGAGAGGCAGGGCATCAGTGATGGTAGTACTTGCATCATGCATGCAATGGTCTTTGTGAAGTTAGTGCCATGTGGATCGTTGCATGCTTGTTGTTGCAGCGGACAGGGTGCGTGCAAGGATTGGGGGAGTATTGCCATCCCTCAGGTGTTCACATGTTCACCATGGTGTCTGCTGTGGTGCCTATGGGTGTGTTATGTCTTGCGTGCTGTGTGACATGTGCAGTTCATCTGTGTATCAGGTGTGTATTTGTGTATGGGAGCGGCATGCAGCATGCAATTTTATGTGACAGTGGTAGGGCCAGCATCTGGACAGTGATATGTGAATGTGTGTATGATGGGCCATGTATTGGCTCACATCAATATCAAATTTGTTGGACAACTATGCACCAGGATGTATGCAGTGACCAACCTCAAGCCACCAGGAGAATGGGTAAACAATTACTATCAAATACCAGTAGATGTTACATCTTGTGAGCATCTCTGTGAAATCTAAATAGACTTCAATGAATGGCCGAGAGGACCCAGGCAAGACTTCCGTGCCTCAACTCAGGGTGTTTCCGGAATTTAATTATTTGCAAACCATGCAGTTCCCAGTATATCTATTTACCTGTTCCTGGAGCTCTGCTGCAATGTGTCTCAGTGAAGTGTGCGACGGGTAACGTAGTTGCTCTACAGTCCGAGGAGCAGCTCTACAGGCATTACTACTTTCCCAGTAAACTCCTGTCTCCACAGCAAATACGTGGGTGATGGGACACATCCCATCTTTTTCCATAGCTCTTGTACTTCTCTAGGTGCTTTTCCTTGCATCTCTATGATTTGAAGCACCAGAACTGCAGAGTATGGGGCTTGCAACTGTGCCTGCTGGGATAGAGTTTCTATTTTCTGGAAATTGTAAATGGTAAGTACGCCTCTTCCTCTGCTGCCTTGTCTGTGGCATCATTTATGAGGGCTATTGGATTAGTACGGTTTGTATGCACAGTGCATTTAACTATGCTTACACCTGTGGACAAGGTTAATGCTTCAATTAGTCTAGATAGCAGCGCAGCATTCTGGTCAGGGGTCTCGTCAGACATCCTAAAACCTCTTCTATGCCACCTTGATATCCCCAAATGCACAGTGGAGGTGACATATGCAGAGCAAGAACAAATAGTGACTACCTTCCCCTTACTCATTTCTAGTGCCTCTATAAGCACCACAGGTTCAGCTGCTTGTGCAGAGTAATGCAAAGGCAACCATCGCTTCAGTCTGACCCAGTATTTTCCCTCCACAAAGCCCACAATGGCTGCATCCATATTCCTAGTCACCAGAGTCCTGATTAATTGTTGAGGACCGGTCAACAAAATGTACCTCACCTCCCTCCCAGGCATCTTCTTGACATTCAACCTCTTGTATAGGGGTGCCAACACCCCTAAGTAGAGATAACATTATAGGCAGATCAATGGTTCCATTATTGCAGAAATCAGGATTATAGTGCCTTTTAGTTAAGGTAAAAAGTGCACATGGCGCTGCGATATCTGGGTTAAAATGACCCAGGAAGTGAAGGGTATTTTAAATATCACACATATATCATGAATATATAAAAATATATTATGAAAAAGAGATAGAAAGTGAGAAATGCTTAAATAAATAATTAATTTCTCCCTGAAGGGTAGCACAGTGGCAGACTGAGTGTTAATTCCAAATGGATGCCCAAACACAAAATGGTGGCTAAGTATCAAGGACAGGGGTGCAAAACAATGCTCAACAGTAGAAAGTTTTTGGCAGCATCTTTTTGTGAGATAATTACATCTGGTAGGTTAATCTTGCAACTTGGCATGAAAAGCAGACACGATTGATGATGGAGTCAGACAAAGGCCAGGGAAATTACCAATTTGAACAGAACATCTGCATTAGTTGGCACCATTTAAATAAGGCTATTCATTTTCCCACAGTATAAGTGCTAACTAAACTTTGCAAGGCCTCGAAAAGTAGATAAGTGATTCACAGTGATGTGATTAAATTTGTTCTTGGCAAAAGATGAAGAATGGTGTAATTGTGTTCAGACGGCTTTAAAATAGCGTATATGTATATGCGTCAGACACAAGTGTTAATGCCAAGTATGCTAATGTGGGCTTGGGGTGCTCCAGATAAGTCAGCCTATCACAGAGAAGTGATTTTTTCATTTGGCTAAGATAACCTATTAGAAGCATACTTCAACCATGTAGTCATTTGTATGAGGGTGTGGCATCATCCAAATAACCCTATATAGCAGGTTGAAGGCAAAATGTTGGTGTGTGCTTTTTCAGAAGTGCCTTGTAACCTCTAATAATGACTGTTGTGAGAACCACCCAGGCGCATGTTCTTTTGCTCCTGTCCTTGCCTCAAGATGACTTCACAGATGCCAGAAAGCCTGATGGGAAGAAATCTCCCTTTCACTCTCTTCTTCTTCCCCCTCATATGTTGCACATTCATGAATAACTTCATCAGGTTGCACTAGCTCAGCTACAAATATTGTAGGATTGACAAGATGACATTGCACTGGATGTATTGATGCAATTGATAAAATTACACTCGTATCCTGAAAGTCTTTGGGTTGTCAAAGATGACTTGGATTTTTGTAAGATCACAAAGACCACATTCTCTATACACAGTGTCACCGGGCAACCCATGGTAATGCTTGAAGAAATTTGAATTGAAAAAGCTGCTGCTGTCAAAACCTTGCTCACAAGGAAGCTGTCCCTGCATCACTAGGTCTAGGAGTATGCTGTAGTATGCTAAAGGTTTGTGGCCTTGCGATGTTTGCTGGGTCAGGACCACTGATATCACCTGCCCATTTGAATAAGAAAACAAATAAAATGGTTACAGAGCCCCAAAAATTGCTGCATCTGTTTCACTGTGACTGCATGAGGAGCATTCTGAACTGTAGTTGCTCTCTCTGTCATTACTTTCCTTCCTGCAGGTGATATCGCTTGCCCCAAATATACTACCTCTCTCAGTACTGCACATTTTCTCTGTCCACTTTGTATCTCTTTTGCACAAGCAGGGTGAAGAGTGTTATTGAGTCTCTTCGACACTGCTCATCTGAAGCGCTACAGACTAGCAAATCATTCATGTACTGAATTATGGAACTGGACACATGTAAATACCCCAAATCCATTTGAACCACCCTGTTAAAAACAGTCAGTGATTCACAGTACACCTGGGGAAACCTTGTGTGCTCAAATCTCTGACCACGATATGCAAACACTGTGAGGTACAGGGAATCAGGCTGCAAGGGGACCGAGAACATATATATTTTTTTAAATCAATCATTGTGAAGTGGGTCATCCCAGTAGGGATGTTACAGAGAATGGTAGCTAGATTTGGTACCATCAGACATTCCGCCTCAACCATATTATTGATGGGGTGTACATACTGGACCATCCCCCAATGGGACCCCTATGCATTCTTCACAGGGTAAGTGGCTGTGTTACATGGGGACACAGAATGTTGTATTATTCCTTGCTTCAACAACTCCATAATGGTCTCGTAAATCACTTTGTCCACCTCTCTAGACATGGGGGGCTGTCAGGAACCCCCTTTTGTCGGCCTGGTCTTTATGGCATTGATGGAAGAAACATTGTTTCTGTTCTGTTTTACTTCCTTCAAGATGGTGACAAGTAGCTCCTCCATTCCGTTACACAGTGGAAGGTCTAGAATTTCTGCAAGATGGCGTTTCTGCAAGCACCAGTGGATTCAGTGATGCCGAAAGCATTCTCAACTGATAAGGAGCCACAGAATGGTAAGCGAATGCTTTGCTTCTTTTCTTCAAGCACTGACGCTCCTCTGACTAATCTTTTCTTGTTTCCCACCCTTGTTTTTCAGTATACCTTATGCCCGCTCTGAGTATTCCTCAGTCTTCTTCCTGCTTCTTGGCTTTTTGCAAATCTCCAGTTTTCCTTCCTGTCTCCCATTGGAGCTTGGGCCCTGATCCTGTTTCTACTTTCTGTATTCTTGTTTTCTTACTCCTGTGCTATTCTGCTTCCTGGACTGTCCCTGCATCAGCTATTGAAGAATACCTTTCCAGTCCTACATTGTTGTTTCTTCGAGTCCATCTCAGCATTCCATATGCCATTGCATCTGCCTGGCTGTCATCCTGGAGGTTCTTCGAGACGTTTGCATATTCCGGGGTCTCAAAGGTCTCTTGGGCTGTTGGCTCTTGCCTATGACCCTCCATCCAAGAAGACCAGGTCAACTCTTACCATTCTGATAGTAAGCAACGCCGAAAGGAAACTTAGAAGATCACAATAATATGAACCAAGTACAGCAACTCATGGCTGCGGTTCAAGCCTTGATGCTGGAAGTACAGAATTTGAAAACAGAAAATGCCGGTGAAAACAGAAAATGCCGGTTTAAGACAATTAGTTCTACAAAGTCCAGTGCGCCATGAAATTCCCCCTGGACCTCTTATAGGAGGGAAGTTTGAAGGAAATCCAAAACAATTAAAAGCGTTAATTGATGCCTGTTTGATGCAATATACTCTGAAACCCTCCTATTTCCCAACTGATCGATCCAATATAAGCTACATGGTTTCTAACATGGCAGGAAGCTCTTTGGCATGGGCTACCCCACTGGTAACCACTAACAACCAGATCCTCGACTTCTTTCCTGGATGTGTGCATGGATTTGCTCATACATGTTTAAGGCATTACCTTCCCTTGATGGTTCTCGAGCAGGAGCTCGCACCCCCTGCTGGAGCAGGGCTTCCCCCATCATCCGCTGTAATCGAGGGAACCCCAGCCACATCTAGGATCCACTCTGCGGCATCCATCACTTGCCAACCGAGGAAGCATTAATTAGGGCAGGCAGCGCCTTTTAATTTCGCCACCCTTCCTGTTATCTCCACAAAATGCCCCATGAGAAGGAAAGGACGCCTCACAGACCTGCTGTGAACAGTGGCATCCCTTTCACATGTGTTGCCGTATCCTAAGATGGCCGCCGCCATAACCGACCTAGGAGAGAATTTGCAACGCTGCCGCCGCACAGCTGACTGGCTTTGAATTCTATATAAGCCAATAGAATCAGCCGGCAGGCGGAGCCAGCCGTCTGACAAAGGCCGGAGGATAAAGGCTATCCCTGTCTGAGCCTGTCCGGGACGGAAGAGACAAATCCCACTACCAATTTGCATCAAGACTATCGGAGATTGGAATCTACTGCACATTGCAAGGATTGCCTGGTAAGAGCTAACTCTTGTGCAACCTCTTTGCGTCGTCCTTTATACTACAAGCCCTCACGTTACCGTTCATACCAAGCCTACTACGATTGACTCTACCACATGAACATTCCATATCCTATAACCACGTTGACCTCCAGTCTACATGTGCAACTGCCTCTTTGGCATTGTGTGTATTAGTACACTGGAGTCCTTTATCTTTCCCTCCTGAACCACTTATATGTACCTATGTTTTACCTATCATGCAATAGCCTTAAAATACTCATGTACGTTGCGGTTGCCACTTAAAAATATGAATCCACATGTATTTGCACACCTGACTCACACCATTATACAAAACAAAGAGCCCGCATTCATACGGCATTAAGCTGCACTAGCACATAATCACTCATAGGTATGATCTAATCTACAGTGTGAAAACATTGATACATACTCGTACCACCCAACTGGGTGTTCTCAGTCATTTTTTGCCTAGCTTTAACCAGCTTTTGCTCTGACTAGAAGTGCCCTGCCGCTGCCTGAAATACTGTTTGCATTTGCTCTGACTAGAAGTGCCCTGCCGTTGGTTTATATTTTGTTTGCATTTGCTCTGACTAGAAGCTCCCTGCCGCTGATCGAAATACTGTTTGCATTTGCCCTGACTAGAAGCGTCCTACCGCTGGTTTACATTCTGTTTGCATTTGCCCTGACTAGACGCGCCCTGCCACTGATTGAAATACTGCTTGCATTCGCCCTGACTAGAAGGGCCCTGCTGCTGGTTTACATTTTTCTTTGCATTTGCCCTGACTAAAAGCCCCCTGCTCCAGCTTAATTACTGTCTGCATTTGCCCTGACTGTAAGCGCCCTGCCGCTGGTTTACATTTTTCTTTGCATTTTCCCTGACTAGAAGCACCCTGCTGCTGCTTAAATATTGTTTGCATTTGCACTGACTGAAAGCGCCCTGCCACCCACATCTTCCAATATATTGCATTTGTTCCGAAGAATCAGCTTTGCGCCTTGCACGCACACCATGCAGCCCACTAGCAAGATCCTATACAAATTTCATAACCACCACCATCCCTGTGCCACCATACTCTGTGCCATCGCAATCCTCATCATCAAACTGGATCTTACCCAAACCTATTCCATCCCCACTTGCCCAGCTTCTCAACACCTTACCACCCTGACTCCCTCTCAACACACCTCACCCTCTTACACCACTATGCAGGAACCCCAAGGTCCACACACAACAAGCTCTCACTTCACATACAGATCCCCTCTGCCACATCCAGCAGAAGCACCATACTCAGAACACAAACTCTTTCAAAAAAGGTTGCAGGCACTCCTCTCCAGAAAGAACATGGCATGATAACCTGTTCTGAGATGAGAGTTTGCAGCACATGCTTTTTGCTCACTGTACCTTTCACAGATGAAAAATACCCATTTGCATATCAGTCTTTGTCCCGCCCACATGAGCAGTCCAGCACCGAAATCCTATGGCAATTCCTCTCTGAAGAAGAGTACCAACAGCAACCCCATACACGAAGTGAAGCTGTGCCTCTCTGAGCACAGTGAGCAGGGAGTCCACGTCTAGTTGCCCACAGGAAACTCAGGGTGACCAACCCCAAGTTCCTTGCAAATATTTCAAAAAAGTAGCAGGCGCTCCTCTCCAGAAAGAACATGGCATGATAACCTGTTCTGAGATGAGAGTTTGCAGCACAGGCTTTTTGCTCACTGTACCTTTCACAGATGGGAAATAACCATTTGCATATCAGTCTTTGTCCCGCCCATATGGGCAGTCCAGCACCAAAATGCTAAGGCAATTCATCTCTGAACAAGAGTACCAACAGCAACCCCATACATGTGTTTCAGCCTTGTTGGGCCTCAGCAGTGAGGTGAAGCTGTGCCTCTCTGGGCGCCGTGAGCAGGGAGTCCACGTCTGGTTGCCGCCAGGTAACTCCTCCTCCACCACTTCACGCAATCTTCGCCTAGGCTTCCGATTCACCCAGAAATACACCACGCACATCAAACACCCTCTCACTCCCAATCACACATTGCACAGCATTACACTCCACCTCATCAACACACCCACCAAGTCCATACACCCAGCCTCCTCAATACCACCAAAACCACAGCTCGACAGCCACATTATCTAAATTGTGCCCTCCTCAACGTTAGAACACTCACTGTTCATGCCCTAGAAATAAATGATCTCCTTACCAACAACAACATTGACCTACTAGCCACTACCGAAACCTGGCTACATGAGGCATCCAGCCCTGCCATCACCCTGGCACGCCCAGAAGGATACACCATCCTTAGAACAGACAGACCAGCACGCCTAGGAGGAGGAGTAGCCTTCCTATTTAGAGAAACTCTCTCCCTCAAATCCAATAGCCACCCTCGTCAGAGTAACTCTGATATGCTCTCTGTCAAACTCTCACAGTCCCCCAATTGCACTATCAATATACACATGATATACTGCCCCCCCGGACTCCCATCAGACTTTCAGGGACACCTCACTCACCTACTCAGCAGTAACATCAAAGGATACCCTAGGACCCTCCTCCTCAGAGACCTGAACCTAGGACTTAACGACCCCAAAAACAAGGCTGCTGCCACCCTTGCCAAAGATCTGAATGACCTAGGGTTCACACAAAAAATCCCCCCCCCACACATAACAAAGGCTGCACCCTCGATTGGGTCGCTGACCATAACTGCCTCACCACCATCATCTCTAACACTGCCCTACCTCTGACTGACCACAACCTAATTTAATTCACCTTACCCACCACGCCCAGTTCAAAAGAATCTGCACCGGCACCTCCCACGCTAGCTAGAAGCTCTAGAAAACTCTCAACAGACAATCTACGCCTGTATCTAAACATCCCAGCACTTGCCCACCCTTTCTCAGATGATCCCAACACCTTAGCAAACATCTACAAAGACACTCTATCTAATGCCATTAACACCATAGCGCCGCTGGAAAACAAAAAAGGAAAAAAGACTCTCCACTCAAACTCCTGGTTCACAGAGGAATTACAATCCATGCGCTCTTATAAAAGAGAGGCTTTAAAAAACTGGCAAATCAACCCTTATGACAACACTAAGAACTGCTTCAACCTCATCTCCAAACAATACAAAGAGGCCATCACCAAAGCGAAAGCCAACGCATTCAATACCTGTATCACTAATGCAAACTCGCAATCCAAAGAAATCTTTGCTATATTTAAGGAACTCACCTCCCCCCTAACACACCAGATGAAGCTTTGTGAGCTAGTATCCAGGCTGCCATGCTGAACAAAATAAATCTTCAGAATAAAATGAAGGACCACCACAATTCTCTTCCCACTCTCTCAGGTATCAATCTGCTTCAATCCACTCCTTCTCCCAACAAACCGCTCTTCTCTTTTAGAGACATCTCCGAGCTTGAAGTCATCAAAATCCTCAAAAATGTAAAACCTTCTATGTGTAAAGTAGATATATGCCCTCTGAAGCTCATCAAGGACTGCGCCAACAGCCTCGCCCCTCTACTAACAGCCTTCACCAATGCCTCTTTCAGAACCGGTATCATCCCTGCGAGCCTCAAAGGGGCATGGGTTCGCCCACTCCTCAAAAAGCCCACACTAGACCACTCCCAACCAAACAACTACCAACCAATAACTACTGTACCCTTCCTCCTCAAGATTTTGGACAAAGCTGCCTATTGCCAAATCCAACAATTCCTTGAAGATAACTCCATACTCGGAACAAGACAATCTGGCTTTCGCAAAGGACACTGTACTGAACCTGCATTAGTAGATCTAAAAAATCAGATCACACAAATCATGGACACAGGAAAACCAGCCCTCCTACTACTCCTAGATCTCTTGGCTGCTTGTGATCTCGTGGACTACAAGACTCTCACCTCACACCTCCCCCAATCAACCAACTCCACTAAAGAAGTAGGGCTCTGGGTCATATCCTTCTTGGAGGGTAGAGCTATGAAAGTCTTCTCCAACATTGCCAACGCAGCCCCCACCACCATCCACTGCAGAGTCCCACAGGGTTTATGTACTGCACCGACGCTTTACAATCTGTTTACAAAGCCCCTCTTCAATAGGCTTGATGCCTTGGGTATCGCGTACACCAACTACGCGGACAATACCCAGGTACTCCTACCTCTCTCGGGAGTATACCTCAAAGATGCCAAAGCACTAGACACAATCTACTCCACCATGCAGGCTTGGATGGCGGCCAACGGTTTCTTCCTCAATGGAGATAAGACTGAAATGATCATACTAGGTCTAAAAACCACCCTAGCCAAATTAGATAAATTATACTCTAATTTCATCATAGATAATACCTTCATCCCTGTGTTTACCTCTGTTAAGACCCTAGGAGTACACATAGACTCTACACTTTCCATGACGAAGCAGGTCAGCGCCATCTCTTCCGCATCAGCACACACCACTAAACGTATAAAAGCCATACCTTTCCAAACCCAACTGTCTAACCATAACAAGAGCAACCATTGGTGCCAAACTCGACTATTGTAACACCCTCCTAGCTGGTACATCTGCAAAAAACATAAACCGACTCCAAATCACTCAGAACAACGCATTAAGAGCAGCACTCAGCATCCCTAAAAGAGACAACATTACCCACGCCAGACAAGAAGTACATTGGCTCCCAGTAAAAGAATGCATCACTTTTAAACTCCTCACTCTCACACACAAATGCCTCACCCTCAGTGCACCCTCATATCTATCGGACACCATTACCAAATCCTCATCCACGCAACCATTCAGGACTTGCTATACCAACCAAATTGACACCTCCACATACACAAAGCGAGAGCTAAAGGGCTAAGCTTCCCTTACTTAGCTGCCAAGTCCTGGAACTCTCTACCTGCTGACATCAGAGCTGAAAACTTGCTCCTCGCCTTCCGTAAAAAACTAAAAGCTACCATTTTCAGTTAATTCCAATCCATCACATGCAAAAGTCAATGTAACTGTAACTAAGAATCGGTATATGTAACTATATCAACTGTCTGTAACCAGTGATAAGAACTACTTGAACTGTCAACCATGAATAATCTCTGTAACTAAGAAAAAAATGTCTGTAACCATGTAACCAGCGCCACAATGCCTCTAGGCTGCTGCGCGCTCAACAAATGCAAATAAATAAATAAATATTACTGAGATAGTAGTCTCTGCCCAAGAAAATGTACTTGATCCCAAGCAAGGAACATTATACACTTTGAAGTATATAACTCAGTTCAAACAAATGGCTTATGAGACTGCATGGCCTGAGGACCCATTAGTCACTATCATGAGAAGAGGTCTCTCAGAAGCACTGACAGATGATCTTGTGAGAGAACCTTGCCCTCCTAATTTGGCTGAATTTATAACGCTAGTCATGCAGTTGGAATATAGAATCCAAGAGGGACGAATAGAGAGAAGGAAGCTCAGAAGCGGATGACAATTTTTCGAATTCATCTAGGCCTAAGATTGTAATGTGTAGATCAGCTGGATCGCTTATGCTGATGTTATCCTACTATTCGACTACACGCCTCACGGAATTCAATGCCTATTAAGAGGGAAAAGTGAATACAAAGTGAAAAATTAGCTAATGATTAAACCTGAAAAAACGGACATCATGAGGTTCTGTAACCCGACCATAATAGTCCCTTAACACACAATCTATTTCTCTGGTGTTGGAAACTATGTACCCAGGCTTAAACTTCTCACCCGATTGTGATGTTGGTGGAGAGTAGGATAAAAACCAAAATAGACCAATTAGCTAGCCAGATGAAGAGCATTAATGGCATTTATTGTAGGTTTTCAATAATACCATTGATACAATTCTACAAAAGTAAAGCTATACCTACATTAATCTATGGCATGAATGTTGAATCTCAAGCTTGGAATCTAGAGTGGGAGCGGCTAGAGGGTAGGCTTTGGATGAGGGTATTATGCATTCCACAGTCTCTCCCTATAGCCTTGCTCCACTATGAGGTGGGTTTGAACTCATTATGGGCTAGCATGGATTGGAGGTTGTTACAACTGTATTGATAAATTAAAGTTCCTCAGACAAACTCCTTATTTACAGATGTAAATCAAGACGACATACGGCAATGAAGACATTAACAAAGAAGGTACAACTTATTCTTTCCACCATATCAAGGTCGGTGGAGGATTTAGTAACTAATTTCATCAGCCTTAAGAAGTCTATAATTGAGATGGACCGATTGACATCGATTCATGTCATGCGTTCATCAAAACTCCAGGGCAGTTTTTCAATTCTGGATAAATTCAGAGGGATTCTGCCCGCCTACTTGACAAAGTTCCCTGATTGTAGATGAAGATATGTTTTTCTACTATTTTGCTTGAATTTACTACCAACATGGGAGATTTTTTCCAGTTGTGCTAAGGAGATAGCCCCTAAAGAGATATTAGCTTTATGCCAAAGTGAGATCAAGCAATATTTACAACATATTATAATTGAGTGTTTGGGAACTCGAGAGCTAATGAGGTCCTCATTTTGTCCATGGCCAGAGGTGGCCTCAGGCAGAAGAATTTTGATGTAAATTGTCCTTGTGGCATGAAACATTTCTATTAATGGAATTCATAAAAGTATATGACGATATGATATGATATGGCATTCATAACGTGCCTATATACAAGTGTTTCAAGGCGCGACGAGGCAAGGGAGGGGAAACAGAGGGAAGACAGACAACCATCCTACTAGGCCTAGGTGACATTGAGATTGCCCAAGTGCAGGGGAGGGGAAAAAGTGCAGGGGGAAGGGGGCAGTGCAGTACATAGGAAACAGTAAAATAAATAAAGACAATAAATAAAAGTGCAGCCAGCTGGTGGCAAGTGCATGGGTAAGTGCAGACATCAGGTGCAGGTGCTAGTACGGGCTGTATGGATACAGAACAGTCCCAGAGTGCAATGGTTGCCAGGGGGCAGTGCACAGGTGCAACTGGCGGGAGGGGACCTGGGCTCGAGGTCTGAGGGTAGCCAGGTAACCAGTGCAGTTTCAGATTCAGCCAGGATATCAGCAGGGGAGAGGAGGAGAGAAAGCAGAAGCAAAGAGGAAAGTCTTGAAGTGCTTCCGGAAGCGGAGATGGTTCTCCTCAACTTTCAGAGAGGCAGGGAGGCTGTTCCAAAGGGAAGCCCCAGCAGAAGAGAGAGATCTACCACCAACTCGCTGCTTGGAGAAGCGACTAACCCTGAGGGAGTTGGATGCGGATGAGCGAAGAAGGAAGATATTTAGGAAGAGAGAGTTGAAGGTATTGAGGTCCCAGGCCCCAGAAGGCCTTGTGGACAATGCAGAGGGTTTTGAACTTGATCCTCGCTGCCACTGAAAGCCAGTGCAGAGATTTCAGTCCTGGAGAGATACGATCAGTAGAGGCAGGCAGATTTAGAAAGAGGCTGTTGCAGTAGTCCAACCTAGGTAGAACCAGAGCTCTGGAGACCAGGAGCTTCTGGGGGAAGGAGAGGAAAGGAAGAATAGGTGCAGCTGTTAGCAGGGACGTCATTTAGGGGTCGCCAGAGGTCGCAAAAGCGACCGCTGCTGATTGGCCAGCGACCTCTGTCAATCTCTTGCGACCTCTGGCATTTCGTCAAATCAGAGGAGGGGGCTTGGCCACAGCAATGCTCATGCCATGCTGCGTGCTTGTAGTCCTCCACGTGGTTTTGCAAGAAGAGAAGAAGCGTCCTCCTCTTGTGTCCAGAAGGCCTGGCCAGCTTCTAATACACGTGAGTAGTGGTCGGGGTGGCAGTGTGTCTGTCTGAGGTCAGTGCCCGGGGCAGGTGTGTGCCGCGCGTGTTGCTGGGTGGGTAAGTAGCTGGTGGCATATGTGTGGGTGGACGCCGTGGCCATGGTGCAGTGCAGCCGCAGTGCGCAGCTGCCGCAGGCCCTGGCCTGCCGGCCTGGCCCACTGCTGGCAGTTCCAAGCCAGTCACTATTGAGTCAGCTGCAGGGCGGGCGCTCGTCTGCAACCGTAGCAGGCCCAGGCTGACCTCACCTGTGTGCTTCAACTGAGCGAGTTCAGTTGAAGCACAGGAGGTCAGCCTACCTGGTTCTGCCGCGGCTGCAGGTGAGTTGAAATCGCCTGCGGATGAATAACTTTACTACAGCACACCTGTTGTTTATTAATGGGAGCGCCCAGATAAGTAAAATGCACGGTTAAAAAAAAAAAAGGTTCATGTCGGCAATACCCGTTGCAAAGCGACGAATGCCTACCACGCTGCATGCACTGCACTCAGCGTGAATCTTAAAGCCGGTTATTTACAACATCGACGAGTTTCATATGCGTTTCGTTGAAAATCAAACAAGGTTTAGCCCGCTTCATAAATGTGTGCTCATTTTCTGAGTTCCTCTGCTCCACTTTTCTTCAATCGTATTATACCTTTGGTTTCCTTAAACGTACGTTTTTTTTCTTCTGGTTTCAGACATGTGCAAAACCGTTCATACTTCGCCTGAGTACTCGCCCCCACGACCCCTGCTTAGCAGGGCAGCTGACCAAATGAAACTGGTGCAAGGCGCGCGCACCCTACACTAGACCAGTAAGTATAGACGGAACCCAAACATTTACTACACTTCACACGTTGGAAGTGATTTTAAGTTTGTGTAAGGCACTGCATTGGAAGCCAAAACTCATTTGGACGCAGATCAGGCACTCTGCGATAAGCTATACCCTACGGCCCATGTGCTGCACCTCTCAAGGGAAGGCACAGCTGTGAAGAGTAGGGGAGTTGTACACCATTCATTCGCTTCTCTCCATCGAATACGTCAGAAAAGAGGCAGCTGGAACGAGATGACTCGCTCACTGTACATGAAACAGCCAATGTAAAGACAAAGTCAGGCAGGTACAAACTCAAAGGTGTTAACCAGCACACAAGAGTTGACAACGTTAGGACACACCCCAATTGATTAGAAGTGCGAGCCCCTGTACAGAGAATGAATAAAGCCAAATTAACAGTTCTATGGGATGGCGTTGTGTTCACTTAGGATGGTCTACAATCACGCTTGCGCTCTCAAGAGAAATATCCTTTTTAGGCTGATTCTGCCCACATGGGTAGTCAAGCAAACTGGCAATTCACATCTGAAACAGAGCACCAACAGAAACCACAGACTTGTGCCTCCTACTTTTAGTTGGGTGTGGTTGGGGTGCAGCTTCTCACTAGGCCAGGGTTCTGCAACCAGTTGTTCTCCACAAGTTCTGGGGTAACTAGAGGGACTGCCCAGTTAGAAGGACTAGGGGCTATATACGTTATGAGACATTAAGGCATAGGTATTCCATTTCTTTTTTTTGGAGGCCTGCAGTTGTAAATGGATATTCATTCCATTTTTCACAGACTGTTTGAATAGTAACCAAGAGGGTGCTTTGGGTTAAAATGTAAACAAATTGTGATATTTAAAGAATATTTATTCAGCAACAGGTAGCAATATTTGCCAATGCACTAATCAAACCAATTTTAAACTTAGCTCTAGATTCTGAAGGAAATGCAAATCATAGACGTCTGGCTGTTTGGTGCAGGAATAATGAAGTCCTAAAACAACTGCAAACAGTACAACAAAACACTGAAGGTAACTTGTCGAATCAGAAGAAAATGGGCTAAGTGCATTTAAGACTGAATGCCATTGAATACATTTTCTCTGGTGAAATATTCTCCCTCTTCCCTTTTATCCTGGCTTTCCCCTATTCCCATACCCGCCTACCCCCCTACCCGCCCCTGTCCCCCCAGAATGTGATTTCGCTCTGTAGTCCTGTTGAAACCTGTTTGGTTTCATACATTTCCTGTGTCAACATGGGCCTTGACACACTGCTACATATGATGATCCATTCTTGTATGACATGTTACAAACAGTGATATTGTAACCATATTTTTCTTAGTGTACTGAGGGATAATGCTGTATGATGCCTCTTCCTGTGATACCATGTGGGGGCGTGGTCAAATGACATCACTTCCTGTGATGTCACCCTTGGGGGTGTGGCATTGTGATGTCACTTCCGCTACCCCTGGCATTTTGGTGAAATGACGTCCCTGGCTGTTAGTGTGACTTTTTACAGACGTCAGAGATGTGACGAGAGAAGGAAAGTGTGGAGTTGAAGATGACCCCATGGTTTTTAGCCTCGCAGGTAGGAGCAGGAAGAGGGCCAAGAGAGGGCGGCCAGAGAGTGACAGGAATTGGAATTAAACCAAACCTCTGGCATTTCTCGGGTATTGCTCTCGGAAACCCTCCAAACTATCGTTCTTCAGCCTTCTAAGAAGGGGAAAGGCCATGTGCAAATCAGGCAGTCCAGCCAGAACTGTTTGGTCAAATCCCTTCTGCACGAGACCACAAGCATCCCAGACATGTTTCGGCCTCACAGAGTTGTCGTAAAGCACAAATCTTGAAATGCGTTTTTCCAGCATAACAATGTTTGCCCCAGTGTAAGGGCACGTCATTAACACTAGAGCAAACATTGTCCTGGTGAAAAATGCATGTAAAGAATATATATTTGTACTAGGGACTTTTTTGCTACAGTCCTAATACAGTGCAAAATGCATTTGCTTTAATGAAAAATTTCTGTAATATGGTCCCTGGTGGCATGTTTGTTTGACTGCCTCAGATTGCTTTTTTTGATGTTTCCAGTGAAGTCTGAATTGTTTTCCACTGTGAAACCCATTTGAAGTTTCCTTAGAAGTAAAATGTGAAGTATGTGGACCCCAGGAAAAAGAACATATTGGGAAAAGGAAATGGAGTAGGGGGATTAACCAGGGGCATCCTGAAGACTAGCAATTCATGTTTATTTGTGTAATTATTTATTTAATTGGATTTTGTAGTGCAACATATGCACAACAGCTTCAGGGCACCAAGAGTGAGAAGTGGGAGATGGGGAGTGGCGATAACAGAGGAGGGCACTGAATAACTAAGTATTAGAATGGGGTCTGACAGTGGTACAGGTCGCTGTGGCTCCCTGCACACCATTTTTTTAATCCTTGGTCTATTTTATTCTTACGTTAGTGCAATTCTATTTATTTCCATTTACAGGCTGTGCCTGAAGCGTATTACTGATGCGCTACTTTTTCAATGTATTTTTTGCACGCAACTTACTATCTTATTTAGTTTGAACTCTCTGTCTGTTCTTTGGATATTTTATTTACTTTCTTTGGGTTCCTTGTAACTGCTACGGCAGTGTGAGGCTGCCTGGACTCACTCGCAGCCTCAGAGCTCCTCGCGTTGCTCGCCTGTCTTTTCATTCTTGACTGCAAGCACCCCGCGAGTCTGTCCTTGTGTTTCACTGGTACTTGCAGCTGATGGCTCCTGCAAAAACATGAGTATTTTCAGCGGCCCTATACCTGGAGCGTGCAGTGCAATCGCCTCACCTCTGCCGAAGTCCCGCTTAAATCCTGCCCATCTGAGCCCATCTGTGTCTCAGCCGGCCTCTGGCTGCCCCCATCTGGGTCTAATGCTCTTTTTAGCCGCGTGCAGAGCTGTTGTCCCTGGCACCGGTGGACACAATCCTTCCTGCCAATTGGCACAGAAGCTCCTCTTCCGTTTCTCCGGGGTTGCATGTATTTCAATTGAATGCACGCTCCCTTGCGGCACACGCCTCTGACTGTCTTGACTTTCTACAAAACACCTCGCCTGATTTTGCCTTTTTTACCGAGACCTGGTTCAGGAGCTCCTCCAACCTGGTTATTGGCCAGGCATTACCTCATAATTATACCATTCTCAGACATGATCGTTCCTCCGATCGTCATGGCGGTGGAATTGCGTTGATATTCAATTCTATTTTTAAATGTTGCATTTTACCGTTTTCCCATTTGCTGCTTATGGAAGCTTGTCTCTTTTGCGTGGTTATTTCCCCCACCTCACTCTTCACTTTCTACAGGTCTATCGAGCTCCTACTTGGGAAACAGCTTTTATTCCTGGTTTCCTTGAAATACTCTCTGAACAGAGGCTCCATTACAACTACCTCATTGTTCTTGGTGATTTTTGCTTTCACCCTAATGATCCTTCCAATCTCCAAGCCTTGCGCTCTCTGACTGCTCTTGCTGATTTTGGCCTCTGCCAGCTGGTTACCGGCTCTAAACACTCTTCAGGTGCCCATTTGAGACATCCCATCTCCTGGTCTGATCACATAATCATTCCTATCTCCATCAAGGTCTCTCCAGCTCCCCCTGTGCCTACTTTACCACATCCTCCTACCCGTCGCTGGAATCGTGTTTGCCAGCCCGCCATTATTAATAACATCATCAACCATCTCCCTGCGGCCGCCCCATTGGATCTCTTCTCTTTGACCTCAGCATTTACTACTGGAGCCAATATTGTGGCTCCTCTTCAGCCCTCTAGCCTCATGGCCGCCCTTCGCAGTCCTGGTACTCGACCTCTCTTACTGAGCTGCGCTTACTTAAGTGCCAGGCCGAACACAGATGGAGAATTGATTATTCTCTCCCTGCCCTGCTTGCCCTCAGTGGTGCTACTGCTAGCTACCAGCTTGCCATTTTTGAGGCTAAGCGTGCTTTCTTCACCTCTTCCATTGAAGTGGCCACTAATGCCCCTAAAACTCTTTTTAAGATTGTGCATGCTTTGTCTACTCTCCCTCCTTCTAATTCTATTAGCCCTTCCCTATCATTGTGTTGTTCTTTATCCTCTTTTTTTCAGGGTGACATTTCTCTTATTCGACAGAAGATCCTCGTTTCTCAACATTCAGCTTCTCTGTCCCCCTATGTTGATCCGGTCCCTACACTCCCGGTTCTCTGGTCTCAGTTTCTTGTATTCTCTGAGGCTGACATCACCGCAGCTATTCTGCATCTTAAATCAGCCTCTCCAGCCTACCCTATTCCTCTCAGGGTCATTAAGGTGATTAATCCTCAGATTGCCATACTGGTATCTTTCTCTGTAAATCTTTCCCTACCCACTGGTGTTATATCTTCTTCTCTTAAACATGCGTTGGTTATTCCTCTTCTCAAAAAGTCCAATCTGGACCCCACCCCCCTGGAGAATTCCATCCCATCCCTCTTCTGTAATACCCTATGAAATTGCTTAAATCACTTATCACACCCTGTTCTCCTCTTTTCTGGAAAACTCTTTCTGCCTTGACCCATTTCACTCAGGCTCTAGGCCTAGTCAAGGTACTGAGTCTGTTTTGGTGTCGGTGGTGGACGACTTCACTCAGATTGCGCACCGGGAGGGGGGTGAGTGCCCTCCTCCTCCTGGAGCTCTCTGCGGCGTTCAAAACCATTCACCATGCCATTCTTATCCAGAGGCTCTCTACTAGGCCTTTCTGGTACAGTTCTGCAGTGGTTTGTTTCTTTTCTTATGGATCACTCTCAATCTCTGTTTTTTTCCCCTTTTACGTCTTCTGCTCTTCCTCTCCTCTGCGGAGTCACTCAAGACTCAGCTCTCTCCCCTTTACTCTTTAATGTCTACATTTGTCTGCTCATTTTGCTGATTCAGTCTTTTGGTGTTTGTTGTTATTCCTATGCCGATGATACCCAGATCTTGATGTGTCTGGATCTGGCTTCGTCCAATACCACCCTGCGTTGTTGATCTTGTTTGTCGGCAAATAATTTCTGGATGGTATGCAATTGGCTTTGTCTCAATGGGGACAAAAGTGAGGTACTCCTAGTCGGTCCCCAGCCTGACGCTTCTCTCTGGTCCACAGCCTTCGCACCCTTATTTCATCCGACATGGACAATAGGGATGTGAAGAAGTGGAATCGTTGAATCAGACTAAAAGATCAAACTATATATCTCCAGCAACCACAGCAGCCCTGATGAACATCCGTGAGAAGTACAGATTGTTCAGTAGAACTGAGATGGCCTTTGCTTCTCTTGTGCCCCCCAGTGTTCAAGCTATTGCTAATGTGAAGTGGCTTAATGTCACTTGCTATGAGCTCTTACTGTTAATGAACTCTTTCAAATCAGCTTTTAGTGCCATAAAGGAAGAACTGCAGGCCTTGAGGCTTATGGCCCTGCAGAATATGTATACCCTTGACCTCCTCCCAGCTATGGAGGTTTTTTTTTGTCGAAAGATAGCAAGCACATGCTGCATCTTTGTGCCTCCTAATGATTCCGAAAATGGAACTCTGACACAGACAGTCGCCACATTGCATAAGCTTAGGTTGGTCATGGAGAAAGAAGCAGGAATCACAAATGACGCTCGGTTGGACTCTATTTTATCTGGGGTACCTTCTTAGATGAGCATAGCTGTGAAGATCCTCACGCGGATTTTTGTCTTTCTGCTTATTATCTTTTTTGGTTCTTTTGTACCTGTCAGATACTCTTATGATGCTGTTCTGCTAAGATACTAGAAGCAGCTGCCATGATGACTGTGAAACTGTCCAATGCTAGGACCACAACCATTTCCTACCACATGGGTACTCAGACTGAGTTAGAAGTGGATCATGGTTGTTTGAGATTCCAGGTATTGTTCTATGTCCTCCACCAAATTGGGATGATTGTGTGGAACAGTGGGTAGATTGCAGAAACAGTGGGGGTACAAGTTGGGGTTGTTCATCAGAGGAGTATGCCCTTAGTGGGACTAAACTGAGAGATGTCTACAGAGTCTTGATTCCCCGAAAAGATGTTTTAGAAGGACAAGGAATTGGTTTATTAGTTCATTAATTATCTTAAGGGTGAATGTTGCGGTGGTCAATATTAGTTTCAATGGGAAAGAAGGCTTCATGTTGCGTTTGCCATATTGGTGATTGGGAAAGAAGTGATGTTGTGCTTTAGTATGTATCGAGTGTAGTTAATAACTATGGAATGAGTGTTACTATTAGTAAATTAGTGTGAATACAATGTAGCTGTGTGGCATGCAACGTAGCACCTAAAGATGGGAAGTGAGCCGCTTTATATGCACAAGTGAGACAGGAGAGTGGCGGAGGGGGAAGCCACTGTGAAGGGACGCGGTAGTCTTGAACAGACATGATCCGACATGTATAGATAGGGGCTTTCAGGGAAATGCCTGCATGGGACAGTTGGGGAAGTTGGGGGTACATGGTGAATACATGAATACATGAGAAGGCTGTATACCATGAGTCCCTCATAGATGGGCTGTATGTAGGCTACAGAAACCTGGTTGTTGAGATAAACTTTGTGTAACCTGGGGAGTTTATTGATCGAGGTCAAAGAATGGTTGATGGCACTTAACTGTATTTGGGCAGCTACAATAACATCAGATGGTCAGTTGTAGCTGGCTCGAAAAGAAGGGCTAGTAGTTTACGGGTTTATGACTTGATGCTATTGTGGATAGGAGATGTAATCATCCTGAGAACATGGGAGTTTGTTATTGGTGACCTGGGAAGTCCTGCCACCTGGTAGGTTCGACTTAGTGCCAGGTAATAAACCCAGTGCTTAAGGGCAGGGATGGCAAATGGTTTATGGGTTTCCGTCAGGTTCTCAGCCGTATCCAGGATGTGGCCAGGTGCCATGCATGCTGAAATGGTAGTTATAAAAGTATGGGTGGATAAGATGTTTATCATCATTTCAAAGGGAACCTGTTTATTTCTCTTCCTCCTCATATTTATGAAGTGTCCTTGAAAGGCCATGTGCATGACTGATTATGGAAAGATCCCAAAAGGGGTGAGCTGTATCTAAAGCAAATGTATATTGAAGGGGTTGGTGGTTAAGTGAATCTAGCCAATGAGACCGTGGGAACTGAGGGGGATTAGATTTTGTTGTATAGGGTTAACAAATCATGTTTGGGGGTGACTTTGTAACAAAGTATGTGGGAATGTGTTAAATGTTGCAATAATGTATATAAGATTTAATCTTTGTATGGTTCAAGGCAAATCGGGTTAGTTCTTTCTCTAAGGAGTGGTCTAGCCCCTCACTGACATTTGTATACAATAAACTTGCTCTACGGCAAAAGTGCACTCACTTCTTGAGAGGTGGACCTATTATGAGTAAGGAGATCCGAGGTCCACCCCACAGATTTCACAATAAGCAAAGGAGAGTAGACATATGTCCTTGCAGAGGATCAGGCCCACTGTCCAGGCTCAAAATTTATATATCACTATTTTTAGTACTTACATTTTGACACTTTGGAAAAAATAAAACTCAGGACAGATTTGCAAAAGCATGTTTTCAGGTCTTTGCTGATGCTCTTCACGCAAGTGAGTTGTCATGATGCCTACCTCCAAGGAGCCAGACCAGGCCCAGCTACCCCAGAGGCAGACATCATGTCCCCGAGGGAAGTCTCAGCAGCCCCAAGTAGGGGCCCTTTGGACTCAGTCCTGGCGCCTTTGGCGCCAGGCTCATATTGGACAACAGTCCTGGCGCCATAGGCGCCAGGCTCATAAAAGATGACTTTGTGTTTAAAGGTGCTTGGTGTAAACTTACCTGATGCAGACCATGCTGCAACATCCGGGCCATCTAGAGGCCTGAATGGGACTACTTTATCTTTGGGGACTACTTAACCACACGGGTGTGGCTGGAGGAAGAATACATACCTGAGAGGAAGGATACATACCTGGAACTACTTCGAAGGCTATTTAAGCCATGCCCAAGCAGCAACTCACGCTTCGCGTTGTTCTGCATCTAGCAGCTGGGCGCTCACTGTGTCTGCTCCTGCATCCTGACTTCTGCCACGCCCGCCAGCATCCTGGAACACCTGCAAAGGGAGAAGAGAAGAGAATAGGAGAAAGAAGAGTCCTTACCTGCTTAATCCGCATTCCGGAGACATTTCGCCGACGATCCTGAAAAGGAAGACATTAATTTTAAAAGCACATCGCATCGATCGCTGCAGCGCCGCATTCCACTCACCTTTACTAGGCGCCTCCATGTTCATCAGCGACCATCTGGATCCGCAACCACATTTCAGCGCCCAGGGAGAAAAAGACAAGAACAAAGGTGAGCTAGGGAAGAGAATAAGAAAACCTTAATTTGCCATCATAAGACTTACCTGTTGGGTCATTCCCACTTCATTTCGGGTCGGTGCCACATCCTGGCATTTCCGGACCCCGGCCCCTAAGGGGAAAAAGAGACATCAGCGTTAGTGAGCGAATGCTAAGACATTACCTGAACGCTCATTAAAGACTTACCTGATATCTACTGGAACTGCACCTTTCACTTTGGGTCGGTGCCATATCTCTGGCATTTCCGAACCCCGCCCCTATGGGGAAAAAGACACAAGCATTAGTGCATTAATACAAGGACACTAAAGGAACCTCTCATCAAACAACTCACCTGAGTTTCCTTCGTCGGTTCCATTGCTCATCTCGGAATCTTTGTTCTGCACCTGAAATAGAGACAACAGACAATTATTATTTCGGGCTCATACTTATAAAAAGAATTCTCACAGAACTTTACCGGGAAGGTCAAGCAAACTTGAACTCTCTACAATCCATGATCCAGTGAAGTAACTGGATTACAACGCGCCCCTGCATCAGATGCAGGATGGAGAGCTCGTCCTTTCAGACCCTAAGGTGAGACTTCACGGGGAATCGCAGAAGGGTTTCGTGGAGGGTGAGAAGGGAGTGGGAGGCTTACACATTATCCCGCAGATTGTTAATACTCCCTTTCCACACACAGAAGGATATTTCTGCGAATCAGACAAGCCAGATTTGAAGGTCCGGTCCAGTCCATCTTCCGAGTCCTGCACTTCACCATAGAAGAGGCAACAGCACTCCAAACCAGGCCTGCGCCTCCGTGGGAGTCAGGTGAGCGTTGCAGAACGCGAAGCCTACCTACAATTTCCCACCCGGGCGCTATGGAAACTTCCGAGACAGACCAGCTGGTCCAGCATTTGGGGCAATTACAGGCAGAAGTCCACTCCGCCCGCCAGGAGACTAACGCTCTCAAAAGAGAACTGATCCTATCTAAGGAAAGAACTGATGACCTGGCCAAACGGTTGTTGCAGGGTCAGGCAGGACAAACTCCTTTACCTAGTTCCGGGGGTAATCATACTTCTATGATTTCGAATAACCCGGTACAAATCAATCTACCTGGAAACATGCCTTTGGCCCCGCCTGAACGTTTTGCTGGGGACCCCAAGAAATATGCCATTTTTATGAACCAATGTCGCTTACACTTCCTATGCAGACCTGGGGCCTTCCCTAATGATCAGACCAAGGTAGCTTTTGTATTATCTTATCTCAGCGGCAGTGCTGCCGATTGGTCAGTTCCTTTGGTAAATCAAGATGACCCAATTCTCCAGGATTTTCAAGGCTTCCAGGCAAGCATGGAAAGATTATTTGCTCGACACTCTCAGGGACAGGCCCTAGACAACGAACTGCTATCCTTACGACAAGGTAACCAGGATCTCTTATCTTACATCGCCACCTTTAATAGGTTGGTTGTGGAAACTGGGTGGCCAGAGAATAAAAGGATCACATTATTTCATCGAGGTCTGCGCGGAGAACTTAAAGACGTGCTAGCCCAAATAGTAAATCCACCCCAAGTCTGCGCGGAGTACATAGACCTTGTGGTCGAACTTGATCACAGACTTCAGAATAGAAAAGCAGATCGATCCAAGTTTGAAACCAGATTGTTGATCAAAACTGACGCTAACCCCAAGAGTACCGATGTTTCCGAACCTATGCAAATCGGTGGAGTTAAAGGACCGTTAACGCAGAAGGATCGGGAGAGAAGGCGGCAAAAGCAATTATGTCTCTATTGCAGAGCTGCTGGTCACTTTCTACGAGATTGTCCGGTAAAACCACCTAAGAAGGTTGTTGGAGCCACTGACAACAATTTAACAGAACCTGATTCGGGAAACGACCAAGCCCGACAAGCGTAGAGGTCCGCTTGCCGAGCTTGAAAACAAACTCTTTGACCTCACATTTCATCATGCCAATGGTCCTCGTGGATCCGAAACAGCCTCGGCGGTTGGATGCTATAAAGGCATACATCGACAGTGGAGCTATTGGAAACTATGTAGATCATGAATTGGCCTCCAGGATTAATCTCCCTCTCTGTCCGAAAACTAACAAGGATTTCATTACTACAGTTGATGGAACCGAAATAGCCTCAGGGCCGGTAACTCATTCCACTACAGAAGTGACACTAGTGGGTCAGGATGGACATCGGGAAGCTATTGTGTTTGACGTAATCAAGGCCCCACAGTTTCAAGTAATTCTAGGAATTCCTTGGTTAGAAACACATAATCCTCGAATAGACTGGCGAGCAAAAAGAATAACCTTTCCTGATTGTGAACAAACTTGTTATCCCAGAAATCCAAATATGGGCCTGGCCGCCGTAACTTCCGCCACTATACAACTACCGGCTGAGTACCAAGAATTCCAAGACGTTTTCCAAAAAGAACAGGCCAACACGTTACCTCCCCACCGGTCGTACGATTGTCAAATCGATTTGTACCCAATGCTCAACCGCCTTGCAGTAGGATTTATGCACTTACTGAACCTGAGAATCTTCATTTGCGTCAGTATTTAGATCAGTACCTTGCCAATGGTTTTATTCACCCGTCAAAGTCTCCTGTTTCCTCAGCTCTGTTCTTCGTGCCGAAAAAAGAAGGCGACCTTAGAACATGTATTGACTACCGCGCCCTAAATCAAATATCGATTAAGAATCGTTATCCTCTGCCTCTGATCCCTGAACTTCTCGACCAGGTAAAAGATGCTTGTATGTACACCACGTTAGATCTCCGGGGAGCTTATCACCTGGTGCATATAAAAAAAGGCGACGAATGGAAGACTGCGTTCCGCACCAAATATGGGCTCTTTGAATATCAGGTGATGCCCTTCGGATTGTGAAACGTACCTGCCGCCTTTCAATACTTTATTAATGATGTTCTTCGGGAACTTATCGATGTTTTTTCATCGTATATATCAACGACATCCTGGTGTACTCCTCTTCGGAATCCGATCACAGAAAACATGTCAGGGCAGTACTTGAAAAATTGTGCCAGCACAAACTGTTTGCAAAACTCGAAAAATGCGTTTTTCATACCACAGAAGTCGAGTTTCTCGGATTCATCCTGACACCTAAAGGAGTCCGAATGGACTCGCGAAAGGTGGACGCCATCCTCAAATGGCCATCTCCTAGCTCTGTGAAGGGGGTTCAGAGCATGCTTGGTTTTGCCAATTTTTATCGAAGATTCATCCCGGAATTTTCTCGAGTGGTCCAACCCATCACAGCTCTCTTACGGAAGAATAAACGCTTCGAATGGACTCATGAGGCAGAACAGGCCTTTCAAGACCTAAAGACTAAATTCACCTCCGCACCTGTGTTGAAGCATCCACGCCCAGATCCCCCTTACATTGTTGAAACTGACGCATCCAGCTTAGCCATGGGAGCTGTCCTGTATCAAAGGGATCCAATAACTAACCAACTACACCCTGTAGCCTTTTGGTCCAGAAAATTCTCGGCTCCTGAAATTAATTACGCAATCACCGACAAGGAGTTACTGGCTATTAAGTCCGCCTTCAAAGCTTGGCGTCATTACCTCCTCGGTGCAAGACACACCATCACGGTGATTACAGATCACAGAAATGTGCAATATTTAAAGACGGCCAAAGCCCAGTCATCACGTCAACTCCGATGGGCTTTATTCTTTGTGGAATTTGATTTTGTAATCACATATCGCCCTGGTTGCAAGAATGGCAAAGCGGACGCTTTATCCCAGATTGGGATGGAAGAAACAAATTCGAGCTTAGAACCTGTACCGATTATACCTGAACAGAGAATTTTGGGTTTGACCTCTTTACAAACTATTGAGGACGTTCAAACTCGAGTTAAACAACTATTAGACTCCACAGCCTTACAAGAATGGAGCCAAAAGGGGTCACACTTTTCCGTTAATAACGATTTACCGTACTTCCAGGGGCGATTATTTCTGCCTAACAAAGAACTGCAAGAACTCGTTATTGCCCATTATCATGATACATTAATGGAAGGACATCCAGGTATCGCTAAAACTGAGGAAAAGATCAAACAACAATTCTGGTGGCCATCCTGGAGAAAAGACATAAAATATTTTGTGATGTCTTGCGGAGTTTGCGCCCAAAATAAAGGTCAAAAGAAAAGACAAGCCGGTCTTCTACAACCTTTGGATATTCCACCGGCACCTTGGCACACCTTGTCGATGGACTTTATTACCGACCTGCCTCCTTGCTATGGATACAACACTATCTTGGTGATTGTGGATCTCTTCTCCAAAATGGCCCATTTTATCCCTTTAAAAGGGTTACCCTCAGCCTCCATCTTAGCCAAGGAATTTCTGGAGAACATAGTTCGTATGCATGGTTTTCCATCCATATTAGTCTTGTTGGGTGTCCTGACCCACGTTTGGACTATTAGGCTACAACATTTGGTGCTGTGGGCTTAGGAAATCCAAGATGGCCGAAAAAGCCCACATGTGCGCCAGAATCTATGAAAACGCGCAGTTGTGCACACTAAAATGGTTGCCTAACTTGCCACCCACCAGTGTGAGCAGGATGGGCCGGGGTGCCATGAGTGAAATGTGTGCCAAAGGAAAAACCGCACTTTAAAATCACCTTTTGTTTCTCTGAATGCCAGCTCAAAATGCCTATTTGCAACACATCCAAAAATCTCACTGAACACCAGCGGACATCTGGATGAATAAAGTCTTGTGGGCATACAAAATCTGGAAAGAGGATGAGCCTAAGACAATGTTCATCACAAGACTGGCTGAGCTGTGGATTTCAGCAGTTTAAGTAAATTTGGACTGAAAGACACTAAAAATCTAAATGTTTAAAAGAAATGAGTGACCTACTTTTGAGTGTCACATAGGCTGCAATTGTTTAAATGTCATAGTTTTAAACTTAGAATCAGCATTCTAGCTGCATATGTAAAAAAATTGTTAGTTATTTGAATGCAGAAAACTGGGGAACAGAAATGACATGTGGCTAAAAACTGGCTTAAAGAGATTCCAATTTTGCCTGGCAACTACCCCCATCAGGAGTGAAACTTGATTCACAAGTAACTTCCCAGGCCTGGCTGTTTCCTGCTGGCCACACTAAGGATATGCCATCTCTCTGATAATTGAATTAAGGGGAGCCCCCACAGAATACAGGAGCTCGGAACAATGCAACCCCCTTCACCCAGGCAGATGGTTTATTGCAGATGTCGTAAAACAGCTTCCTCTTGGCAGAAGCTGGGAGGGGCAGGGTCTCTGAGCTTGGCAGAAACTGGAAAGACTGGTTTCTGTACCATGTGACCTGAAAAAACCACACCCCTTTGGGGCCAGAACATAACTCTAAAAAGATGAATAACTCATAGTACGGACTTGTCATAATTATTTAAATGATGCCATAATTCTTGTGATTTTTCGGTGCACATTTGAAGACGTGTTAGGACCCGGTGGTATGTTCAGGGGGGTTTTAGCGGAAAAGAGGATATTACTCAAAATGTGTGCATGTGAAAAATCTGACACTTCATCAACTAATGTCCATACTCCTTGCGCACATGTGTGTAAATTTGGGTTAATGTCCGAAATTGCAAAATCAATTAAAAAGTGCAAATGTTGCCATTTCTGAATGCAAGCCCCCAGGAAGAGCAGATTTGGACAGGGTATACCTCCTGTAATGCATGATGGGTGCATATGATTTTAAAACAAAATGTAGCTCTGCAAATATGTATTTGGTTCAAATCTAGATTTGTGTGCAAGTTGACAGGAGGAGTGGACTTTCTGCAGGCTGTAAAATGACATCACTCTGACACAACTTAGCTCCCCCAATCAGGGGAGAAATGAAAGCTTGGCCAATGATAAGTGGAGAGGGGTAGGGACTAGTGATGCTGCACACACACCCATTTTCAAAACACATAAAAGCAGACAGTCAGGACAGATAGGGACCTTCAAATCCATTTGCTGCGGGACGCTCTGCCGGGAAAATCCATACTTTGCCTCCATCAATCTCTAGAGAAAGCTGTGCAGAAAGATCCAGACTTTAAATCCATCAATCTCCAGAATCCAGAGAGAGAGCAGACCAAGACCAGACCGCTGTTAGCAGAACCAGAGAGAGCTGACCCAGATCACTGTGAAGTGCAGAGACCAGACCAGAGTCCAGTCTAAAACCTGACCAGATCCGTGGCGAGGCCCATTTAATTCAAGAATATAGTGTGAGTACCTAGTAGAACTGTGCAGAACCAATCTCTTAGTTAAAATAATATAATTCAATCTATTTAATCTAAGTAGAACTGCCTCCTAACTGTCACCTGTCATTTTCTAGTTGCTAGCTGTCACTTGTCTTTTTGAACTTTAAAATTTCAAATCTGAAAAACGACCTTTATTTAATCGCTCATATCTCCGTGACCGTTTGTGCTAGAGACTTGCAGTAACTTTCCTCTGAAAGCTGAGAATCGTGGCTTTCCTACGAACCTAGAACCGCATTCCTACCCCCGATACTTTCGCTGTAATCGCGAAAAACGCACTCGCGAATTTGCCGCGATTTGCAAAATTTCTTCACGTGTGAAAACAGCAGTTTTCTTGCTTTCATTTGCCAAAAATTCGTTTAACCTGCTAGTTACTCCTAGATCCTTGCTAAAGTGAGCCTGAACTCATCCCAAGTATATTTCACTCACCCTGAACCTCCTAGAGGGAATTAAAAGCATTTTAGCATATTTTTCACTTCATTGCCAGCACATATAAAAAGCGTTTTGGGCCTGTGTTTCCAACTTCTGTAGTCTAAGCTTGCTGGGGTGAACTGAATTACATTTGATTGCATTTCTGAGAACTGTGTGCTTTCCTTCCATTGCCTTGCATTGCATAAAGGGGGGAGGGGATTGCCAGAGAAAAGTGATTACATTGTTTTGTTGAAATCATATTGAGTATTTTCTGTATTGCATTTTCATTCAACATTACATACATCTGAACTTATATAAAGCATTCTCTACCACCTTCTTCTTCGGTTCCTATTCACAAGTGTGCTAGTGCCAGATTCTCCGTTGTTAATCTTTATCATATCAGATTAAGTGTGATATTCAATTATTAAATTATTATAAAGCGTGATATATATATATATTGTTTAAATTATCAAATAAACCTTTAAACGTGCAAAACAGAACTACTTCTTGGCTCAGTGGGGTCAGGAGGATTCCAAGAGAGGGGTGTTATATAGGGGTAGTCATCCAGAACGCATGAACTGGACATAAAGATATATTAATAAGGGTTTCCATTCAGTATCCCAGACTAGGCATTGACTTAGCTGTAGTGTTGAATTGAATCCTCTTACAAATTGGGGGCTCGTGCCGGACGTTTGGATTAGATCTATCACTTGTGCAGATTAATACAGCGTGCCAGCTGACCAGATACACATATCCGGTCGGATCACACGCTGTGTTACGCTGTAGAGCACTCCTCAAAGGAACGCTCTAAGGAAAAGGTCTGTTTTGCAAAAATAAAATACAAACTTCTGTAAGTCAGGACAGAGACCAATCTCTAGAATGACGACCTTAGTAGACATGAAAATAGCCAGAGAGCACTTCTTACATACGTTATTTGTGAGAGGTGAGTGGACTCACCAGGACCGCACGGTCTGGTTGCAGGCCATCACGCAACAGGTCACTGAAACAGGGTCAGATATATGGGGAGATCAGGGTCCCCTACATGTGGCCCTGAGTGAACTATACATGGCTCCTAAAGCTAAGGATGAACAAGACAAGATGGTTAGGATAGCCGCATACCTGTACCTATATATGGGAGACATGCAGGATAAATGTACTGAAAGCCAAGATCTGGCGAATAAGCGACAGATGGCGTTAGAGAAGTTCCAATCTGACCTGGTCTCTTCTGAGCAGAGGCTGCAGGGGAGCCAGGAGTCAGAAAATGAGAGTAGACAGCACATCATTAAAATAAAGAGGGATATGGACATCCTGCAACAGGAAAAGGCTGACCAGGATACCAGATTTCTGGCCTTGCAGAAGGAGTACCAAGAAGGTTTGGACTCCCTACTGCAGAGCCAGAAAAAGCTGGAGCAACAATTAGACTTTAACAGGGCATGCACGGAGCAGGTAGCCACCCTGCAAAGTCATCTAGATAGAGTGAAGGCAGAGAGCAACAAGCTGATTTTGAAAGACCTGGATACCCAGGCAGAGTTTGATGAAGAACGCCATAAAGCTGGTGCCTTTCAAAGGCAGAGCGACGACCTGGCGGCACAAATGCAGGCTCTTAGCCAGGAAAGAGACGCCTTAGGCCAGGAAGTCTGCCAATTAAAAAGAAAAACAGAAGAAAATCACCTGGCCCACCAGGGACTGGGTGACCTCCAAAAAGAACACCAGGACTTGCTAGAGCACACCAGGAGGGTGGAGGATGCTCTGGCAAGAAAGGAGCAGGCCAATAGGGACACAGCTCAGGAGGTAACCCCCCTGCAGCAAAGACTGGCCCAGTGCTCCAGGACCAATCAGGAGGCACAGAGAGAGAATGAGGCTCTCTGCCAGCACAATGAAAGACTCCAACAACAGGTAGCGATGCAGGAGAGACTGATAGAGGCTAGTAAGGCCTTAACTGAGGAACTGAAGGCGCAGGCTCTTGCATTGCAACAGGGAGCAGGGGTGGATAGAGATGAGGTTCGCTGGGAAAGAGAAACTCCTGAGCATAACCCCAGGAGCCCTAGTACCAGAGGCCTTTATTTCTCTCAGTCCCTGGACTCTGCCACCCCCATGTCCCCTGGCGCACATGAGCACAGGGCCACAGGGATGGCAGATTACTATCCAGCCAGAAGCATGGGGCTCATAGGCCAGTACCACCCAGGAATGGAGGGGCGGGCAGCCGGGTATGGGCACCCAAGCACGGTGCAATTTGATGGGGAACCCCAGGTGAGTAGGCCCATTAAGGGCATCCTGAAAACCTCTGCCCAGTTAGGTCAGTGGGAGGGGTACCCATCAAATCCTGGCAGCAAAGAGGAATCTGAAGACTCCTCTGAACGGTACAGGACACAGGAGACCAGGTCCCCACATTCTGCCAGCCATTCCCAGGCTCGCAGAATCCGGGAAAACCTGGAAGATCAGACAGGAACCTCTGGGAGCAGTGCCTCTGAGTCAGAGGATGAATGGACCAGGGTTACCCGGACCAAAAAGGCCAATAAGGCAAAAAGGGCCTTGCTTAAGGACCCATTGAAGCAGATTAAGGCAATCAGGAGTGTCATCACGCCTTATCATAAGAACGCCAAGTACTCGTTTGGGAACACTTGGAGCTCTATGAGCAAATGATGGAGACTTTCCATTTGAAGGACAGCAGTAGCTGCATCCAGTACGTCAAAGGGACATTCTCCCCAGAATACTCCAGTTTCTTTGCGGGGCTGGAGGACCAAAATCATTTAAGATGGTCCACCTATAAGGCGGCCATCTTGAAACATTTCTCTGTGCACCGAAATCCTCAAGAGGCTCGCAAGGCAGCCTACAATTTGCAATGTGGGGAGGATCAGGCCCCACAAGAATTCGTGCAAGAACTGAAACGTGCCTTTGCGCAGACCACCAGAAGGGTGCGCACAGACAGCAGAGAACTTGTTAATACTTTTTTCCATGCCTTGCCCAAATACATAATGACCCAGCTCATGAGAGATTTTCATGAGAAAATATCTTTAGAATGGGTCATTGAACAGGCGACTCGGATCTATGAGGTGCAGAAGCCAATAGAAAATAAAAATAATGCGCCCAAAAACCCCAAAGCCAACAACACCCCTGCTGCTGCCAAGGTGGCAGAGGTAAAGGTCACCACCGTTTTAGAGTTGGAGATGGGGGGGCCTAAAAACCTACCTGCACCTAATAATGCTAGGCCCAGAAGGTCCTCGGGCCAGTCACAGACAGGGAGCCAGGGAGGCAGCCCCACAAATGGGGTCCCTCGCTCTCCTGATTATGTAAGCCCCCGTTACAAGGGAAACAGACCCATCCTGGGTTATGTGTGGACTCCTCCAGCCCAAGGGGGGGGATCCAGCCAAGCACCTAACCCAGGGAACTTCCCTCCCAACTTCCCACAGGAGGGCAGAAATTCTCCAAATCCTGGGCAGAACTTTTTCCCCAGGTATCCACCCAATTTCCAACCCCAAAATCATCCATCCTTCTTTCCCCAATTCCCTGAGCCCAGACAACCTAATCTGGGAGAGGGGAGGCCAAGGGTGGAGGGGTATCCAAATCTTCCCAACCCGGGGTATTACCAGAGGAGGGACAGCTACCCTTCCCGGGATCAGCCCAGGGGAGAAAACAGGGCCCCGTATCAGCCTGAGCGGGTTTCCCAGTTAGAGCGCCAGGTTCAAAACATGGCGCGGGATATCGGTCACATACTGAGGGCTCAGCAGAACCCACAGATCGGCATGCCAGCGCAGAACGCACCCAACTCTGGACCTGGTGCTCCAGAACAATGACGGGGGCAGCACCCCGATAACACACCGGTTCCCAGGGAGGAGGCACAAAGGGAAGGGGGGTGTAAAGCCTTGGAGGAAGCTTCCTTCCTCACTTGTAAACAGCCCCTGGAAACCCAGGAACCGGAAACAAAATCTCCTGCCCCTGAAAGTCTGCCTCCTAAGGAGCAGAGGGGGGGTAGGAGAAACAAAAGACCCAAACAGACTCAGTTTGAGGAGGAGGTACAGATCTTCCAATTTGAGGGAGAGGGATCCTCAGAAGATCATGGGAAAAGGATCTTCTCCTTTAGAGAGGGGGGAACTCCTCCCAAAGAAAAATGGGTCCCTAGGGATGCAAATCCAGACTGGGGAGATGTGGAGACTGAGCTACCGCCGGCCACCATCTCATCCCAGAACCAACCGCAAGAAAATCCCCTGGTTCAAACCCATCCTGATGACTGCCTCCAAAAAGGGGGGGGCGGCCTGGAACCGGAGCCAGGGGAACCCACAATGGCTCTGATCTCCAAGTGCCAACTTTTTCTTTCAGATTCCCAAGGCTCTCCACAGAATTCTGCTCAAATCTCTTCGCTAGCGATGTCCAAAACCAGAAAGTTAGCACACCAGTTGTCCAAAAATGTGCATTATCTGTGCCCCCTTGAGGAGAAGGAGGGAAGATACTATGCCCCGGTACAAGTACAGGGGCAGGGTACAATTTTGGCACTGGTGGACACGGGATCTCAAGCTACCCTTCTGTCCAGAAGGGCCTTTGATGAACTGAATGCAGGAAGGGGAGAGAATTACCAAATTCCTCTCACCTCACTTCCTGGACAACTCCAGAACTTTGACGGGAAGGAAATTCCCGTCGAGGGGACGGCAGACTTGGACATTAAAATTGGGCGACACAAGTTGAAACACCCAGTCATAGTTGTGACTCCAGAGGGCACCCCTTGTTTACTAGGGAATGACTTCCTGAGGAGGTTGTCACCCTTAATAGATTGCGTAAACAAGGTCCTCTGGACCCAGACTAGCGGACCAATAAAATTAAAACAGAGTGTCAACCATGTTAGTTTAAACGGCACCTGCCACATGGTTGAACAAAAATCTGACCAAGTAGAATTTCACTTCCAGAATAGCCAAATTCCAGACGTTACAGTAATAGCAGTAGGACAACAGACTGGTGATGGGGGGTCCTCTCTATTTCTGAAAATCAACCTTCCTTTCAGTTTAAGGTGGTATTCCACACTGGAAGGAACCACCCTGAAATTCTTTACCAATCCACAATCAGAAACTCCCACTCCTATAGTCCAGAAAGATGTGAAATCAGCTCAGAGCCTGGCTGATATTCAGCAAATTGGAGAGCAGTTGTTCATCCCTGTTCAGTTAAATGATGGGAAGGACTCTGTTCTCGCTCGAGTGTGCATGAACAATGGTAAGAGCTTCATCAGCGAAGCCATGTTCCGCCAACTCCCAAAAGATCCAGCCATTCCCACATTGAAACTGATAGACAAACGGGAAATGGACCTGGAAGCACCTAATTCCAAACATCTCCTGCCAAGCAGGTGTATGCTCAAAATCTCCATTGGCAACAAGAGCATAGTCCACAATTATTGGGTCGTGCGAGACGTCCCTGCCGCCTTTTACTTAGGCAGTGACATTCTCAATCGCTTTGCCAGTAGTTTGGACCTAATAAACTTCAAAGCTTGGTCCCGATTAGCGGATAATCCCATGGGCTTTGATGATCCAGAAAAAGCATTTAGATCAGCTCAATTGCTACCTTATGCAGTTGAAATTCAGATTAAAGAGGAAGTCACCATCCCAGAAAGGACCCGACAATTCTCCCTGGAAGTGAAAGTCAAAAGAGGACAACATTTGAAAAACCCTGATGCTTACATACATCTAAACGCTTCTCTCCAACAGCAAGGGTTAGGGGTAAACCCAACACCATTAGTCAACATAGAACATGACACCATTCCAATAGAGGTGGATAACAGCGACTTAAAGAGTATTACTCTAGCCGCAGGCACCATTATTGGAATGGCGGTTGATGACCGACATTTTTCCATAGATTTAGGTAATGAACTGTTAGGGCCAATCCCCAAGGACTGCTTTGACAGTGACAGTGACACCAGACAGGATTTTTACCCGGCATGGGGGGAACTTCCTGGTGTACACTTCTTGCCCTTATGGTAGGGAAGATGTGACTTGTGACTTCAGGAGGGATGAGGTGATTTTCCAGGTCCATGAGGGCTGCCTTTCCCACCTGAAGCCTCCAGTCCAAATCAGCACTCTGACCAGGGACTTCTCCACCCAGCTGGAGGAGGCCGCTGAAATAGCCAAACCAGAAGTCTTTCCAGGCTTCAGGCAGATGGTGGAAGAGAGAGTCAACCTAGCTGATGCCTGTGTGACTCTGGAACAAAAGCAAAAGTTGAAACAAGTTTTCTTGGATTTCCAAGATCTCTTTGCGGTAGACTCATATGACTGTGGTCGCACTGACATCCACACGACAACAATCCCCACGGACCCTGGCATGACCCCTGTGTTTGTGAAGCAATATCGCTTGCCTCTCGCATCGATGGAGTCCCTTACTGAAATAATTAAGAACCTTGAGTGCAGGGGAATAATCCGTCCCATCCACAGCACCTTCAATAATCCGGTGCTGGGAATATTAAAGCCAAACGGCCAGTGGAGACTCTGCGCCGACCTCAGGGAGCTAAACAAATGGGTCCATACTTCCCGATGGCCTCTGCCCTACATTGACCAACGGCTGGCCCAGATTCAGGGGTCACAGGTATTCACTGCAATAGACCTGACCAATGGATACTGGACCGTGCCTGTCAGTAGGGAGGACCAATACAAGCTGGCTTTTACCTTTTGGGGGCCAGCAATACACATGGACCCGGACTCCCTTCGGATACCTCAACTCCGGCAATGAATTCAACATTTTCCTACATAAGGCCATGCCCGACCTGGGTGCGAGGGGTAACCTGGCTTATGTAGATGATGTCCTCATCAAAAGTTCATCTGTGGAGGAACACAAAGCGGAGATCCGTTATGTTCTGACCCAGTTGAGGGCCGCCGGAGCAAAACTTTCCTTTCAGAAAGCACAGTGGTGTAGAACCCGTGTTAATTTCTTGGGGCATGAGATTACTCCTCAGGGTCTCTGTCCCCAGGAAAAGAAAGTGGAAGCACTTCAGAAACTGAAAGACCCCACAACTCTGCGGGAACTAAGGAGCCTCCTTGGACTGACTAATTACAGCAGAAAGTTCATTGAGGGCTACGCAGAGATCACCAGACCCCTGATTCATCTCCTGAAGGGGGGGGGTCAAGTGGGAATGGGGTCCAGAACAATCCGAGGCAGTAAGACAACTCAAAAGAAGCCTCTCACAAGCGCCTTGCCTAGCTTACCCTGTCAGAAACAAGGAGTTCTTCCTGGAGACAGGGTTCTCTAATACGTGCTTGACGGCCGTATTATACCAAAAGCATGACAAGGTCAATAAAGTAATCTCCTATGCGAGCAAAACTTTATCCTCTGTGGAGGAAAAATTCAACGATTGTGAGAAGGCACTCCTGGCAACGGTGTGGGCATTGAAGAATTACCGCCCGTTTATCCAGGGGGAACACATCATAGTGGAGACTCCACACCAGCCTCTGCAATATCTCCAAAGTGACAGAATCCGGGCCGGAAATGTGAGTAATTCCCGAATTACTTCCTGGATTCTGTCAATGCAAGGCTTTCCTGTGGAGGTCAGATATGGCCAAAACAAGAAGAGTCCCCTCGCGCGAGGTCTGGCTGACTTGCATGATTGTGCCAGAGAAAACTGTCTCGAGGACGAAAGTCTAAAAATAAAGGACAACATGGAGGCATACCTTAATTCCCCCCACAAAGTCTTTGAAGAGGACAAGTGTGAGGGAATGCCCACTGTCTATGTGGATGGATGCTCGTACCATGTTGACAACGACGGGGAGAAAGAACTGGTGGCTGGCGTAGGGAATGCATGGGTGAATGAGTCCCCAGTGCCCTCCGCTGGATACAAAATTGGTCCCCGAAGTAGTCAGGTTGCAGAATTGATGGCTGTGCATCAGGCCATCCTCACTGCTGTCCAGCATCAACTCCACGAACTGGTCATAATCACAGATTTGGATTATGTACGGAACGGGTTCGTGGAGCACCTGGTTAATTGGAAAACCAGAGGCATGTTATGTGCTAACAACAAACCCTTGAAACATGGGAAGTTGATCCAAAACATTGATGATCTGGTCACCTCGAATGAGATGACCATCTATTGGAAAAAGATCAAGGGTCATTCCAAAGTAGAGGGACCAGACAAAACTGGAAATGACTTAGCTGATCAGCTGGCCAAAACCGGGGCCATCCAAGGGGATCTAATTGAGATTGAGTCCCTGTTGGGGGAAATCCAGGTCACTGCTATCACTAGGTCCCAGACAAATGCTCACAACGACCTTTCAATTGCACAATGTAGTAAGGAGACCCCTGATGCTGATTTGATTACAGCTCAGAAGGGGGATCCAATTATTGCTAAGTTTTACCAACACCTTGAGGACCCTGAGAACTTTCCCCTTACGGATACCGATTACATTGGGAAGGAGGACCTAAGAGTGTTGATGAAATGTCCAAAAATGTTCCGAATCCAAGACGGTTTGCTGGTAAGGAAATCCAAAGCTGGCCACGATCAGTGGGTGGTTCCTACCTCATTCCGAAGCCTGATGTTAAGTCACGCCCTTGATGCGGCCACCGCCGGTCATAGGGGGTTTCACACAACACTGGAAATCTTAAGAGAGGTTGCATACTGGCCACACATGGGGCAGGACCTCGACCAATATTTGAAGGGGTGTCTTGTGTGTGCACAATTTCAGCCATCATCCCTCACGCACCGTGCGCCTCTCCAAAAGAGGGGGATGACACTGCCATGGTCAGATTTACAAATTGACTTTGTAGGCCCCGTGATTCGCTCTGCTAGGGGGAATAAGTACATGTTGACTGTGACCTGCTTGTTTACCAAGTGGGTGGAATGTCTCCCAGCCCCAAATTGCAAGGCAGAAACTGCAGCTGCCCTGATGATTAACCACATCTTTTCCTGATTTGGTCTACCTCAAAGGATTGAGTCAGACAGAGGTAGCCACTTCACAAGTGAAGTAATGACAAAGATGTGGGAGATACTGGGGGTCAAAAGGAAGTTACATATTGCTTACAGGCCAGCTTCTTCTGGAGCAGTAGAACGCTACAACCGGACAATTGTGAGCATCTTAAAAAAGTTTGTGGCAGATTCTGGGCCAAGTTGGGATATCCGATTACCTCTGGTCCTAATGGCCATCAGATCTACCCCTTCATCTGCAACCAAAATGTCACCATTTGAGTTGATGACTGGGCGCAAGATGGTGCTTCCGCAGCATTTGCTCTACAGGACCCAAGAGCAGACACTGATAAATGCCTCCACAACTCATGAGTATGTGGAGAATTTAAGGAAACACCTTCAACATGCTTTTGCTTATAGTCAGCGGAATCTAGAAAGATTAGCTGATAGCATGAAGACCCACTATGACCTGAAAACTTCCAGGAAGGAATATCAGGTGGGGGACCGGGTCTATCTATACAATTTCCAAAGGAACCAGGCCAAACAGCGAAAATGTTTGCCTACATGGAAGGGACCCTTTGAGATTATAGACAAAATCTCCCCTGTGGCCTACAAAATCCACATCCCCAAAGGTCCTTTGGCAGCGGGGGAAGACAAGTGGGTCCACATAAACCAGTTGAAATGTTGCCATCCCAGGCACACTCTGCAACAACTGGAGGAATCCCTTGGAATCCTAGTGGGTACTGTCTCAGACTAATTCAGTTCCAACCATAAAACATACCACATCTAGTCTCTAAAATATTGTGATTTGCATGAAACTGTCTCTTTGTTATACTGTTTTTTTTTCAAAATAAGAATATAATGTTTCGTTATGATGAAATGCATATGCTGCCCCACTATCTCAACAGTGGTGGAAAGACGTCTATGAGTAGGTATTGCCGCTCTTCCTTTGTCGTCCTAGGAGAAAGAAAACCTGGAGACGGGACAAGGAGGAAGATCCGGAGACCGGGAGCAGAGACGCAAGGGGCCCGGTGTACCGCCCAATATTCCCATCAGGACCGGCGAGGAGAACCGATCGATCCGACCGGATGGGGGAAAAGATGCTGAACTGTGCCATTTGCAGAATTGGAAGAAGATTATGCGGACATACCAGTGCGTGGGTCAAAACCCTTGTGCACCCGACATCCCCTCGACTCAATCCAAGTGCCGTCGGGCGGGGGGGTTTGTTGGGTGTCCTGACCCACGTTTGGACTATTAGGCTACAACATTTGGTGCTGTGGGCTTAGGAAATCCAAGATGGCCGAAAAAGCCCACATGTGCGCCAGAATCTATGAAAACCGCGCAGTTGTGCACACTAAAATGGTTGCCTAACTTGCCACCCACCAGTGTGAGCAGGATGGGCCGGGGTGCCATGAGTGAAATGTGTGCCAAAGGAAAAACCAGACTTTAAAATCACCTTTTGTTTCTCTGAATGCCAGCTCAAAATGCCTATTTGCAACACATCCAAAAATCTCACTGAACACCAGCGGACATCTGGCAGAATAAAGTCTTGTGGGCATACAAAATCTGGAAAGAGGATGAGCCTAAAACAATGTTCATCACAAGACTGGCTGAGCTGTGGATTTCAGCAGTTTAAGTAAATTTGGACTGAAAGACACTAAAAATCTAAATGTTTAAAAGAAATGAGTGACCTACTTTTGAGTATCACATAGGCTGCAATTGTTTAAATGTCATAGTTTTAAACTTAGAATCAGCATTCTAGCTGCATATGTAAAAAAATTGTTAGTTATTTGAATGCAGAAAACTGGGGAACAGAAATGACATGTGGCTAAAAACTGGCTTAAAGAGATTCCAATTTTGCCTGGCAACTACCCCCATCAGGAGTGAAACTTGATTCACAAGTAACTTCCCAGGCCTGGCTGTTTCCTGCTGGCCACACTAAGGATATGCCATCTCTCTGATAATTGAATTAAGGGGAGCCCCCACAGAATACAGGAGCTCGGAACAATGCAACCCCCTTCACCCAGGCAGATGCTTTATTGCAGATGTCGTAAAACAGCTTCCTCTTGGCAGAAGCTGGGAGGGGCAGGGTCTCTGAGCTTGGCAGAAACTGGAAAGACTGGTTTCTGTACAATATGACCTGAAAAAACACACCCCTTTGGGGCCAGAACATAACTCTAAAAAGATGAATAACTCATAGTACGGACTTGTCATAATTATTTAAATGATGCCATAATTCTTGTGAATTTTCGGTGCACATTTGAAGACGTGTTAGGACCCGGTGGTATGTTCAGGGGGGTTTTAGCGGAAAAGAGGATATTACTCAAAATGTGTGCATGTGAAAAATCTGACACTTCATCAACTAATGTCCATACTCCTTGCGCACATGTGTGTAAATTTAGGTTAATGTCCGAAATTGCAAAATCAGTTAAAAAGTGCAAATGTTGCCATTTCTGAATGCAAGCCCCCAGGAAGAGCAGATTTGGACAGGGTATACCTCCTGTAATGCATGATGGGTGCATATGATTTTAAAACAATATGTAGCTCTGCAAATATGTATTTGGTTCAAATCTAGATTTGTGTGCAAGTTGACAGGAGGAGTGGACTTTCTGCAGGCTGTAAAATGACATCACTCTGACACAACTTAGCTCCCCCAATCAGGGGAGAAATGAAAGCTTGGCCAATGATAAGTGGAGAGGGGTAGGGTCTAGTGATGCTGCACACACACCCATTTTCAAAACACATAAAAGCAGACAGTCAGGACAGATAGGGACCTTCAAATCCATTTGCTGCGGGACGCTCTGCCGGGAAAATCCATACTTTACCTCCATCAATATCTAGAGAAAGCTGTGCAGAAAGATCCAGACTTTAAATCCATCAATCTCCAGAATCCAGAGAGAGAGCAGACCAAGACCAGACCGCTGTTAGCAGAACCAGAGAGAGCTGACCCAGATCACTGTGAAGTGCAGAGACCAGACCAGAGTCCAGTCTAAAACCTGACCAGATCTGTGGCGAGGCCCATTTAATTCAAGAATATAGTGTGAGTACCTAGTAGAACTGTGCAGAACCAATCTCTTAGTTAAAATAATATAATTCAATCTATTTAATCTAAGTAGAACTGCCTCCTAACTGTCACCTGTCATTTTCTAGTTGCTAGCTGTCACTTGTCTTTTTGAACTTTAAAATTTCAAATCTGAAAAACGACCTTTATTTAATCGCTTATATCTCCGTGACCGTTTGTGCTAGAGACTTGCAGTAACTTTCCTCTGAAAGCTGAGATTCGTGGCTTTCCTACGAACCTAGAACTGCATTCCTACCCCCGATACTTTTGCTGTAATCGCGAAAAACGCACTCGCGAATTTGCCGCGATTTGCAAAATTTCTTCACGTGTGAAAACAGCAGTTTTCTTGCTTTCATTTGCCAAAAATTCGTTTAACCTGCTAGTTACTCCTAGATCCTTGCTAAAGTGAGCCTGAACTCATCCCAAGTATATTTCACTCACCCTGAACCTCCTAGAGGGAATTAAAAGCATTTTAGCATATTTTTCACTTCATTGCCAGCACATATAAAAAGCGTTTTGGGCCTGTGTTTCCAACTTCTGTAGTCTAAGCTTGCTGGGGTGAACTGAATTACATTTGATTGCATTTCTGAGAACTGTGTGCTTTCCTTCCATTGCCTTGCATTGCATAAAGGGGGGAGGGGATTGCCAGAGAAAAGTGATTACATTGTTTTGTTGAAATCATATTGAGTATTTTCTGTATTGCATTTTCATTCAACATTACATCCATCTGAACTTATTTAAAGCATTCTCTACCACCTTCTTCTTCAGTTCCTATTCACAAGTGTGCTAGTGCCAGATTCTCCGTTGTTAATCTTTATCATATCAGATTAAGTGTGATATTCAATTATTAAATTATTATAAAGCGTGATATATATATATATTGTTTAAATTATCAAATAAACCTTTAAACGTGCAAAACAGAACTACTTCTTGGCTCAGTGGGGTCAGGAGGATTCCAAGAGAGGGGTGTTATATAGGGGTAGTCATCCAGAACGCATGAACTGGACATAAAGATATATTAATAAGGGTTTCCATTCAGTATCCCAGACTAGGCATTGACTTAGCTGTAGTGTTGAATTGAATCCTCTTACAGTCTCAGATCGAGGAAGCCAGTTTATTTCCCATTTTTGGAGGAAATGTTGTCAACTGGCGCAAATTGATGTACGACTATCCACCAGTCACCATCCCCAAACCGATGGCCAAACCGAGAGAACTAACCAAACCCTTGAACAATATCTTCGGTGTATGTTGCACCAATCTGAATGAAATTGGAAAGACATTCTTTGGATCGCAGAATATGCATATAACAATTCTGTACATTCTGGAACAGGACAAACCCTTTTTTACACCTTGTATGGTCATCATCCTCGAACCTCAGACCTGGACCCTCCTGAAAACCTGGAAATACCTGCGGTAGATCATTTGCATTCCACGATAACCCGAGCTTTCAAAGAAGCTACGACTCATCTTCAGCAAGCCAAGAGAAAGTACAAAGAAAATGCTGATTTACATCGAAGGGAAGCACCTCCATACCAAATAGGGGACCAGGTGTGGCTAGCAACTAGACATTTACCTCTCAAACGACCGCAGACTTTCAACCCCAGATACATAGGACCCTATCCCATCAAAGCTATAATCAACCCGGTGGCCTTTAAACTCGATCTACGAGCGAACATGCAAATTCATCCCGTTTTTCACACCTCACTGTTGAAACCGGTGCAACCAGGAACCAGACTGATCAAACCCACCAGAACCAATTCAGATTGATGGGGAATTAGAATTTGAAGTTAAAGACATATTGGATTCCAAGGTGTTAAAGTCAAAACTCTTCTATCTAGTTGATTGGAAGTGGTATGGACCTCAGGAGAGATCTTGGGAACCAAGCGACCATGTACACGCGCCGCGATTAATACAAAAATTCCACCGAAAATTCCCAAACAAGCCTAAGCCCCCGGAGAGAACAACCTTGGGAGGGGCCTTGGGAGGAGGTACTGTCATGATGCCTATCTCCAAAGGGCCAGACCAGGCCCAGCTACCCCAGAGGCAGACATCATGTCCCTGAGGGAAGTCTCAGCAGCCCCAAGTAGGGGCCCTTTGGACTCAGTCCTGGTGCCTTTGGCGCCAGGCTCATATTGGACAACAGTCCTGGCACCATAGGCGCCAGGCTCATAAAAGATGACTTTGTGTTTAAAGGTGCTTGGTGTAAACTTACCTGATGCAGACCATGCTGCAACATCCGGGCCATCTAGAGGCCTGAATGGGACTACCTTATCTTTGGGGACTACTTAACCACACGGGTGTGGCTGGAGGAAGAATACATACCTGAGAGGAAGGATACATACCTGGAACTACTTCGAAGGCTATTTAAGCCACGCCCAAGCAGCAACTCACGCTTCGCGTTGTTCTGCATCTAGCAGCTGGACGCTCACTGTGTCTGCTCCTGCATCCTGACTTCTGCCACGCCCGCCAGCATCCTGGAACACCTGCAAAGGGAGAAGAGAAGAGAATAGGAGAAAGCAGAGTCCTTACCTGCTAAATCCGCATTCCGGAGACATTTCGCCGACGATCCTGAAAAGGAAAACATTAATTTTAAAAGCACATCGCATCGATTGCTGCAGCACCGCATTCCACTCACCTTTACTAGGCGCCTCCATGTTCATCAGCGACCATCTGGATCCGCAACCACATTTCAGCGCCTAGGGAGAAAAAGACAAGAACAAAGGTGAGCTAGGGAAGAGAATAAGAAAACCTTAATTTGCCATCATAAGACTTACCTGTTGGGTCATTCCCACTTCATTTCGGGTCGGTGCCGCATCCTGGCATTTCCGGACCCCGGCCCCTAAGGGGAAAAAGAGACATCAGCGTTAGTGAGCGAATGCTAAGACATTACCTGAACGCTCATTAAAGACTTACCTGATATCTACTGGAACTGCACCTTTCACTTCGGGTCGGTGCCATATCTCCGGCATTTCCAAACCCCGGCCCCTATGGGGAAAAAGACACACGCATTAGTGCATTAATGCAAGGACACTAAAGGAACCTCTCATCAAACAACTCACCTGAGTTTCCTTCGTCGGTTCCATTGCTCATCTCGGAATCTTTGTTCTGCACCTGAAATAGAGACAACGGACAATTATTATTTCGGGCTCATACTTATACACAGAATTCTCACAGAACTTTACCGGGAAGGTCAAGCAAACTTGAACTCTCTACAATCCATGATCCAGTGAAGTAACTGGATTACAACGTGCCCCTGCATCAGAAGCAGGATGGAGAGCTCGTCCTTTCAGACCCTAAGGTGAGACTTCACGGGGAATCGCAGAAGGGTTTCGTGGAGGGTGAGAAGGGAGTGGGAGGCTTGCACATTATCCCGCAGATTGTTAATACTCCCTTTCCACACACAGAAGGATATTTCTGCGAGTCAGACAAGCCAGATTTGAAGGTCCGGTCCAGTCCATCTTCCGAGTCCTGCACTTCACCATAGAAGAGGCAACAGCACTCCAAACCAGGCCTGCGCCACGGTGGGAGTCAGGTGAGCGTTACATGAGTTTGCTGCAATCCCGTCTAGTACTTCAGGCTATAGTCCAAGTCTGTTGCAGTCCCGTCCAGAACTTCAGCTGTAGCCACAAGCAGTATTTGCTTTGCCATTCATAACTATCACAATTTAAAAAAAAACTGTACCACTGGAACCTAGTGGCCATGGCCACTTTATCCTCATTGGCCATCCCTGGTGGCCATGGTCAGTGGCCTGTTGTCCGGCTCACGGTCATTCTGGCCGCTGACCATGGCCACAAGCTATACCTGGACAGGATTGCAGAAAACATGCCCCAGGAGCATCATCAAGGACCCGAAAGCATGCTTTTTGAAATCTATGTGGTGTTTTATTTCCTCCAAAGTGTCAGAATGTAAGTTCAAAACCTAGTGATATAACTTTGGTGTCTGGGTAGAGGATCTGGCCCCCGGCAAGGAGAAATATCTATGCTGATTTTCTTATTAGGCCATTCAGCATGGCTGAAGCCCACGTTTGGAATCGAAAACAAGCTCTGGATACAAGTTTGGTGCCCGGACAGTGGGCCTGCCACTCAGCAAGGACAAATTCCTACTGTGCTTTACTTATTAGGGCATGCAGCATGGCCAAAGCCCTAGGTTTAAATGGGATGAGCTTTCATTTGTGATGTCATCTTTGATGTGCTGGGTGTTAGTGTTAGCAGTGCATGACAGTGGCGAGTTATGGATGCATAGCTTACCATAACTGGTGAATTTCTAAGGTTTTTTTCGATTTTACTTGTAACCATAACGTCCCTGTTTTTTCACTGAATTTCATAGGTTTTTATTAGTGCATCTTAACCATAACTGTCAAAGGTTTCGCCCCTTCTCACCTGTCTATGTTGCCTGATGTCCTCCTTGGGTGGAGTCTCCTTTCGTATGGTTTGGGACTTAAATAAGCCCACTCGGCTGTCTTCGGCTTCCAGTTTACGTTCAGCTTCGATGTACAGGATCACGGAAACTCCAGGAGAAGAAGGTGTTGGGGGTGCGCGGAAGTGGCACAGAGATTCCGGGAAGTAGAAAAGAAGGAAGAAGTCGAAAGAAGGGAATCCAGGAGCCAGGAAATGGCAAGTAGCACTAGAGGAGTTTGAAACACACGTCCGATCGCAGCTAGCAGCAGCGTTGAGATGCGCGGGCCGCGGGGTGTGGCTTCTTTATAGAGGGCGCTGCGTAGAACGTGAAAACTAGCGAGCAGCGTGCTGAGCTTTCCGCCATGTTGGTAGTATTATGGAGTGTAAGGCCCAACGTGACAGGGACCAGGAAGCCCAGAAGGGGCGAGTTCGATGGTTCATGACAGCATGCCTCCTCCGGAAACTCGTTCCACCGGGTTTGCCCGGATGTATGAGATGGAACCTTTTGAGTAGTCTGGGGGTATTTAGATTTGAGATAGGTTCCCAAGTGCGTTCACTAGGGGGATATCCTTTCCACTCCACTAGGTACTGGAGTTTGCCACGTCTATATCTAGAATCGCAAATCCTTGAGACCACATACTCCAGTTGGTCATTGATGATTACTGGTTTGGGCCGAAGGTTATTTCGAGAGGTCTGAACATATGGCTTTATTAAGGACGTGTGAAAGACTGGGTGGATTTTCTTCCAGGAGTCTGGAAGCTTGAGTCGGTAGGCCACTGGGTTGATGATTTCCTTTATAAGGAAAGGCCCATAATATAGAGGAGCCAATTTATTTGGTCGCAAATGCCGTGGTAGCAGTTTCGAGGACAGCCAAACCTTATCCCCTATTGTGTAGGAGGGGCTAGGTCTTCGTTTGGAATCTGCATACAGTTTGGTCTGGGTTGTGGCCTTTTCTAATTGTTCTTTGGCTTCTCTTTGGACATTAATGTGCATTTCAATCCAGGAATCGACTGTTGGAACTGGTGTAGGATGAGGAAGGATGGAGGGTAGAACCGAAGGGTGGAATCCTTGGCTACAGAAAAAAGGACTGGTCTTAATAGCAGAGTGGTCCGAATTATTATAGGCGAATTCTGCCACTGGTATTAAGAGGGACCAATCGTCCTGGACCTTGGTAGCGAAGCAACGGAGGTATTGTTCCAAGGTTTGGTTTACGCGCTCTGTGGCTCCGTTGGTTTGGGGATGATATCCTGAGGAAAGAGCGCGTTGGATTCCTAGTATTTGGCAGATGTTTCCAGAACTGGGAAATGTATTGGGGCCCTCTGTCTGATATGATCTTAGAAGGGAGTCCATGCAGTCGGAAAATGTGTTCCAGGAAAATTCCACACAGTTCTGACAGGATGGTAGTTTAAACAGAGGTGTAAAATGGGCTACATGGGTAAACAAATCAATGGTGACCATGATGGTTGTGTATCCCCTGGAAGGTGGTAATTCCACAATAGAATCTGTTGCTATGAATTCCCAAGGCCTTGTTGGAAGTGGAGGTTGCTGCAATAAACCCGCTGGTCTCTTATTGTCATGTTTGTTTTGATTACAGACAGAGCATGCCTGGATATACCTTTGTACATCAGTTTTCACTCCAGGCCACCAAAATTGCCTTCGTATTAATCGGAGGGTATTGGTAATACAACAGTGCCCAGAGTACAGAGTATCATGACAGAGATGTATTATCCTTTGCTGTAGCCTTTGTGTTGGGATGACCAGGGCATTGTCTTTGAACAAGTATCCATCTTTGGTCTTCAGTTTCCACTGGTTCCTGTCGGAGATACCTTTCTAGAATTCCGAGGATTGAATCTGACTGCGGACTTCATCTAGGAGGCTGGTCGCCTGGGCTACAATTATTGTGTGGGGAAACATCTTGGGAAATGCTCGGTCATCAGGAGGTTCATAGTCAGGGCGCCGAGACAAGGCGTCAGCAATTCCGTTTTGTGTTCCCGGAACATGGTGAATTTGGAACTGGTATTGAGCAAAGAAGAACGCCCAATGGGCCTGACGGCTGTTCCTGCATTCCAGGGCCTGTAACACTTGGAGATTTCGATGGTCTGTCCGAACCTGGACAGGATGCTTAGCTCCTAGAAGTAAATGACACCACTCAGTGAAGGCTTGGCGGATGGCTAGAAGTTCCTTTTCTAAGACTGAGTAATGAGTTTCACTGGAGGTCAATGTCCGTGAAAGATAGGCAATAGGATGTTCCAGCCTGTCATCTAGTTCCTGTTTCAGAACTGCGCCAATGGCATAGTTAGAGGCATCTGTTTCCACTAAGAATGGTCGATTTATATCAGGTTGAACCAGGATTGGGGCTTGTGTAAATTCTGTTTTTAGGCTTTGGAAGGTCTTCTCCTGGGCTGGGGTCCATCGATAGGGAGTATCTTTTTTCAACAAGGAGATGATCGGTTGACCAATCTCGGAGAAGGATGGTATAAACATCCGATAGAAATTGGCCAAGCCCAGGAAAGATTGGATCTGTTTTACGGAGGTCGGAGTTGGCCAGGATAATATGGCTTTAACCTTGGATTGATCCATGCCTATGCCATCTGGACTAAGGACAAATCCTAGATAGTGAACAGTGGAAACATGAAAAAGGCATTTCTCTGATTTTGCTAGAAGCTTGTGTTCACGTAGCCGTTGTAACACTGATTTAACATGTTCTTCATGTTTGAGAGGATCCTTAGAGAATATCAAAATATCGTCCAAGTAGACGATGACGAAAAGAAATACCATATCCAAAAACACCCGGTCCATGAAGCGTTGGAAGATTGCCGGAGCATTAGAGAGTCCAAAGGGCATGACCAGGTATTCGAAATGACCGAAGGGTGTTCTGAAGGCTGTCTTCCATTCGTCACCTTCTCTAATACGAATCAAGTGATAAGCACCCCTAAGATCCAATTTGGTGAATATTACGGCTCCTCTTACGGCTTCCAGGATATCCGAGATCAAGGGTAATGGATAACGATCCTTAAGGGTGCACTGATTAAGACCTCGATAATCAAGACAAGGTCTGAGTTCCTTGGTGTCTTTTTTAGGAACAAAGAATAATGAAGCTCCAGCCGGAGACTTGGATGGGCGTATGGTGCCATTTTTTAGGTTAGTATCTAGGTATTCACGAAGGGCCTTTTTCTCTGGTTCAGACAGGATGAACATCCTGCCAAAGGGAATCACGGCTGAAGGTTCAGTCTCAATAGCACAGTCCTCAGGCCTATGGGGTGGCAGGGCTTGGACAATAACAGAAGAGAACACATCGGCGTATTCCTGGTAGGTTTTAGGAACCTTGATGATGTTGGAGACCATAAGAGGATCTTGCTGAGTTGTTGAATGTTCTTCTGATCTTGTCGGTGAAGGATCCTGGAGCAGACAATGGGACATGCAGAATTCGGAACCTAGGAACAGGGAACCAGCTGTCCAATTGATGTATGGGTTGTGTTTCTGCAGCCAGGGCATTCCCAAAACCATTGGGTAATGGGCAGATTTTATGATGTCAAACTTTATCCTTTCTCGATGATGGTTTATAGCAAGCTCAATTTCCTTAGTGTGAAGGGTTATGGGTCCAGAAGAAAGAGGTCTTCCATCAAATGCTTCCACTGGTTGCTGGATGTTCCAGGATTCGTAAGGAATATGGTGTTTAAGGACCCATTCCTGATCTATGAATATTCCCATGGCCCCACAGTCCACTAGTGCCAGAATAGGGTAGGATTCCTTCTCAGATGAGGATAGAAAAGCCTGTAAAACTACCAGGGAGTTTTGTCCAGGAGAGTTCAAGGATGGTACAGATGTGGAGCCCGCATCTCTCTCCTGAAACTGAGCTCCATCTAGGATTGGGAGCTGGCGTTTCCCGAACGCCGTGGAGGGGCCAAGGGACATTCTCCGACTAAATGCTTGTCCGAGGCACAGTACATACATAAGCCAGTATGGATCCTTCTCAGCCTTTCTTGAGATGATATGGGTCCACGGAAGGCCCCTAGCTGCATGGGTTCGGGTTCACTTGTAGGAGCAGGAGAATCTTTGGATTTTGAAGGGCTTGCAAGAGGATTTTCTTGGATGGTTGACTTGGTCTTCCTTTTCTCTGCCTTTCTTTCCTGGATTCGGAAATCAATTTGTAGAGCAAGATCCATAAGTGCCTGGTAAGAACTAGGACGTGCTACCCTGGCTAATTTGTCCTTAACATCTTCATTTAGCCCTCTTCGAAAGAGGGTGAAGCAATCTTCAGAAGGCCAACCCGCTTCTTTAGCCAATTGCTTGAATCGAGTTACGTAGGTGAGCATGTCCTGAGAGCCTTGCTGGAAATCAAGTAAACGTTCTTGAGCACTAAAGACCTGTTCAGGGCGGTCAAACACAGTTTTTAGTGCTTGAATGAATCCATCATAATCATCCAAAGTAGAATCTCCGGTGTTAACTAATGGTGTGACCCAGGCTAATGCATTCCCGGAGAGGTGAGAAATAATAAAGCCCACTTTAGCCCTGGGGGTGGAAAAATAATAAGGTTTAAAGGTGAAGTGGACCAAACAAGAATCCAGGAATCCTCTGAGGGTTTTTGCACAGCCGTCATATTTGTCAACAATGCCGCCCAATAACACGCTGTCCCTTGAGGCAGAGTCGCGTGAGAGTACCAATTATTTCAGCGCAGCGTTCTCCACTTTCAAGTTCTGTACTTCGGTCGATAGTTCTTGCATGCCACGCATAAGATCCCCCCTTCTGACCTGTCTATGTTGCCTGATGTCCTCCTTGGGTGGAGTCTCCTTTCGTATGGTTCGAGACTTAAATAAACCCGCTCGGCTGTCCTCGGCTTCCATGTCCTTCGATGTCCAGGATCACGGAAACTCCAGGAGAAGAAGGTGTTGGGGGCGCGCGGAAGCGGCACAGAGATTCCGGGAAGTAGAAAAGAAGGAAGAAGTCGAAAGAAGGGAATCCAGGAGCCAGGAAATAGCAAGTAGCGCTAGAGGAGTTTGGAACACACGTCCGATCACAGCTAGCAGCAGCGATGAGAGTTTGGTAGTATTATGGAGTGTAAGGCCCGACGTGACAGGGATCAGGAAGCCCAGAAGGGGCGAGTTCGATGGTTCATGACAATAACGTCCTTTTTAACAATGTTTTTTCCATGAATATATGTATATAACAAAAGGTTATTCTAGTTTGCCTCGCACGTGCACGCTGGATTTTCAATTCTCCATGTATTTACAGCTCCTTAGCCAGAGATAGAAGCTATTTACATGTGGCCCTCATGACAGCTTGACCTTTAGAGTGCAATTCTTTCATAGACTGAAGTAGCACAGTTCAAATAAAATAATGCTGATACCATGTGTTTTCTTAGTGTGTTATGAGATATTTAAAACTAAGAAAACAGCATCCAGGTCTGTGGACTGTCTCTCATCTGTGCAGTAACAGGGAATGGCCCTGCTTACATTCAAAGTGAGGAAGGGGCTGCCCCCTCAGGCCATGTTGCTCTAACTTTTGCTAATTTATTAGGCAACATACCCCGATGGGTCGGGCCCCGTCTCGCTTTGAAGCTAAGCAGGGTCGGTCCCGGATGGGAGTCCTGTATGCCTGCCATGTCACCCAACGTCACTGTAGCTGTAGTAATTACATGGACGCAGTAGCGTCCATGTAGTTATGGTTAAGTTGGTGATTCCATAGGAAGAGCATTTTTTGGGTGGCTTATAACTTCGCTCCCTCTGGACGAATCCTCACCAAACTTTGCCAAAAAGTATACGGCCCACTCGTTTGCAAAGTTTGGAGAGGTTTGGTCCAGGGGGGGGCAAAGTTATAGGGGAGGGTCCAAAACTTGTGTTTTTTCCCATAGACATAATGGGAAAAAAACTTTGCGCACGCCTACAGCCCAAACCGCTGGACGGATTTACACCAAATTTGCGGCAGGAGCAGGGGCTTGGTACCGAAAGTGTGCTTTTGCAAATTTGGTGTAAATCCGTCCAGTAGTTTTTTTTTAAATGACCAAAAGGCAAAAAAATTAGTGATATCTCTGTTCGCTTTGCGGACGGAACTTCCCGGTTCGCTCCGCGGACAGTGCCCTGATTGGCCGAGCGGCTTGCGCGATGTCCGCGGACATCCACGTGTTCGCTGATTAGGCGGTGTGGGCCGTGGAGCGCGTCAGATTTTTGGTGTCGCCCGACATCTTGCATTCGCGGACGACTGCGGACAGCGAGGTGAAACTTGGTTTAAAAATTGTATTTAGTGGAGTGTGTTGGCGTTTAAGAGTGTTTGGGGAGGGTGGGGGAGTATGAGATAGGTGCAATGTTGTATTTTTTTTATGTGCTAGATGCTTTTGTGTTGTTATGATTTGTCTGCGGACAACACGGCTGTTCTGAAATGTTCGTAAATAAACAGAATGGATTCGGTGTCAAGTTGAAAGTGTTCTAAGAAGACGCGTGGGGTCCTGGAATGTTCGCAGGGGGTGTCCTGAAGACGTTGTCTGTATTGTTCGTTGTCAAGCTGAAAGTGTTCTAAGAACACTCACGGTGTCCTGAAATGTTCGTACATAAAGAAAATGGGGGTGTCCTGATGACGCTGTCCGTATCGTCCTCTGGCAAGTTGCATGTGTTCTAGGAACTTCCTTGTGTCTGCGGACATTAAAATGGTTGAAATGCTTGAATCTATGGGTGTGATATGCTGCGGTGGTGTGGCCAGGGTATAGAATGTTGGGTGCATGGCCATTTGGCCATGCACCCAAGACTCTATGCCCTGGCCACAACCACCGCAGCATATCACACTCATATGCCATGCAACCAAGAGTCTATGCCCTGGCCACAAGCACCGCAGCATATCACACTCATAGTGGCTTATAACTTTGGGTCAAAAACAAATTTATAAGGAACAATGTTATAAGCCATTATGGGTGTGATATGCTGTGATGGTTGTATTTATCATGTTATACTTACTATTTGGTTTCGTAACGGGAGTCCATGTTTTTCTTGTTCATTTCTGCGATAAAAGAAAATAGCATGTTAGTATTAGTATTTTATAAAGACTTATTACATTGTACAATCACAATTTTTTCTTTGACCCTCATATTTAGTAGATGACAAACCAGAGTACTGTGCAATTTGCTCAGTTTCTGTGTTTGTTGCTAAAATCATTGGGTCTGTGGGAGAAAAAAAATCAATGTTGGATTAAAAAAAAAACTTTTTCTGTTATGCTACAGTTTATTTGTTTGTTGTTTTCAGTGTTTACTTGTTGTTTCTGGCTAATGCTTTATACATTGGATTGCTCCAGTTTTTGGGAGCAGTAAGATATTAGGTATTTGTTTGGATATTGTAAGATTTTGGAGCAGTTAGATACCAGTAGGCGTATTCTAAATGTTTATTTTTTTATATAATTTCGTGGTATTGCTTTATCTATTTAGATATTTCAAAATTTTGGGACAGTTAGATACCAATTGGCGTATTCTAACTGTCTATTTTTTGCTCTATTTGAGTGGTATTAATGTATCTGATTAGTTGTTGTAGCATCTTTGGGCAGTTAGATAGCTTTTGGAATATTGTGACAGTTTATATTTTTTTTACTACAAGTGTACTTAAGGTTTAAGTACAGTTTAGTTATAAAATATTGGTTTTAAGAACATTAAATAAGCGTTTGTAAGATTTGCTGGTAATCTCTGCTTTAGAGTAACGGTACTATCATTACATTCAAACCATCCACATTTCTTTTTTATATATGCAGTGTAGTGCCCTGAGTTGGTTGTGGCTCCTGCGTGGTAGATTATACCTATTGTTGTGAAGATTTTCCTACCAAGTGATATTTGTCCATGTGTGAATCCAGTCAGCTTGCAGTTCTTTTTGGTACCACCTGCATTGTAACATAGAAGCATTAGTATTACGTATTTACTATGTGTTTGTATTACTAACGTGGAGCGATTATCTGAATTGCAGGTCGAACAAAATCTACCGTGGTTTGCATTTTGTACAAGTTGCTGAAATGGAACGGATTCACAATTAGGTATTGATATATAAACAAAGCGCTTATTGGGGATTTGTTCTTGTGTCACATTGTTGCAGAGAGTGCATGTATGTCTCCACATGTATGAAATCTGGAAGATTTCATTTATAGGTATGTTTTTGTTTTCCAGTACTAATAGTAAGTACATTAGAAATTCTTGTGGATCTTCCTGTGAGTTTATAGTGAAGTTCACCATTGCAGCACAGTAGTCCAATTGTTGTCTTATTCCATAAACACTATACGTGTTGTCAGGATTGTTTGCTGTATTTCTGTGAAGTACTAACATTTGCAAACACAATGGGTCTGTGGGTCTGTACTGTGTAAGTAAATGTTCTCAACAATTGGTGGTAATTGAAAAAGAATATTCATTGCTACATTTGCGTAGCAACTTACACCAACTATATTTGAGAGTTTAAATGGACCAGGTAGTTCTGTATCTGACTGCTTTTTTTGGAGTTTGTCTTCCTTCTTTGAAGAAGTACTTGGTTTACTTTCCAAATTTGATTCTTTTTTGCTTGTGGCACTTGATGAAGTATTACTTTCTTTTACTCTCTTTGGAGGATTTGCAGTGACATCCTGTTGCTTTTCTGTTTGTATAATGTTTTACTTTTTGTGGAACAGAATATGTGTTTAGATAGGGAGTGTATAGTGAACAAAGTCTATTGTATTCTAAAATGCAAGGAATATCAGCGTTTATTTTACTTGCATCAAAGTTGATTAGAAATAGACCGTCAAGTGTACGTAAGCGTGATAGTGCTACGTAGCTCATGCCTTCTTTAAAGACTGTGTTATCAATGTCTATCATTGCTTTGTCTAGGTTAAGACCTTGTGATTTATGAATGGTGACTGCGTATGCAAGAGTTAGAGAAAATTGTTCTCTGCGTATATACATGTCTTTGAAGAGAAGGAATCGAGCTGTTGAGCGTCCTATTCTTTTTACTTCTGAAAGTTTGTCAAAGAGAATATTGACAAACTGAATTTTGTTGTCACATGGGTATGTTTGAAAGCCAACAACTGTACCCGGTGCTCCATTAACTAGTCCTTGGTCCACGTCAAGGTTACGTTTCAGCATTACTCTGCAATTTAAGATTAATTTTAATATCTTTTCCAAGCTTGCTATGTTTGAGGTTGATTTTTCTAAACTATTTAGTCTTGTTGTGGCTTGGTCACACATGGGTAGTGTCATTCCATGTACATCTAGTTTGTCTGTGGCGCTAATTTCCATTATTGGTTGCATTTCTTTACTTAACATTATTTCATTGAATTTGAAACAGCTTGCAAGAGTTGGCATTAAGGCCATACAATTGACATTTTTGTGGGCTAATTGTTCCATAACATCTGTAGCACATGCATTATCACCATAAAGTGCATGAATGTGCCGGGTTTTCAATATTGCTTCTGTTTCTTTAGAAAGTATACCAACTCTGACACTTTTTAAGATGTTGGCATAAGTGAGATCTGCAGATTGGTGTATGTTTTTTGTTAATTCTCTGTATTGGAAATGTTGCCAAAGGTTGACATTTCCAATGCTGCCAACAGTTTTACGGCAGAGTTTGTGTCCTAATGTTTTAAAAATAGGCTCACCTTTTACTGGTGTCAATTGAAGAAGATCTCCGAAAACAATAATGTGTTTTCCTGCAAAGAGCTCTTCATAGTTTGTTTTGAGTACTTCTTGTAATCTGAGGTGAATCAAAGCCAACATTAGGTTGGACACCATCCTCACTTCATCTATTAGTAGCATTTTCATTTGTTTCAATACTCTGCGTACTTCCATTGCAGCTTCTGCAGAAAGTTTGTAATAATCTAATTTGTTTTGGTGTTCTACTGGCAGGAGTAGTAATCGGTGTAAAGTGACACCACCTATGTTGTAGGCAGCTAAACCTGTGGGGGCAGTGACAACAGCTGACAGTTTGTTGTTTGTCAATTATTGAAGGAACGTACTGATGATTTTGATTAGGAATGTTTTGCCAGAACCAGCTTCACCACTGACATACAATAGTATAGGTTTGTAATTTTGACAGGTACATTCTTTGTTTTCATGTTGTACACCATGTGCAATTTCTTTTGTTACTTCTTGAAAAATGCTACGTTGCTCATTGTTTAGCTTTGATTGTAGTATAGTTAAGTCTTCTTTTTCTTCATACTGACACATGGTGTTTTCTACTTCTATCATAGCTAATTCTACCTCATTTGTTGTTAGTGGTTCTCCCAGTGGTTCTTGGCTTCCTGTTACAGAAGGTTGACTACTGTCAGGAGTATCCTTATCTAGTTGGGCTTGGAGTTCTTCTTTGTGTTGCTGTTCATTGTGCAACATTGTTTTGTACTGTGCAAAGTTTACATCAGTTATACTGCTTTATTTGCTTTGAAAGCATCTTCATATGAGTCATAGTTATCTAGTATTTCTTCTTCTTTTCTCCATGGTTTAAAGAGTTGTGGCAGAGACATGTAATATACTTCTTTATGTTGAGGAGTATTTAATGACAACTTGATATGATTAATTAAATTTGGTTTGGTGAGTTTTACTAAGCTGCCTTCACAGTTTGTCACTTTATATTTATGGTTTTGTTAATCAGGTTTTATATTATTTTTGTATGTGTAGTTTTGGGCTATGTGGTATAGACTCATGGTTTCCAAAGTGGTACTCCTGTTTGGGTAGTATGTGTCCAATAAATTGTTTTTTAAAATGTCTTGGCTGTTAGGATCATGTTTGGCTATTGTTTCTATATCTTCGTATGATTTTAGAACTCTTTTTCTAGATTTAGCTGGACCAAGACTTAGCCATACTATATTTGCAGATTTACCATACAATGCAGTACCAGTTAATCGATCAGCTGCTTCATAGGATCCACATTCTCTATGGGACAGCATTTTTATGCCCAAGCTGTATAATTTCTGGGACACTGTTTTATCTGATGACAGGTCATTCCAGAGGTCTTGGAGCTCTGTCTTTTCTGATTTGGTTAAGTATGCTGTGACATATCGTGCAACTGCAGTAGAATTGTCTGCAATGTACTGCACGTTTATGTTTGCATTCCATAAGTGGGCAATGATTGCATTGTAATCATTGATATATTTTTCTTCTTCTTTTCTTTTTATGCAATATGTATTTTTAGGTGATTTACCTTTAACACTATGGGCCTCATCACGACTTTGGCGGTAACCCTTAAATCCGGCGGTAGCGCTATTACCGCCGGATTTAAGGGTCCGCCGAATCAGGGCTTCGGCGGATTTCGCCCCAGCTCTGAGCTGGGGGGAGATCCGCTGAAAATTCGCGCTATTACCGCCGGCGGAAAATCCGCCGGCGGTATTAGCGTGAAGATTCCCCATTGAGCCCAATAGGAAATGGGGCATTCCCGAATGGGCTCAGTGAGGAATGGGGACTTACATTACTGCCGAACTCGTGATCCGGCGCTATTAGCGCCGGGGAGTTCGGCGCTAGGGCTAATACCGCCCACGCTAATAGCGTTACTGTTACCGCCCAAGTCGTGATGAGGCCCTATGGGCCTCATCACGACTCTGGCGGTAATCCTTAAATCCGGCGGTAGCGCTATTACCGGCGGATTTAAGGATCCGCCAAAGCAGGACTTCGGCGGATTTCTCCCCAGGTCTGAGCTGGGGGGAAATCCGCTAAAAATTCGCGCTATTACCGCCGGCGGGAAATCCGTCGGCGGTATTAGCACAAATTTTCCCCATTGAGCCCAATGGGGAATGGGGCATTCCCGAATGGGCTCAATGGGGAATGGGGATTGAAATTACCGCCAAACTCGGGATCAGGCGCTATTAGCGCCGGGGAGTTCGGCGGTAGGGCTAATACTGCCCGCGCTAATAGCGTTACCGTTACCGCCCAAGTCGTGATGAGGCCCTCTGTCTAACTGAAGACATGAGGTTGTTCACTTGACCTGTATTTGTAACTGGTCTAGGGAAACCAAATCAGCATTTGGTGTAGTATTTCCCTTTGTTTTTGTATTTGCGACGACAATATTTGCCACATTTATGTCTTTGGAATTGTAAAATTTTTGCATGAAGATCACTATTTGCGGATTGTGATGGAATTTCACAAGTGACATATTTTTCAATAAACTGTAAAACAGTGGCATCACTGTCTTGACCAAATTTAGGAGCATCTTTAATCCATAAAAGCATGTGGATATGTGGTGCTCCTCTGGCTTGGTATGCTTTTCTCCAACAGAAGTGTTGCACTTCTCCAAGGGGAGGAACAGTTTTGTTACAAATAAAATGTAGCATAGCAATGAAGCGATGGTGAAAATATCTTGAAACATTAACAGGATCCTGTGAACAAAGTTCTCCAGGTGTTAGTATATCTATGCTTGTTTTGTTTTCATTTGATATGCGTAGGAAAGCATGTAAATCTTCCCATGCATATTCTGCACAACTTAATGTAACAAACCAAGTGGGTGGGCCAAGGTTTCTGATCATACAACGTACATCTCCATGACGTCGAAACCAGTACTCTTTAGAACCACGCATATTTGCTAATAGATTTGTAAGATTTTCTTGTAAAACCTCATCTTTTTGTTGAACTTTTTGTAATAATTGTGTAGCTGTCACATTTTGAAAGTGTGATCCTGATTTTAATATGTGTGCAACTCCGTAACATAAAGTTGCTAGTTCACTTTCAAAGAGTAGGTGGAATATGTATTCCACATTTTGTCGAAATCTGGGATCTTCAGAATACATTCGTAATTAGCGATATTCTGATACTGATATTTGAATAGGTCTATCATCGTATCTTCCTCCTTTGCCAGTAGGAAAGAGTAGAGGAAAAGCATGTGCTTCTATACTTTTTTCCCATATGCTGATTGGTGATCCTTTTGTTTGACGCATTTGGTACGTTTCCAGTGCATCTTCTATGGTGTCATTAGCGTGCAATCGATGAATTGTATAATGGTCTAAAGTGTTTGATATTGTTGCAGGATCTAGGAGCTCAAATTGACCAGCTTCTTGTGTCTCTTGAATTATGTCAGTTGTATCTTTCAAGTTTTCTTCAATATTAATTTCTTTGTAATATTCATTATTCTCTTTAAGATATTGCAGGGCTTCTCTAACTTTATGTAAATCTACCAGTTGTTGCCAATTTTTTTGTCTTTTGTAGGTACTCCATTTACCAAGATAATTAAAGATTGCTGCATTGGACGTTGCACCCCTAGAGTGTGCACATTTTCTTTTAGATCTAATGGTAAATACACTACTTTTCCATGAATACCTTTTACTAATTCAGAGGGAGGTAATTTTGCAGTTTTTGCTTGAAGGCGTATTATTGCTTGAAATGGGTGCACTGTTTGAATTATGATGCTCTCATATACATTAAGTTGTTGAAGGGGTTTTGGTAGTGGATATAATTCCAAGTTATTTGTGATAGCACGTGAAGGAGTTTGGTTGTTGTCAAGTTTTGTAGTGCAGTAACTGCAAAGTATTATGGGGTCAGTTATTTCATATTTTTTTTCTGCTATAAGGTAGAGAGCTAATTCAAACCATTTAGAATCTTCATTGTCTTCAATTTTTATGATAGGTCTACAGTTTTTGTGTTACTTTTATAAAAAGTTCTGCGGCAACATACACACACGTGGTTTGGTACTTCAGCTGAAGTACTTTCAAATTTTAGTATTTCTTTTTTGTATGTTTGTAGTGAAAGGTTGGCATGTGCAGATTTATTTCGAAGTTGGTTTACAGCTAATTCATCTTGTAAGTGGGTTTCACTTCCAAAATATTTTGTCTGGATATAGTCGATTTCTTCTAGTAGATATTTTGCTGTAGCATGTAGAAGAATGTTATTTAAATTGGCTAGTGCTAAAGCAGGACTTTTAGCATAGTACAGTTTATAAACTAGATTTCTTATACCTGCCTGATGTGTTGATATCCTTTTGATATAATGGAAGGGTGTTTTGCAAGTAGGTCCTGTAATGCAGGCCAATGAATGTCCTTGTAGTCCTGTGTACTTGCGTACTGGACAAGCATCCATATTTTGCAGTAGTTTAATTTTGATTTTGTCTTTGCTTTACACATATTGATTGAGGAATTGGCATAAAGACTTGAACATTTTTTTGGGAATGTTTCACATTGACGTGCATGGCCATTTGTACACTAGATGTTCTGATTCAGTTGAATGTAGGGGTAAATCTACGTTTTCAGGGTATATTTTTGTAAGGAGTACTTCTTCTTCCATTATGGTATTATTAACTTTTTCATAACCTCGACCACTGCTATGTATGGCAATTGTATTTGTTTGCTTTTGTTTGTAGGCTTTTTCATTAAAGTATGGTTCTGTGCTTGTAGTGTGACTCCATTCACCTCTACAGATATTTAAGAAGTTATTTCTGTTGACATTTCGTTTATTGAGAAGTCTTTTTTGTAATTTAGTTATTAGTTTTGTTAGTGGTTTCATTCTATTTAACGCTAAAATAAATAACTTTCTTTTGAGAAAAAGTGCACTGTCTATCAACGCTTCTAAGATTACTTTCCTACGATAGGTTTGAAGTGTTGAACCTGGTTTCTCTCCTGTTTTTATAAGATTTTGAAGGACTTTGTGACGGAACATTTTGGCTAAAATACTTTTCTTGGTATGCTTACTTTGTACTATATCAAGATTTATAGAAGAGGTTTTATTTGTAGTGATAGTTGATTTTCTGTTAATTGTTTTTTGGGTTGTTTTACTTTTTGGTAGAGGAGGCAAAGTTTTTGTACTAGAAACTTCTGTTTCACTACATGACTGTATTAGCTGTTGTGTTTCAACTTTTTTTTACAAATTCTGCTATAGATGGATGTTTATGTTGGAGACTTTTCTTTTCATTTGCTCTACTTCTGCGTTCCTTTCTACGGAGTTGCTTTTTGGTAGGCATGCTTTAGGGTCTGTTGAAAAAAATACAGAAGGTATGGGTCGGGGTGTTCTGCAATGCATCTGTGTTGTGTGCTTGAGTGTTTGAGTGAGATGATAAAGATGTATGTAATGGTGTGTGATTGTGCATTGGGAAGTACAACTACTAGGGGAGGGTATTCTTGAATTTATGTGTTACTAAACTAGGGTTCAGATGACAGAAAAAAGTAAGCTAGTGGTGTGGAGAAGTATAAAAAGTATATCTAAAGCTATACAATTAAAACAGTAGTTTCTTCTACAACATCTAAATTCTAGCGGCTGAGTTGGGTAATTTTTTTGGCGAAAAATAGGAATTAGTGGGCCATTCTGGCAGTAAATCACTGTTTAAGACGGGAGAATTTTTGGTCAGAATGGTGCAGAATCTCTATTTTTAGGCACAGAAGTAGCATGAATCAAACTTAAAGTGTGTTTGAGTAATAATTCAAATATTATGGTAACAATCTACTTATTTTTTTTCTAAAATGAGCAGTTTGCTTCTTAGTTGTTCTTTGTAACTCAAATTTGGCTGCTTATTTTCAGGAGAATGGTCTTCACTGCAATTGTAAAAGAAAGAGATTAGTAATTCGGTTTGTATATAGCACTGTTTTTAATTTAGCCATAGATTTTTTAACTTGAAATGCTCAGCGCCTTCCTCAAAACTATTAAAACTATCTTATGACTAACTGTAGGAAAGAAAATATCTTTACTATAGCTTGTCAAAATCATAATGTACCACTGTATACCACTATTCCTGTAACTAAGCTTTTCCACGTAATAGTGAGTCCATGTGATAGCCTGCTTTTCCACGTAAGAGGGAGTCAATGTCATAGCCTGCTTGTCCTACATAAATGTAAGTAATTATATAATCTAAAAAAATTAAAACCAAGTATGTGTTTGTACAAATATTATTCTTTGAGATTTGATGATAGAGTGTGCATGTAATTTTGTTTGATCATATGTAGTCTATATCTTTTATTTCATAAATGTTATTTTAACATTATTTGAGTGTGTGTGTGTTCGAAGAAATTAAACGGTATAAAGGTTTGTAAGTCACAGTTCATTTTAAGAGAATCAAAAAATGATCGTAGATTCATTTTACAGATTATACAAGGTAAAAGTCGGTTAGAAAATGTGTTCATGTACTGTATAGAAAATATGCATACCTGTAGTTTGTGTTCATGCATATGGATATGGACGAAGCTGCAAGTAGAAATCTTGGAGACCTGCCTAGTATTTCTCATAGATCGTGCTTGCCAATGGTATGAGACTTGTAGTCCGAGAGATTCACCGTACATTTGCAGTGCTGATCTATGATGATGCAGTTACATGTAGAGGTCTTGGATTGGATTGGTGGATGGTCATGTGATTTCTTAGCTACATCCAATGAGAGAATGGCACAGAGAGTGAAGTGGAAATGGTAGAAGGGCTGTCCATGTTACGATATGTTCGCGGACATGGCGGTAGTTCTAGGACACCGCGTATTACATCCAGGGAATTTGGGGTGGGGAGGCATGCAAATGAGATCGAATGTAGCAAGGGATTGGTCAGTAAGGTTTAGTGAGTGTGTTGTGCTAGGAGAGGTTTTCTCAGATATTCTTTTTGCTGGGAGAAGAACAGATAGCTATGGCTGAGTGTTTTAAAAACAGATTGTGTGGATTTTGGGAGACTCGTCGATACATTGGTTGAAGGTGCATGCAGAAAGCTGTGGAGTATCTATAGATGTTGGATTCCCACATGTGGAAGTGCACTGGCATGGAGTGCGTGGAATGAACTGGCTGGACTTGCTACCTCTCTGTGCAACTTTGAAGATAGAGGAACATCCAGACATAATTGTAATTCATTGTGGCGGGAACAGTTTAGGACATGTGTCTGGAATTTCTTTGTGATTTGCAATGAAAGAAGGACTTCAGAAGATCATGGACATGTTTCCAAACTCCAAAGTAATTTTTTCACGGATTGCGCAGGGACAAATGTGGCTTTGTTCTTTCTCTTGTGGTCCACAAATGGAGAAAGCAAGGCGTAATGTCAATAAGGCTGTTTGTGCCTTCCTAAGAGATTTTGGCATGTCCTCTTTTCACAATGAAAATATTATGTTTCGTAGTACATACATTTTTCGCAGAGATGGAGTCCATCTTACCTAAGCTGGCAATCAGATTTTTCTGAGAAATGTACAAAATGCATTGCAACCTTTTTTAGAAATGCAGCATCCATTTTGAAGCACGTGTTAAATATTTATAATTTTTGACATACAAACACCTCCCAAAGGCTCTTTTCAGAGCCACCACTTCCTCCCAGAGAAAAATGCAATGGTTACAATAGGGTAGCACCCCAATTTTTTGTTATGTTCGCGAACTGTCCGCAGACTTTCAAGAAATAGAAAGGGCCCTGCGTTATTTATCTTTACTTCTGTTTTTTAACTGTGAAAGGCGGCTCTGAAAAGAGCCACATTTTTTTTTTGATTTTTGTTATTTTGTATTTCTTTTATTTTTTTACACACGACACACTAGGAGAGGAGGGGAAAGGAAGGTAAAGGGGGGGGACACCAACCACAGGGATAAGAAAGGGCGAGCTGAGAAAGGAAGATGTAGAGTGGGTTTTATTTGGGTAGTGAGCAGGTCTTCTCATGCTCTGAGACAATAGTCTCAAAAGCACTGCGAAGTCGCTCCCCCCTGCAGAGTACTGTGTCACAGTACATACATAGAACTGTGACCCTCGAAAGGTAAGGGTCATCAGAATTCTGTATGGCCTGTGAGGCAGCTTGAGGAAGACGCTGTCCCACAGAGGTGTTCCTTGTGGTGACAGGATCAGAAACGGAGGATAAAGTAGAGGCAATCAACCTACTACACTCTTCGCAAGGTACAACCTTGCGAATGGCCCTAGTGTGGAATGAGTTCAGGTGTCGCTTCATGGTCGTAGTCTCAAAGCTATACGAACCATGCCTCCTGCGACTGAGTACCATTTAGCACTCATTGCAGGTGACACGGTTCGCACGAGCCTTAGGACCATTCCCATGAACGGTAAACAACCGCCACACCCAAGAATCACGCCGAGGGCAGGTTTTCCTCTACCTCATTCTCGTCATCCTCTTCTTCCTCTTCTGTATCCTCACTCCTGTTCCCCTCTTCAGGCCCTTGGGGAAATGATGGTGGTGGAGGGGGTGGGGGTGGTGCTGAGGCAGATGTAGCACCAGGTGGCAACAGTGCAGCCATGGATGTCATCGGCTTGGAGATGGAAATCTCAAAATCTGCAAAGTATGCAGCAAAATGCAGTGTGCTCTGTGGAATAGCCAGAAGCACAATGAGAATGAACTCTAGGGCGTGGTCTTTTATAGGGGTGCTTGTGCGCGGTTCGCAGACATGCGCGCCGTCCGCAAGACAGATCGAACACCAAAAAAGGTTCAAAAAGTCACAAAAACTATGTGGAAATTTAGGATTAGTATGTGGGATTTGTGGTATATTGAGTTTTTTAATGAGAAATATTGTGGATTACTTGGAAATGTACTTTTAAAATGTTCGGGGACACAAACAGTGTCCGCATTCAGAACACGCGATAAGCGTGGTCGCGGTCACATGATTGTTTCATGAGCATGTTCGCTAATGTAGCAGCCATCCGCAGGACACCCAATGTACGGACATTGTTTTGCGCATGCGTGTTGATGTTCTACGGACAGTGTTCGGGTCCTGAACTAATTAAAAGTGCATCACACGTAAAATGAACATGTTACGGACAGCCGTTTGTTCTTAGCACTGTTTAATTTACTTGCACAATACGGACAGACATAGCGTCTCAAGCACACCTCCATTTTTGTTTATTTACGAACAATTCAGGACACCACGAGTGTTCTTAGAACAGTTTCAACTTGCTAGCGAACGCTACGAACAGGCATAGTGTTCTTAAGGACACCTCCATTTTAGTTTATTTACGAACATTTGAGGACACTACGAGTGTTCTAAGAACATTTTCAACTTGCATGAGAACATTACGTACAGATATAGGGCCTCATTCCGGGTTTGGAGCTAACCATGGAGTAATTAGCTCGATGGTTGCCTCCGAAACGTCCCAAATCCGGCATGGTGAATGGAGTAATTACCGGTCCATTCCAGGGTTGGAGGGACCGGTAATTCCCCATTCACCTTTTGCCCTACCCCATGCCCATTTCTGCCCCGTAGGACTCAATGGGAATGGGGAAGGAGGTAATTACGGCACCGTAAATTACGGTACCGTAATTACCTCAGAGGTACCTTTGCGGGTCCCGTACTTTATTCCTGCTAAAAGCAGGCGGTAAGGAAGGACCCGCAAAGGGACCTCGGAATACGGAGGTAAGGGATTACCGGGATCGGCACTCTTACCGGTGCCGGTAATTCCTTACCCCCAACCTCAGAATGACCCCCATAGTGTCCTCAGGACACTTACATTTTCGTTTATTTACGAACATTTCCGGACAAATGCACTGTCCGTGGACACCTAAATTGGTTTTACCACAAAGAACTGAAAGTAATTACAACACAATATAAAAAAGTAACTTTATTTAACATACATAAACAATTTATGACTGAGAAGGTGGGGCAGAAACGGAAACAAAAACAGGAGAATTAGGGTTTTCAATATAAGTGGGATCAGATGAAGAAGGGATGGAAATCTCATCAAAACGTTGTGGTCCATGGAGAGAGTTTGGGGTTAAATGAATGGGATATGGTGAGGGGGGACAAGTACAGGTGGGACAATGGTATGTTGTTGGTGGTTTTAGGTGATCTTCCACAAAGTTCTTTAAATCCGTAAAATTTGCCAAAAGTTGGTCCATTTTGTGGGTAATGTGTTCAAGAGTGTTATCCAGCGCTTCTTTTTCTTTGGAAGTTGCAATTTTTGTATGGTCTGTAAAAAAAAAATGTATATGTTAAATGTATACAAAATAATATTTATTAATTGGTTTATATAGTAAAGTGTGTACCATTAGGTAGACTATCTTCTAACATTTCGTCTCGTGGGAAATGCTCCTCTAGCCAGTCCAGAGTACTACACATTTCTGTGAGAAAACAAAAAAGTAATGTTTTTTTTTCTAATATAGAAAGTTTATAAATATATGAGTAAAATGAAGTGCACTTACTATTTCTGGTAAGATATGTAATCAATAGTCTATACGTCTGGTCTTGCTGTTAGTTGTGGAGTGTCTGTGAGGTAATTATGTTGGAAGCCACTTTATCTTCTTTTGGTATATTCCATTTTAAAACATATTGTATTTAAATGAATGGTAAGTGTGTTACATATATGGGTTACATTTCTTAAGTATTACTACATATACTTTGTATGTGTGCTGCTTTGTGAATTTGTTAAATGTTCCTATGTTATGATATACAATTACATTGATATAAATAGCATTCTATTATTAACTTCAATCCAATATACTAAGGTACTCATGTAGAAACACAGGCATTGTGTGCAGTATACATGATGGAGGTGCAATATTCATAAGCATGCCATGTTGAATAGTGAAATGATAACTGTTTTCATATTAGAGTTTTACGTACAGTGAAACTTGTGATAAGTATGTAATAAAACCCACTTACTACATAATTGCATTATTACAGACAAATCACAAAGAGACAACACCACATGCAAATATGAATATATACAAGGGAATTGAAGTAAGAAAAAAAAACAGCAATAGTAGCAGAAAGTGTTCATAACCTGATTACATTTATGTAGAGAAATGATTGCTCTGTTTCAAAGCTGTTACTTACCCTAACTATATATACCACATGATGTGTCTGGACCCTAAGGAAAATAGTGTGAGTACAACATATAAAAATATGAGCATATACAGGGAAAGTACAGTAATAAAAAAACATCAAAACTATCAGAAAGTGCTGATAACTCTACTGATAATTTTAATGCACAAAAAGGATTGCTGTCTTTCAAGGTTGTGTCTTCCCCTGTGTATATGTTTCATATGATATGACTGGACCATAAGGGAATTATTGTAAGAACATACTTGAAGGATAAGTCTACAAATATAGTACATTTACAATGGATGAAGACCACTAGCATCCTAGGTTCTCAAAGTGGGAACCGGGGTGGTAAAAAAAAGATTTTTCTTCCCAAACTGGAACGCCTGCGGCATCCCGTTGTAGGACGGAAAATCTTTTACCAGGATGGACACCATGGAAAGGGAAGGCAGGTTGTATAAAGAGGACACAACAGGGCTGGGTTAGGGGGGACCAGGAGGGAGACACAGGGCATGAGAGGGGGGTGGGGGGTAACAGGAGAGAGACACGGGTCTTGAGCGGGGGGTGGGGGTAACAGGAGGGAGACACAGGGCATGAGCAGGGGGTGGGGGGCAACAGCAGGGAGACACGGGGCATGAGCGGGGGGTGGGGGCAATAGCAGGGAGACATGGGGCATGAGCGGGGGGTGGGGGGTAACAGGAGAGGGACACGGGGCATGAGCGGGGGTGGTGGGCAACAGCAGGGAGACACGGGGCATGAGAGGGGGTGGGGGGCAACAGCAGGGAGAAACAGAGCATGAACAGGGGGTGCGGGGAACACGAGGGAGAAACGGGGCATGAGAGCGGGGTGGGGTAACAGAAGAGAGACACGGGGCATGAGTGGGGGCTGGGGGGACACAGGAGGGAGACACAGGGCATGACCGGGGCAACAGGAGGGAGACATGGGGCATGACCGGTGGGTGGGGGGCAAAAGGAGAGAGACACAGGGCATGACTGGGGGGTGGGGGGCATCAGGAGAGAGACACGCGGCATGAGAGGGGGTGGGGGTAGCAGGAGAGAGACACGGGGCATGAGCAGGGGGTGGGGGCAACATGAGAGAGACACGGAGCATGAGCAGGGGGTGAAGGGCAATAGCAGGGTGACACGGGGCATGAGCGGTGGGTGGGGGGAGCACGAGGGAGACACGGGGCATGACAGGGGGGTGGGAGGTAACAGGAGAGAGACACGGGGCATGAGCATGGGGTGGGGGGTAACAGCAGGGAGACACGGGGCATGACCAGGGGGTGGGGGGTGTTAGGGAAAATTTTCTGTTTAGGTTGAATTTCCTAACCTAGTGAGTCCCCCAGCAGCTCTGCTGGATTTTTGGGGTTTATTTTTTCTCCTGCCAAGAGTGAGACTCTTTTACCCTCACTCTTGGGCATGATTTGAGTGTGTTTCTTTGACTCTAGATATGTTTAATGGGCTATGGGGTCTTTTACTCCATAGGGCTTCATGTGTTTTTTTGATGTGTGTTACACAGCACCCTCAGTGCAGTAACACAGGGGTGTCATAGTGACCCCCCAATATAAACTCCATACCCTGGGACTGACTACTGTCTACCAGGGCATGTAAAGTCACCATTGACGTTACTAGTCTCAAATTCTGAACAGAACCAGCACAAACCATCATATTGTGGACGTACTGGCCGGGGCAATTTGGTTACCCCGGGGTCTGTTAGTCGAGGGGGCACATCTCCGTCCCCCCTGATAGAGTTTTGGCTGGTGGCAGTGGATACTACTTTTTATATTCGACCGCGAATATATCTCTATGGGATTTCTCATTGTTCGAGGCTACCAAGTTTAATTATTTAATTCCTATAGCCTCTAACATACAGCCGGTTTATTTATTTAATATTAATTCTACAGTTGGTATTTTATGGCGTTTGTGTTCGGTTCTGTGACTCCAACCCAAGTTGAGCCCTTTGTTCCACTTTTTGGCGGGCTTCTCCACAGAAGCCCTCCAAAGTGGTGCCACTCTGTCTGGGGTACTTAGGAGGGGTGGAGGAGGATTTAAGCACCCTGGACTGAGTTGCCAGGGCAACTCAAGTCATACTCCGTCCTGAATGGCCCAAGTGGTGAGCCGGCCGGCTCACCACTTAGCATGTTTGAGTGACAGCTAGGCTGAGTGAATGGGGGTTTTCTGCATAAAAGCAGGGCTTTGGGGACTGGAACTTTAGAAGTCGCCACCGGACCTAAGTATCCGACGAGGGAGAAGCTGAGCCGACCTGCTACGACGACACCACCGGTGGAGCTCTGCTGAACCGTCTCACCACTTTTCCCAACGACAGAGGAGATCTCCAGCCCGGAGAGTCTTCTTCCTTCGACTGGTGGGGATAACCAGTCTGCTTCCTTTTTCACTTCCTGGATCATCTTGTGGCCACCTTGCCTGTGCCAAGCACCCCGGCAACCGGGATACCACGTTTTACCACTACCGCGAATCAAAGGTTAGTACCTTTAACTGGAAAACTCTGCGGCTGGTTTCTTCCCTGGCAGTGCAACGACCTTCAGCTTTCCTCCACGTCGAGATCTTCTCTTCCTCTGGACGACACCGCAACTTGCACCCGCTGCCAGGAACAACTGCCCCCGCTGGAGTATCCTTTCCACTTAAGGTACCGTGTTCCGCCTGGCTTCCCTTGCAACCGACTGTACGGGGTAGTTTTAGCCCCTGGCTTTCGAACCTGGGTTAGCCTGAGACACCCTGGCTAAACTTTTCTGAGCCTAACTAAAACCTTTCTGAACTCCCTGCAAGACTTTTTAAGCCTGTTGTCATTGTGTTATCATGGGTGCATTTGTACCCTGCTCTCTCCAAGAGTGGGCCCGGCCTATGGACTTTGGCTCACAAGTAACTTTAGACTTTAATCGCCTTGATTAAGGGTTCCTAAGTATTAGTATGGTGTATTTTCCTACATTCTGCCTTTTTCCCTCCCTTTTTTCGTTAACTTATTGGAGTGTCATCTATAGTTAAGCGCTCACCTCTGTCTGGAAATAAGTGTGTTAACTAAGACTTGTCTGATAAGGAATAAGGGATGTATATATAATAATAGTAACTGCGTTTAGAGTGATTTACAATAATAGTGCTGGAGTGTTCCAATAAGTGTGTTTTTAAATAAATAATTATATACCTTGATACCAAAGCTCTGGTCAGTGTTTGCTTGTGCTATTGTGTCTGAGTGCCTATTGTGTATACTTTACATACTGCCTAACTCTTCTTGAGGGAAGTCTGACTGCTCAGCCACAGCTACCAGGTAAATCTGGGTGGTACAGACGGCTACCAAGTGGGTTTACTGCCAACACCTGTAGTCCTAAATCTTTTGCAGTGGTCCCCAAGGGAACTGCACAGGTTTCTGCCTAACAGGGGGCAACAGAAGGGAGACATGGGGCATGATTGGGGGATGGGGGCAACAGGAGAGAGACACTGGGCATGAGAGGGGGGTGTGCGTAACAGGAGAGAGACACGGGGCATGAGAGGAGGATGAGGGTAACAGGAGAGAGACATGGGGCATGAGCGGAGGGTGGGGGGCAACAGCAGGGAGACACGGGGATGACCGGGGGTGGGGGGCAAAAGGAGAGAGACACGGGGCATGAGAGAGGGGTGGGGGCAACAGCAGGGAGACATGGGGCATGACCGGTGGTGGGGGGGGCAACAGCAGGGAGACACGGGGCATGAGCAGGGGGTGGGGGGAACACAAGGGAGACACGGGGCATGAGAGGGGGTGGGGGTAACAGAAGAGAGACACGGGGCATGAGCAGGGGGTGGGGGGCAACAGGAGAGAGACACGGGGCATGACCAGGGGATGGGGCAACAGGAAGGAGACACGGGGTATGACCGGGAGTGGGAGGGCAACAGGAGAGAGACACGGGGCATGACCGGGGGGTGTGGGGCAACAGGAGAGAGACACAGGGCATGAGAGGGGGGTGGTGGGTAACAGGAGAGAGACACAGGGCATGAGCGGGGGGTGGGGGGCATCATGAGAGAGACACGGGACATGAGCGTGGGTGGGGGGCAACAGCAGGGAGACACGGGGCATGAGAGGGGGGTGGGGGGTAACAGAAGAGAGACACGGGCATGAGCAGGGGGTGGGGGCAACAGCAGGGAGACACGGGGCATGACCGGGGGGTGGGGAGGAAACAGCAGGGAGACACGGGGCATGAGCCGGGGATGGGGGAACACAAGGGAGACACAGGGCATGAGAGGGGGTGGGGGTAACAGAAGAGAGACACGGGGCATGAGCGGGGGGTGGGAGGGCAACAGGAGAGAGACATGGGGCATGAGCAGGGGGTGGGGGGCAACAGGAGAGAGACACAGGGCATGAGAGGGGGGTGGGGGGTAACAGGAGAGAGACACAGTGCATGAGCATGGGGTGGGGGGTAACATGAGAGCGACATGGGGCATGAGCGGGGGGTGGGGGCAACAGCAGGGAGACATGGGGCATGAGCGGGGGGTGGGGGGAACACAAGGGAGACACAGGGCATGAGAGGGGGTGGGGGGTAACAGAAGAGAGACACGGGGCATGACCGGGGGTGGGGTGAACACGAGGGAGACACGGGGCATGAGAGGGAGGTGGGGGTAACAGGAGAGAGACACGGGGCATGAGCGGGAGATGGGGCAACAGCAGGGAGACACAGGGCATGACCGGGGGTGGGGGGCAACAGAAGGGAGACACGGGGCATGACCGGGGGGTGGAGGCAACAGGAGAGAGACACGGGGCATGAGAGAGGGGTGGGGGGTAACAGGAGAGAGACACGGGGCATGAGAGGGGGGTGGGGGGTAACAGGAGAGAGACACGGGGCATGAGCAGGGGGTGGGGGGAAACAGCAGGGAGACACGGGGCATGATCGGGGGTGGGGGGAAACAGCAGGGAGACACAGGGCATGATCGGGGGGTGGGAGGCAACAGGAGCGAGACACAGGGCATGAGAGTGGGGTGGGGGGCAACAGGAGAGAGACATGGGGCATGAGAGGGGGGTGGGGGGTAACTGGAGAGAGACACAGGGCATGAGTGGGGGGCAACAGCAGGGAGACACAGGGCATGACCAGGGGGTGGGGGGCAACAGGAGAGAGACACGGGGCATGAGTGGGGGGTGGGGGCAACAGCAGGGAGGCACGGGTCATGAGCAGGAGTTGGGGTGAACACGAGGGAGACACGGGGCATGAGAGGGAGGTGGGGGTAACAGGAGAGAGACACGGGGCATGAGCGGGAGATGGGGCAACAGCAGGGAGACACAGGGCATGACCGGGGGTGGGGGGCAACAGAAGGGAGACACGGGGCATGACCGGGGGGTGGAGGCAACAGGAGAGAGACACGGGGCATGAGAGAGGGGTGGGGGGTAACAGGAGAGAGACACGGGGCATGAGAGGGGGGTGGGGGGTAACAGGAGAGAGACACGGGGCATGAGCAGGGGGTGGGGGGAAACAGCAGGGAGACACGGGGCATGATCGGGGGTGGGGGGAAACAGCAGGGAGACACAGGGCATGATCGGGGGGTGGGAGGCAACAGGAGCGAGACACAGGGCATGAGAGGGGGGTGGGGGGCAACAGGAGAGAGACATGGGGCATGAGAGGGGGGTGGGGGGTAACTGGAGAGAGACACAGGGCATGAGTGGGGGGCAACAGCAGGGAGACACAGGGCATGACCAGGGGGTGGGGGGCAACAGGAGAGAGACACGGGGCATGAGTGGGGGGTGGGGGCAACAGCAGGGTGACACGGGGCATGAGCAGGGGGTGGGAGGTAACAGGAGAGAGACATGGGACATGAGCAGGGGGAGGAGGGCTACAGGAGAGGGACACGGGGCATGAGCAGGGGGTGGGGGGTAACAGGAGAGAGACATGGGGCATGAGCGGGGGGTGGGGGGCAACAGCAGGGAGACACGGGGCATGAGTGGAAGGTGGGGGGCAACAGCAGGGAGACACGGGGCATGAGCGGGAGTGGGGGTAACAGTGGAGAGACATGGGGCATGAGCGGGGGGCAACAGCAGGGAGATACGGGGCATGACCGAGGGTGCGGGGGCAACAGGAGAGAGACACGGGGCTTGAGAGCAGGTGAGGTGTAACAGGAGAGAGACACGGGGCATTAGAGGGGGGTGGGGGGTAACAGAAGAGAGACACGGGGCAGGGGGTGGGGGGCAACAGCAGGGAGACACGGGCATGAGCGGAGGATGGGGGGCAACAGCAGGGAGATATGGGGTATGAGAGGGATGTGGGGGGTAACAGGAGAGAGACACGGGTCATGAGCGGTGGGTCGGGGCAACAGCAGCGAGACACGGGCATGAGCGGGGGTGGTGGGTGACAGGAGTGAGACATGGGGCATGAGCGGGGGTGGGGGGCAACAGCAGGGAGACATGGGGCATGACCGGGGGTTGGGGGGCAACAGTAGAGAGACACAGGGCATGAGAGGGGGGTGGGGGCAACACCAGGGAGACACAGGGCATGACTGGGGGTGGGGGGTAACAGGAGAGAGACACGGGGCATGAGCAGGGGGTGGGGGGCAACAGGAGGGAGATACGGGGCATGACCTGGGGTTGGGGGGCAACAGGAGAGAGGCACGCAGCATGAGCGCGGGGGGCTGGGGGCAACAGCAGCAAGACACGAGGCATGATCGGTGAGTGGGGTAACAGGAGAGAGACACAGGACATGAGCGGGGGTTGGGGGGCAACAGCAGGGAGACATGGGGCATGACCGGGGGGTGGGGGGCAACAGAAGAGAGACACGGGGCATGAGAGGGGGGTGGGGGTAACAGGAGAGAGACACGGGGCATGAGAGGGGAGTGGGGGGCAACAGCAGGGAGACACGGGGCATGACCTGGGGTAGGGGGAACACAAGGAAGACACAGGGCAAGAGAGGGGGTGGGGGGTAAAAGGAGAGAGACACGGTGCATGAGCGGGGGGTGGGGGGCAACAGCAGGGAGACACGGGCCATGAGCGGGGGGTGGGGGGCAACAGCAGGGAGACACGGGACATGACCGGGCGTGGGGGGCAACAGCAGGGAGACACAGGGCATGAGCAGGGGGTGGGGGCAACAGCAGGGAGACACGGGGCATGACCGCGGGGTGGGGGCAACAGGAGAGAGACACGGGGCATGAGAGGGGGGTGGGGGTAACAGGAGAGAGACATGGGACATGAGTGGGGGGTGGGGGGCAACAGCAGGGAGACACGGGGCATGAGTGGAAGGTGGGGGGCAACAGCAGGGAGACACAGGGCATGAGCAGGGGTGGGGGTAACAGGGGAGAGACATGGGGCATGAGCGGGGGGCAACAGCAGGGAGATACGGGGCATGACCGGGGGGTGCGGGGGCAACAGGAGAGAGACACGGGGCATGAGAGGAGGTGGGGGTAACAGGAGAGAGACATGGGGCATGAGAGGGGGGTGGGGGGTAACAGAAGAGAGACACGGGGCAGGGGGTGGGGGGCAACAGCAGGGAGACACGGGCATGAGCGGGGGTGGTGGGTGACAAGAGTGAGACATGGGGCATGAGCGGGGGGTGGGGGGCAACAGGAGAGAGACACGGGGCATGAGCGGGGGTGAGGGGCAACAGCAGGGAGACACGGGGCATGAGCGGGGGGTGAGGGGCAACAGCAGGGAGACACAGGGCATGTCCGGGTGGTGGGGGGCAACAGGAGGGAGACACGTGGCATGAGAGGGGGTTGGGGGTAACAGGAGAGAGACACAGGGCATGAGCGGGGGGTGGGGGGCAACAGCTGGGAGACAAGGGGCATGACCGTGGGGTGGGGGGTAACAGGGGAGAGACACGGGGCATGAGCAGGGGGTGGGGGGCAACAGCAGGGAGACATGGGGCATGACCGGGGGTTGGGGGGCAACAGTAGAGAGACACAGGGCATGAGAGGGTGGTGGGTGCAACACCAGGGAGACACGGGCATGAGTGGGGGGTGGGGGGTAACAGGAGAGAGACAAAGGGCATGAGCGGTAAGTGGGGGGCAACAGCAGGGAGACACGGGGCATGAGCGGAAGGTGGGGGGCAACATCAGGGAGACACGGGTCATGACCGGGGGGTGGGGGCAACAGCAGGTAGACACGGGGCATGACCAGGAGGTAGGGGGCAACAGGAGAGAGACACGGGACATGAGAGGGGGGTGTGGAGTAACAGGAGAGAGACACGGGGCATGAGAGGGGGTGGGGGTCAACAGCAGGGCGACACGGGTCATGAGCGGAGGATGGGGGGCAACAGCAGGGAGACACAGGGCATGAGAAGGGGGTGGGGGTAACAGGAGAGAGACACGGGGCATCAGCGGGGCATTGGGCCAACAGTAGGGAGACACGGGGCGTGAGCGGGGTGTCGGGGGTAACAGGAGAGACATGAGGCATGAGCGGGGGTGGGGGACAACAGGAGAGGGACACGGGGCATGAGCGGGGGATGGGGTAACAGGAGAGTGACACGGGGCATGAGCGGGGGGTGTGGGGCAACAGCAGGGAGACACGGGGCATGAGCGGAAGGTGGGGGGCAACAGCAGGGAGACACGGGGCATGACCGGGGCTGGGGGGCAACAGCAGTGAGACACGGGGCATGAGCGGGGGGTAACAGGGGAGAGACACGGGGCATGAGCGGGGGTGTGGGGCAGCAGCAGGGAGACACGGGGCAGGACCAGGGGTGCGGGGCAACAGGAGAGAGACACGGGGCATGAGAGGGGGTGTGGGGTAACAGGAGAGAGACACGGGGCATGAGAGGGGGGTGGGGGGTAACAGGAGAGAGACAAGAGACATGAGCGGGGGGTGGGGGGCAACAGCAGGGAGACACGGGGCATGAGCAGAGGGTGGGGGGCAACAGCAGGGAGACATGGGGCATGAGAGGTGGGTGGGGCATGAGAGGAGAGAGACACGGGGCATGAGCAGTGGTTGGGGGCAACAGCAGTGAGACATGGGCATGAGCGGGGGTGGGGGGTAACAGGAGAGAGACATGGGGCAAGAGCGGGGGTGCAGGGCAACAGGAGAGAGACATGGGGCATGAGCGGGGGGTGGGGGGTAAGAGGAGAGAGACACGGGGCATGAGCGGGGGGTGAGGGGCAACAGCAGGGAGACACGGGGCATGAGCGGGAGGTGAGTGGCAACAGCAGGGAGACACAGGGCATGACTGGGGGCTGGGGGGAACAGGAGAGAGGCACAGGGCATGAGTGGGGGGTGGGGGCAACAGCAGGGAGACACGGGGCATGACCGGCGGGTGGGGGGCAACAGGAGAGAGACACGGGGCATGAGCGGGGGTCAACAGCAGGGAGACACGGGCATGACCGGGGGTTTGGAAGCAACAGGAGAGAGACACGGGGCATGAGAGGGGGGTAACAGGAGAGAGACACAGGGCATGAGCGCAGGGGGTGGGGGGCAACAGCAGGGCAACACGAGGCATGATCGGTGGGTGGGGGTAACAGGAGAGAGACACGGGACATGAGTGGGGGTTGGGGGGCAACAGCAGGGAGACATGGGGCATGACCGGGGGTGGGGCAACAGGAGAGAGACACGGGGCATGAGAGGGGAGTGGGGGGCAACAGCAGGGAGACACGGGGCATGAGCAGGGGGTGGGGCAACACGAGGAAGACATGGGTCATGAGAGGGGGTTGGGGGGTAAAAGGAGAGAGACACGGTGCATGAGCGGGGGATGGGGGCAACAGCAGGGAGACCCGGGGCATGAGCGGGGTGAGGGGCAACAGCAGGGGGAGACGGGGCATGAACAGGGGTGGGGGGCAACATCAGGGAGACACTGGGCATGAGCAGAGGGTGGGGGCCACAGCAGGGAAACATGGGGCATGACCGGGGGGTGGGGGTAACAGGAGAGAGACACAGGGCATGAGCGGGGGTGGAGGGCAACAGCAGGGAGACACGGGTCATGAGCGGGGTGTGGGGGGAACAAGAGGGAGACATGGGGCATGAGCGGGGTTTGGTGGGAACACGAGGGAGACACAGGGCATGACCGGGGTGGGGGGCAACAAGAGGGAGACACGGGCATGAGCAGGGGTGGGGGTAACAGGAGAGAGACACGGGCCATGAGCGTGGGGTGGGGGGCAACATGAGGGAGATACGGGGCATGAGCGGGGGGTGGGGGAAACAGGAGAGAGACACGGGGCATGATCAGTGGGTGGGGGTAACAGGAGAGAGACACGGGACATGAGCAGGGGTTGGGGGCAACAGCAGGGAGACATGGGGCATGACCGGGAGGTGGGGGTAACAGGAGAGAGACACGGGATATGAGCAGGGGTTGGGGGGCAACAGCAGGGAGACATGGGGCATGACCGGGTGGTGGGGGGCAACAGGAGAGACACGGGGCATGAGAGGGGGGTGGGGGTAACAGGAGAGAGACACGGGGCATGAGAGGGGAGTGGGGGGCAACAGCAGGGAGACACGGGGCATGAGCGGGGGGTGGGGGGCAACAGCAGGGAGACACGGGGCATGACCGGGGGTGGGGGGTAACAGGAGAGAGACACGGGGCATGAGCGGGGGTTGGGGGCAACAGGAGGGAGATACGGGGCATGAGCAGGGGGTGGGGGGGAACAGGAGAGAGACATGGGGCATGAGCGGGGGCAACAGCAGGGAGACACAGGGCATGAGTGTGGGATGGGGGTAACAGGAGAGAGACACAGAGCATGAGCGTGGGGGGTGGGGGGCAACAGCAGCAAGACATGAGGCATGATCGGTGGGTGGGGGTAACAGGAGAGAGACACGGGACATCAGCGGGGGTTGGGGGGCAACAGCAGGGAGACATGGGGCATGACCGGGGGGCAACAGGAGAGAGACACGGGGCATGAGAGGGGGGTGGGGTAACAGGAGAGAGACACGGGGCATGAGAGGCAAGTGGGGGGCAACAGCAGGGAGACACGGGGCATGAGCGGGGGGTGGGTTAACACACACAAGGAAGACACAGGGCATGAGTGGAAGGTGGGGGGCAACAGCAGGGAGACACAGGGCATGAGCGGGGGTGGGGGTAACAGGGGAGAGACATGGGGCATGAGCGGGGGGCAACAGCAGGGAGATACGGGGCATGACTGGGGGGTGGGGGACAACAGGAGAGAGACACGGGGCATGAGAGGAGGTGGGGGTAACAGGAGAGAGACACGGGGCATGAGAGGGGGTGGGGGTAACAGAAGAGAGACACGGGGCAGGGGGTGGGGGCAACAGCAGGGAGACACGGGGCATGAGTGGAGGATGGGGGGCAACAGCAGGGAGATATGGGGTATGAGAGGGATGTGGGGGGTAACAGGAGAGAGACACGGGTCATGAGCTGTGGGTGGGGGGTGACAGGAGTGAGACATGGGGCATGAGCGGGGGGTGGGGGGCAACAGGAGAGAGACACGGGGCATGAGCAGGGCGTGGGGGGTAACATGAGAGAGACACGGGGCATGAGTGGGGGGTGAGGGTCAACAGCAGGGAGAAAAGGGGCATGAGCGGGGGGTGAGGGCAACAGCAGGGAGACACAGGACATGACCGGGGGGTGGGGGGAACAGGAGAGAGACATGGGGCATGAGCGTGGGATGGGGGGAAACAGCAGGTAGACTCGGGGCATGACCGGGGGTGGGGACAACAGTAGAGAGACACGGGGCATGAGAGGGGGTTGGGGGGTAACAGGAGAGAGACACAGGGCATGAGCAGGGGGTGAGGGGCAACAGCAGGGAGACACGGCGCATGACCGGGGAGTGGGCGGTAACAGGCGAGAGACATGGGGCATGAGAGGGGGGCAACAGCAGGGAGACATGGGCATGAGCGGAGGTGGGGGGTAAAAGGAGAGAGACACGGGGCATGAGAGGGGGTGGGGGGCAACAGCAGGGAGGCACGGGGCATGAGCAGAGGGTGGGGGCAACAGCAGGGAGACACAGGGCATGAGAGGGGGGTGGGGGGTAACAGGAGAGAGAGACACGGGGCATGAGCGGGGTGGTTGGGGCAACAGCAGGGAGACACGGGGCATGAGCAGGGGGTGGGGGGTAACAGGAGAGACATGGGGCATGAGCAGGGGGTGGGGGGCAACAGGAGAGGGACACAGGGCATGAGTGGGGGGTGGGGGGTAACAGGAGAGAGACATGGGGCATGAGAGGGGGAGTGGGGACCAACAGCAGGGAGACACGGGGCAAGACCGGGGGTGCCGGGCAACATGAGAGAGACAAGGGGCATGAGAGGGTTTGCGGGGTAACAGGAGAGAGACATGGGGCATGAGAGGGGGTTGGGGGGTAACAGGAGAGAGACATGGGACATGAGCGGGGGGTGGCGGGCAACAGCAGGGAGACATGGGGCATGACCGGAGGGTGGGGAGCAACAGCAGGGAGACACGGGGCATGAGAGGGGGTGGGGCATAACAGGAGAGAGACACGGGGCAGCAGCGGTGGGTGAGGGCAACAGCAGGGAGACACGGGCATGAGCGGGGGTGGGGGGTAACAGGAGAGAGACATTGGGCATGAGCGGGGGGTGCGGGGCAACAAGAGAGAGACATGGGGCATGAGCGGGGCGTGGGGGGTAACAGGAGAGAGACATGGGGCATGAGCGGGGGGTGAGGGGCAACAGCAGGGAGACACAGAGCATGACCGGCGGGTGGGGGGCAACAGGAGAGAGACATGGGGCATGAGCAGGGTGCAACAGCAGGGAGACACGGGGCATGACTGGGGGTTGGGGGGCAACAGGAGAGAGACACGGGGCATGAGAGGGGGCTGGGGGGTAACAAGAGAGAGACACGGGGCATGAGCGCAGGGGGTGGGGGGCAACAGCAGGGAGACACGAGGCATGATCGGTGGGTGGGGGTAACAGGAGAGAGACACGGGACATGAGCGGGGATTGGAGGGCAACAACAGGGAGACATGGGGCATGACCGGGGTGTGGGGGCAACAGGAGAGAGACACAGGGCATGAGAGGGGGGTGGGGGTAACAGGAGAGAGACACGGGGACTGAGTGGGGAGTGGGGGGCAACAGCAGGGAGACACGGGACATGAGCGGGGGGTGGGGGAACACGAGGAAGACACGGGGCATGAGAGGGGGGTGGGGGGTAAAAGGAGAGAGACACGGTGCATGAGCGGGGGATGGGGGGCAACAGCAGGGAGACACGGGGCATGAGCGGGGGGTGGTGGGCAACAGCAGGGAGACACGGGGCATGAACGGGGTCGGGGGGCAACATCAGGGAGACATGGGGCATGAGCAGGGGGTGGGGGCAACAGCAGGGAGACACGGGGCATGACCGGGGGGTGGGGGGCAACAGGAGAGAGACACAGGGCATGAGAGGGGGTGGGGGGTAACAGGAGAGAGACATGGGGCATGAGCGGGTGGTGGGGGGCAACAGCAGGGAGACACGGGGCATGAGTGGAGGGTGGGGGGCAACAGCAAGGAGACACGGGCATGAGAGGGGGGTGGGGTGTAACAGGAGAGAGACACAGGGCATGAGCGGTGGGTGGGGGCAACAGCAGGGAGACACGGGCATAAGCGGGGGTGGGGAGTATCAGGAGAGAGACATGGGGCATGAGCGGGGGTGCTGGGCAACAGGAGAATGACCTGGGGCATGAGCGGGGGGTGGGGGGTAACAGGAGAGAGACATGGGGCATGAGCGGGGGGTGAGGGGCAAAAGCAGGGAGACACGGGGCATGAGCGGGGGGTGAGGGGCAACAGCAGGGAGACACGGGGCATGACCGGGGGGTGGGGGGCAACAGGAGAGAGACACGGGACATGAGCGGGGGGTGGGGGGCAACAGCAGGGAGACACGGGGCATGACCGGGGGTGGGGGGCAACAGGAGGGAGACACGGGGCATGAGAGGGGGTTGGAGGTAACAGGAGAGAGACACAGGGCATGAGCAGGGGGTGGGGGGCAACAGCTGGGAAACAAGGGGCATGACCGGGGGGTGGGGGGTAACAGGAGAGAGACACGGGACATGAGCGGGGGGTGGGGGGCAACAGCAGGGAGACATGGGGCATGACCGGGGGTTGGGGGGCAACAGGAGAGAGATACGGGGCATGAGAGGGGGGTGGGGGGCAACACCAGGGAGACACAGGCTTGAGCGGGGGATGGGGGGTAACAGGAGAGAGACACAGGGCATGAGCGGGGAGTGGGGGGCAACAGCAGGGAGACACGGGGCATGAGCGGAAGGTGGGGGGCAACAGCAGGGAGACACGGGGCATGACCAGGGGGTGGGGGGCAACAGCAGGGAGACACGGGGCATGAGCGGAAGGTGGGGGGCAACAGCAGGGAGACACGGGCATGACAAGGAGGTGGGGGGCAACAGCAGGGAGACACGGGGCATGAGCGGAGGGTGGGGGTAACAGGGGAGAGACACGGGGCATGAGCGGGGGGTGTGGGGCAACAGCAGGGAGACACGGGGCAGGACCGGGGGTGCGGGGCAACAGGAGAGAGACACGGTGCATGAGAGGGGGTGTGAGGTAACAGGAGAGAGACACGGGGCATGAGAGGGGGGTGGGGGGTAACAGGAGAGAGACATGGGACATGAGCGGGGGGTGGGGGCAACAGCAGGGAGACACGGGGCATGAGCGGAGGGTGGGGGGCAACAGCAGGGAGACACGGGCATGAGTGGGTGTGGGGGGTAACAGGAGAGAGACATGGGGCATGAGCGGGGGGTGCGGGGCAACAGGAGAGAGACATGGGGCATGAGCGGGGGTGGGGGGTAACAGGAGAGAGACACGGGGCATGAGCGGGGGGTGAGGGGCAACAGCAGGGAGACACGGGGCATGAGCGGGGGGTGAGGGGCAACAGCAGGGAGACACGTGGCATGACTGGGGGGTGGGGGGAAGAGGAGAGAGACACAGGGCATGAGCGGGGGGCAACAGCAGGGAGACACGGGGCATGACCGGCGGGTGGGGGGCAACAGGAGAGAGACACGGGGCATGAGCGGGGGTCAACAGCAGGGAGACACGGGGCATGACCGGGGGTGAGGGAAGCAACAGGAGAGAGCCACGGGGCATGAGATAGGGGTGGGGGGTAACAGGAGAGAGACACAGGGCATGAGCGCAGGGGGTGGGGGGCAACAGCAGGGAGACACGGGGCATGAGAGTGGGGTGGGGAGTCACAGGAGAGAGACACGGGGCATGAGAGGGGGTGGGGGGCAACAGCAGGGAGACACGGGGCATGAGCGGAGGGTGGGGGCAACAGCAGGGAGACACAGGGCATGAGAGGGGGGTGGGGGGTAACAGGAGAGAGAGACACGGGGCATGAGCGGGGTGGTTGGGGCAACAGCAGGGAGACACGGGGAATGAGCAGGGGGTGGGGGGTAACAGGAGAGACATGGGGCATGAGCGGGGGGTGGGGGGCAACAGGAGAGGGACACAGGGCATGAGCGGTGGGGGTAACAGGAGAGAGACATGGAGCATGAGAGGGGGAGTTGGGGGCAACAGCAGGGAGACACGGGGCATGACCGGGGATGCCGGACAACAGGAGAGAGACACGGGGCATGAGAGGGTTTGCGGGGTAACAGGAGAGAGACATGGGGCATGAGAGGGGGTTGGGGGGTAACAGGAGAGAGACATGGGACATGAGCGGGGGGTGGCGGGCAACAGCAGGGAGACATAGGGCATGAGCGGAGGGTGGGGAGCAACAGCAGGGAGACACGGGGCATGAGAGGGGGTGGGGCATAACAGGAGAGAGACACGGGGCATGAGCGGTGGGTGGGGGCAACAGCAGGGAGACACGGGCATGAGCGGGGGTGGGGGGTAACAGGAGAGAGACATTGGGCATGAGCGGGGGTGCGGGGCAACAAGAGAGACATGGGGCATGAGCGGGGGGTGGGGGGTAACAGGAGAGAGACACGGGGCATGAGCGGGGGGTGAGGGGCAACAGCAGGGAGACACAGAGCATGACCGGCGGGTGGGGGGCAACAGGAGAGAGACATGGGGCATGAGCAGGGTTCAACAGCAGGGAGACACGGGGCATGACTGGGGGTTGGGGGGCAACAGGAGAGAGACACGGGGCATGAGAGGGGGCTGGGGGGTAACAGGAGAGAGACACGGGGCATGAGCGCAGGGGGTGGGGGGCAACAGCAGGGAGACACGAGGCATGATCGGTGGGTGGGGGTAACAGGAGAGAGACACGGGACATGAGCGGGGATTGGAGGGCAACAACAGGGAGACATGGGGCATGACCGGGGTGTGGGGGCAACAGGAGAGAGACACAGGGCATGAGAGGGGGGTGGGGGTAACAGGAGAGAGACACGGGGCATGAGAGGGGAGTGGGGGGCAACAGCAGGGAGACACGGGACATGAGCGGGGGGTGGGGGAACACGAGGAAGACACGGGGCATGAGAGGGGGGTGGGGGTAAAAGGAGAGAGACACGGTGCATGAGCGGGGGATGGGGGCAACAGCAGGGAGACACGGGGCATGAGCGGGGGGTGGTGGGCAACAGCAGGGAGACACGGGGCATGAACGGGGGTGGGGGGCAACATCAGGGAGACACGGGGCATGAGCAGGGGGTGGGGGCAACAGCAGGGAGACACGGGGCATGACCGGGGGTGAGGGGCAACAGGAGAGAGACACGGGGCATGAGAGGGGGTGGGGGGTAACAGGAGAGAGACATGGGGCATGAGCGGGGGGTGGGGGGCAACAGCAGGGAGACACGGGGCATGAGTGGAGGGTGGGGGGCAACAGCA